>NC_089794.1:3915000-3992500 GCF_040412425.1 Macrobrachium rosenbergii | reverse complement strand
CAAAAGTTCTTTCATGTCAGTCATACTGTTCTAATTCTCAAAATTCCCATTTCCATTTCTAAGTGCCAGTATTCCTATATCAACCTTGCCTTGGAGTCAGTGTTACGTAAATGCCTGTTTAAATAATTGCATAAAATCATTGTGTTCAAGGCTTTGTGGCACCCTCTGTGCTCATAACTTGTTCTATGTATATGTTTTCTTGCGTCTGTATTGACTTTTAAATTTGTGAACCTCTCTCCTTACAGAGGTCTGTTAGCCATGGAAATCTCTGTGTGCCATGTCAGCATCGTCACTGAGCGGATATACTTTCAAGTTTTCCCAGTTATGATGTCTCTCAGTGCCGCATGCCTGATTCTGGTCAAATCATCTTCTGATATTTCATTTCATGTAATATGTAATTTTAAACTTACCCTAACGTGTTTACCCACAAATGCCTTGTAGTGAGCCCTCAGCTCATATAAAATCCCCATATTTCCTTGTTTTTTTTCTTTTACCATTTCCTGGATCACAGTAGTGAATGTTATACAAAAATGAGAGGTAAGCAAGAAATCATTCATTCAGAGTCTATAACTGGCTCATATTAAAGCATTTCCCAGGTCAAATCGTATATATATATATATATATATATATATATATATATATATATATATATATATATATATATATATATATATGTGTGTGTGTGTATATATATATATATATATATATATATATATATATATATATATATATATATATATATATATATATATATATATATATATATATATATATATATATATATATTGATGTATGAGTATACATAAAAAGAACAAATAATTTAACGTGCTTATCTCAGCCTCAGCATCCTCTATATATACTGTAATCTTTGCTTGAGTGATGTATCCTTTCAGACAATCATTCTTCTCCCACTACTCTTCATTTCAGTTCAAAATTCTTGATCCATTTGTTTCACTCATGGTAATCTTTTATTTTTATGCTTTACACCATTTTTTCTCTTCTATCACCGTGCTGGAGAGAAGCTCCTGCAGGTATAACTGACGATGTTTCTCGAGGCTAACAGCTGTGTCATTATTGAGTCACAGCATGAGAGGGGTGTAACCGTATTCTCTCGCTTCACATGCTAGACAGTAAATATGCTGCCATGCTTGTCATGTAAACCTTAAGGAAGCTGTAACAAGATGGTTCCAAATATTAGCATTAGAATCTTCTCAGTCATCCTTCCCGTTATAGCTTCTCCTATGCCTTTTGCCAAGACACACACTTGCCATTGTCAATTAAATTGTCAGGTCGCAATTCCGAAAAACTTCATATTTATGTTTATAAATTCTCAGAAAAACTGTGATACCTTGCTTTAAGAAATACATTTATTTTCATTCACTGATTCGTCTTCATCTTTTTGTAATTGCCTTTTAGGTACACTTTATCGTATGAAATAATATGAACTTTAGATAAATATTTAGAACTCGAAATGCTATTCATTGTAAAAAAATGAGAATTCTAAAGTAACGGAGAACTTGCTCAGTGTTGGGTCGGGGCAAAATGTGCAAAAATGAGATGAACCTTATCTTTAATGAATAATAATAGCCTCAATCTAAGGTGTAACGTGATTCCCGTAGAATTATTTAATATAGCAATTTAAATTTGTGAGGAATCTTGACTCAGAACTGCAAGTCTCATGAATCATGTAAGTTCTCACTAGTTGCTTAATAACTGCAAGCAAGATGTTCGTATCAGAAACAATATTGAGTTTTACTTCTCTTATATCGTGTGGTAATTGACAGACTCGCTTTTATGTAGTTGTTGACTAAGTCTTTCCAACTTTTATTAATTTGTGAGATTTCCAGAACCTTGTGTTTACAGTGTCACTATCTGACAATCCCGGCGCTATCCAGGAAAACTCTGAATGACAACCTATAGACTCTCTCTCTCTCTCTCTCTCTCTTTCTCCTCCCTAACACCCCCTTTACTCTCTCTCTCTGTCTCTCTCTCTCTCTTCCCAACTCTCCCTCACTCTTTCTCTCTTTCTTCTCCTTAACACTCTCCCTCTCTCTCTCTCTCCCTCTCTCTCTTTCCCCTCCCTAACAACCCTCCTCTCTCTCTCTCTCTCTCTCTCTTTCCTGTTAAGATAGTTGCTTCAGTTACATTGCCCAGCATATTTGACATTTTATATTTCACTCCCTCTCACCACCCATTCTATTGGGGCTGAACTTGGACTTAAAAGGACATCAGGGTGTCACTATTCATCTCAGCAACCTTAAAAACGATGGATCAGATATTAATATCTGTCACTTCTGACATTTCACCCCTTCTCACCTCCCCCTTCCTATTGGGGCTGAACTTGGACTTAAATGGCATCGGGAGTGTCACTATTCATCTCAGTGACCTCGAAACTATGGATTAGACTGTTGTTTTCGGTTATTTTATGTCACCTACTTTACTCCCAAGTCCCATATAGCGCCAGTGATGTCTTACCCCAACAGTATTCTTTTCTAGATAGTAAGTCGTATGTATACCAAGTTTGGATGAAATTGCTCAATGCATTTCAGAGTTATGCTGGAACATACACACACACACACACACACACACACACACACACATACATACATCCATTTTTATATACATAGATTTCTGTTATCAGTTCATAGTTCAAGTAAAACTAAACTTTGTAATTATCAAGATGTTCTTTTAAAGGATATTTTATAATTCGAATTAAAGCTGTTAAGGTATGATTAAGTTTTTCTAGTTTGCCTGGTCTTTGACATAATGACTCTTAATTATTGTAAAATAAGAAGATAATATTAGAGGCGCTTAAGACAGCAAGTCCTGACACTATGGACATAACGAACTCTCCAGAAACTCTGGTCAAGGTTCCTTCACTCGGCATGAGTGCTTTGGTACCAGCTTTGAGAGAGTCTGTATTTGATTTGGAAGATGGAAAATCTAATTTTGAGAGTCATTGCCTATAACCTATTGTTAACAACTGGAAATAAATAAATACCTGGACATATTTTTGTGTTTCATGAAATGGTGAGTAACGTTTGTTTTATATCTTGTACTGAAAGGTAATTGTGGACATTACTTTATATAAACTGAAATATCTTCCCTGAAACCTAGGGAATAGTTCACCATGAAAATTACTTTGGTTATGTTGACGGCTTGAAAAACCCCGACAAAATAAGGATATATCCTCTAGGATATCTTAGAATAATTTTCACTTTTACACAGGTTTCTAGAAATGAATCCACCATCGCAATTGACGGATGGCCATCATCTAGAAAAAAGAAAACAGTCATAGATAAAAACCCGCATAAGTAACGACCTTTTAAAAGAATGGAATGACATATTTATTTACTTCCAAGTGTAATGGACAATAAATTTTTGTTACAGGTTAGGAGCCAGGGATGCAATCGGTGTGCAATATCTGTTAACCTTATTACTTGGCTACCTACTTGTAAACACAAGGGGAGAATGGAGTCAGGAGGCATGTGAACCCTGGGAATACAATTCCTAAGGTTTATTTACGCAAAGAACAGATCGAGAAATTAAATACAATTAACTTACAAAAGGGGTCTGAAATTAAATTCAGTGAATTAAAGGGAGACATAGATACAACTAGTTATAAAGGGGAATTTGGTCCCGTTCGGTCAGATTGTGTGAAAGATGTCCACGTTTGCAACAAATTAAATATGGCGTAGTGGCGAACTGGGAACAGGGAAGAACGAATGCAGACCAGTCGAACGTCTAACAGCGTATCCTGAAATGCAGAGAAGCTCTGTCGACTATGAAACTTAACATGCAGGCCTGTCAAATGAAAATAATGAAAGTCTAAGGCTGGATGAGGCTCTTAATTTCACTTATTAAATTCAGAAAACGTAACTGATCAAGCAAAGGGACATTAACTCACTGAAATGCCAGACGTATGAGATTCACAAGAAAGGAAAACTTCGAGATGAAAGAATTACAGAAAATAAAATGGGCAGAAATCCCTCACTATTCAGACATGTATCTGCTTGACTTATGATCTGCTCTCATAATTAGAAAGCAAGGATGAATTCTAGTTAGCCCTTATATGGGTGGTTCCACTGTACCAGGAGCTAAGTGCACGTTATCGTCTTAAGCAGAGGGGGTGGGGTTTGTGGGGGGGGGAACCTCCCAGGGCTAGTCGCTCTCCGTTCTGAGAGAGGTGTTGACTCCTTAGCTCTATGCCAGGGTCTGGCTGGCTTTTCTTTCCCAGGGCATTGTCTGACCCCTTTCTCGCGTCACGTGACTGAGCTGGCGGTCAGTTCAATCTACTCTGGGCAGGTACAATCTGGAACAGGAATTTTACCCATTGCGAAAGTTGGAAAAACAGCGGATTAAGACGGAAGGCTAAGGAGTGGCAAATAACAGGGACAATTCGACAGAATGGGGAAAACAAAAGAACCCAGGCATTTCCTGCCTCTACGGCTGGAGAACTACCTCCATACACCTTCACTTACTTTTTGTTTTTATTATATCAAAAGAATTTTATTTTGAAATGGTAGAAGGCTTGAATTCATAACAATTTCAAAAAATTCCATTGACAGCTACAATTATTACATGACGCAGACAATCACAGAACACTTGCCCGGGTTATAAAATCTACCATTGAAAATAAATGAGATTCAGGTTAGTGGAGGATGATGGGGGTCACGAAACAAACCAGTTTTCTGTGATCTTTGTGATCACGTGGAACAATGTTACCTCGATAAACACATGAAAAAATTATAAACTTTTAAGACATACCCTATATATCCTAGCTACAGACTGAGTAATGTGATTAAAAGGATTATCTTGGCGGCACATGGCTCCTGTTACAGGCATGTTATTCATCTATATTAAAGTAGAAATCTCTGCATTAACAATCAACGAGGATTACGATTAATAGGATCTTTGTTAATTAATAGGGCTTTGCTGAATTCTTCTTTGCCTGTATTCAGTGTTTCAATTTATATTTGGTAGTCTTTGAGTATCATACATATAGAGTTTGAAAAGTAACATAATGAATGACGAGTAGTATTTTAAAGCGAGTTCCCAGAGAAAGTGGAAGATTCTTAAGTGAAAAATAAATTACCTACACAGAGTTTCTATAGCATCGTTAAAAAGATGTTCAACCGTATGAAAAAAATAAAAATAAATAAACATTCCTAGTGACACGACCACCAACGATAGTTATAAGATTTGGTGTTTATAACTGGATTTATATTCCGTCATGGAAATATATATAAATGTTTCACATTCCCAGTGGAAGGCTTTTGATTGACAAATACAAGTGTTATAGACGTCGATCTACACAAGCAGAGCGATGATACTTGCAAGTAAATCAACCATTGCGGATATAACTATTTGAAAGAAAGGGAAAGAAAAAAAAATGATGTGTAGTAGGTTTATTTGTGATGATGCAGTATAATTGGAGAAAATAATGGAATCTAGGCAAACGATAAAACGAATAAACGCGAATGCCAGAAACTGCTTCATGACAATCATATAAATCCTTGAATTATATTTAAGATAAAACAAGATTGCAAAGAGCATATCATGGAAAAACAGGCATATACCGCCTGATAGTTTTGCCTCCCTCAAAGAATGTTATTTTATTGCTAGTGCCACGAAATATGGCACTTTATGTCTTAACTTGTTCTTGTAGCATTGAAACAACTTGTTTGTAACAGCAGCAAAAAGGTAAAAGAAAGTAACATATATATCAGATAAATTAACCGAGACAATGATGATTTTTTGTTGCATGGAATTAAAACTAAACAAAGCTATTTCAAGGGTCAATCTTTATGTAAAAAAATACTAACACAGTTATCTGATTCATGAACTTCATATTCAATGGGAAACAACGCCAAATAATTCTGACTGGTCATTGTTACCCTTCAAAATAAGGTTCATTAGTCCCATCATGTTATAACATCCACGTTAAAACGAACTTCAGAAAAATTCAAGTCTATAAACAGCGGGCTGAGTTCGAATGTCATTACATGGCAGTGCATAATACCGCTTTACAGCAACCTAGAATCTCAGCTTCGTCTCGTCTCTGTAACATAAATTTCATCTTCCGTACTTCCTTTACGCTTTAGGCAATAGAATACATCATCTTTAAGAGGCAATGGTGCCGGAAACGTGACGGTCCGATAAATTCTGCTCGCCCTATCTCGCCGCGTATTTCAGCGTAAACCGAGGATAGGACGGCGGAAAGGTTGCCCCAGATTTGCACTCTTGTGTGAGTGGGACACGGCGATTCGCCAGGAGTTATGGCTGGGGAAAGAGAGAGAGAGAGAGAGAGAGAGAGACTGCAGGGAAAGGTTACTTACGCTGCCTCTTATGTGTGAGTGGGACACAGGCAGATTTGCCAGGAGTTATGGCTTAAGGGGAAGAGAGTTGCAGGGAAGGTTACTTACGCTGCCTCTTATGTGTGAAAAGTGGGACACAGGCAGATTCGCAGAGTTGTGGCTTGGGGGAAGAGACTACGAAGGGTTGCTTGCTCTCTGTGTGTGAGATAGTGATTATAGTTGCTGAGTTATGGCTTAAGGTTAGTCTAATGATAAGGGAAAAGATGAAACTATTGGTGAAAAGAAGAAAGAATTATAAAGAAAATGCTAAGGCTTCAAATATCTTTGATAAAATAACCTTAGATCTATATTCATAGATCTCATATTTCAAGTAAATGTTACTATCAATGATTTACTACATTATTCCTCACATTCTTTCTCTTTGTCAAACAAATAAAATAATCGAAATAACATAGTCAAGCAATAAGTGAATTTACTACCTAACCATTCTTTCGACATTTAAACTCTTGAAAGCGTTTAAAAATTCCTTGGACATCAATAAAATGATTAGTTTGGTTCACGCTCCCGAGCAATAATCAGTTATTTTGCCGTTTTGAAATATATAAATTTTTCACACCTGCTAAACAAAAGATTTGGCGACTCACAGTTAGTTCCAGGTAAATCCACTCTATATGATTACCATCAAGCAACAGAAATTTCTGTACTTTATGAACTTCACCTTGCACATTGAACGTGGATTATCATCATGTATGCTTTCATCATAGTGGTATTAATTAGTCTGGATTCTCTTTAATCCACCAGCCACTTATTTGTGCTGAATTCATAAGTAAATTTCATTCATTTAATGAATTACTCTTCGTTGTCTATTTTCCTGCAAAGATTTTATAAAATTAATTTACTGAATTATCCTTGATCATCTATTCATTTAATGAATTGTCTTGGTTGTCTGTTTTCCTGTAAAGATTTTATAAGAGAGAGAGAGAGAGAGAGAGAGAGAGAGAGAAAGAGAAGGAAGCTACCAAAGATAATAGCATACCTTTAGAAAAAGCCTAAAAAACGTCATCATATATAATAATAAAGCATAGACAAAAAATGGGAACTGACCTCAGTGTCACAGGGTAGCTATACAAAACTTGCTGATTTCTCAGCTTTTTACGATGTGATAGTAAATTATGGCAGGACAATGGTACTATTGTCTATTGATAAGCCTATTCGCACTGACTGGGTTTCATTTATTTGGATAACAGTTTTTAAGGAGATAGGAGTTCAGTATTAGGGTCGATCTGCCGTTTGATAAGGTTTGATATTTTGCAATATTGTAATGAAAAAACCAGGCTTCTTGGTTGTAGCTTCTTAGACAATTCGCATGCCCATAATATGAATGTTCTCGACAGATTTGGCTAGTTCCTTTAATCATATATTCTCGGTAGTGCTTTCTGCGAATGCAGTTAATAGATTGGTAACTAACTCGTAATTTTATCAAGATTTCCGAGCAGCTAATTAACATTCAGTAACTCAATTTTGAGGTGCACCATTTCTCCAGAAATGCTGCTGTTTCTCTTTAAGAAGTTATATACCGTCAGAAAATCTTTGTTTTAAGATTTTCAGTAACTTCTACAATGTATAGGTATTTGCTGTTTACCGCTATCCAAATATCGACGATTCTATATATGACTGTCTCTTGTAGAGGATTAGTATGGCTCAGTCACAGGATTCAAAAGCTTTATTAATTATTTGTGGAGAATGCAATGCAAAGCACAGAGAGTGGCTTAATTCAACTTCCACTGATCAACATGGCCTGTCTGCTCTTGAGTTCTGTGTATCCTCCGATTTGGCCATCTAACTGAGGAACCGACACATATTTCTGGTACAGATTAGACCTGGTGTTCTCAGATGTTCCAGGTATTGTGAAGTCCAAGGTCTGAGAAGTATATAGGCACTTCCAATCATTGCGCCACTGAGATGGACATATCTGTTAATCAGTATATTCCTAATGCCACCACTAGAAAAACGGTCTGGCTGAAATCTAGAGCCAACTGGGATCACATTATTGAAGCTTGTCAGGCACTTGACATTCAGGTGACATATCAGATCCAGATCCAAGAAGACGTTGTATGAAATGATGATGACTATTGTAGTAAGGTATGTCCTAGAAAGGTCACAAAATTCAGGACAGATGACCAGCCATGATTTGATGATTCATGACAAACAGACCAAATTCAACACATGGCGACGAAGTCATTCACTTGAAAATTACACCATATTTGTTGAGTCTCAACATGCTGCAAATAAAATTTATCCTTATAGCTGAGAGAAATTACAGTAATTCCTTAAATAGGAAACTTGAAGGAATTACTCGGCTTCATCTGTGGTGGACCAAATTGGCATCATCTCTCTTTGGGTCAGGCTCATTTTCAATTCCTCCACTTCTAACAGATGATGGTAGATGGGTTACTGATCCAAAGGAAAAAGCTGAACTGCTTCATCGAGCTTTTAAAGCTAAGCAATCATCAGAGGATGTCCCTCTCCCTGATACTTGTCATTCTGAACCTATTCTTACAAAATTTACATTTTTCTCTAGGGATGTTAAGAAAATTCTTGATAGTCTTGATAGCTGGGGTGGAAAAGATCCTGATGGTTTCTTCCCATTATTTTTTATAAAAGTTTCTAATGTATTGTCTTCCAAAAAAAAAAAAAAAAAAAAAGATTGGGCGTCTATGAATTTTATGTCGACATAGTATCTTTGCAGATGAGCGCAAACGCTTAATGCAGAACCTGTTCTAAAGAATGGCATATCTGCAGACAGCAGTAACTATAGGCCAGTATGACTGTTGGCTGATAGTCAATTTGGATGAGGAAGCAGTCGAAATTACCTACAGTGTTCTTTCAGATTTGACAAGCCATGTGCAAGAGAACCTTGGTAGAGGTTTGAATGTGGAAGTAAATCAAATAGATTTTAGTTCTGCTTTCGATTTAGTAAATCACAAGGCACTTATTTATAAACTTTAGAATCTTGTAGTGGGTTGATATATTTTAGGTTTACTTCAAGATTTCCTTACAGGTAGGCAGCAACAAATTGCTGTTGATGGGATCTTCACTGGACTATGACCTATTGCATGTGGAGATCCACAGGGTAGTGTTCTTGGCCACTGTTATTTCTAATGTGTACCGTGTATGAAAGTTTGTTGGCCTGGAAAGGCAAGTTGTTCAGTATGCCAACCGATGATACAACGCGTGGGTGTAGTAAAGTCTCCACTTTTGGGAAATGAAGCTGCCCTTGCCTTAGTTGTGACATGGAGCAGATTAGTGAGTGGTGTAGTCGGTGGGCTATGAGGCTGAACTCCAGTAAAGTAACCTGTTGATTAACTGGATCTCAGAACAAATTTTCCTTCATCCTCCTCTGGGTGGATTTGGGACTCTACTGAATGAGTTTGAAATTTTTAACTATTCTAGGCATAACTTCTGATTCACATCTTACTTCACAGAAACATCTAACGAGTGTCCGCAAATATTAAACGAGAAAGTTGGGTATTGTGTGAGCCCATATATTTATAACAGTGATAAATCAGTGAACTTGTTTTGAGTCATTTGTCCTTCCTTTACTAGAATACTGTTTTCCGGTATGATCATATGCAAATTTATCTCTTTTACATGGGTGGTTCGTGGTCGTAGGTTTCTCTTTCCCGATATTGCTTGGTTATGATTTGAACCATCGACGGATGGTATCTTGTCAATTTTTCATAATTTGTATTTTAATAGAGATTGATCCCCGACCCTGTCTTCCTGCCAAGAGCAACCAGATTTGCTGAACAGCAGCACCAATGTGCAGTAAATGCATCTCGCTGTCGAACTTCTCAGTTCCAGAGGTCCTTTATTCCTCGCACTGCTTGGACTACGGAACGGTCTCTGAGGGGCGTGTGCAATTGGAACTTCAGGATTCAGGCGAAGATGCAGTGTATCACCACCCTAATATGATTCTCCTTGCATTTTAATACATTTGTATTTATTTATTAATTTATTAATTTATTAATTAATTATTTTTTTAATGAGGGAGATCTCTTCTTTCTGTATTTCCCGTTTCCACCTCTTACTTTTTTCTAATGAGGGGCGATAAAACATTAGTACTGTGCCCCGGTACCATGTTAACAAATATGATAACCTATTTTCCATTCATATATGTTCCCTTCCTTAAAATTTGAACATTTCACAAATTTCTTTTGAAATTATAGGGTAAGCGTTACACATGGCTTGTATGATATTCATGTTATAACTATAACTTTCTTTTATAAAACTAAACTCAGTGTTGATATTCCTTGTTAGAATAAAATATTTTTTTTGCCCCTACCCAGTTAATTGTACGAATGTTCTCACTAACATGTACAAAAAATTCCAGTGTTCGCCTGCGCATCTCTTATTCTCTCTGCTGCTTTATTCTCTTTCCCAGTGTTTTTTCAGTTTGACCAATGTAAAGGTTGTCACTACAGGATGTGAAAACAGCGCAGATTTTTAAATAACATCAGAACTCAGGGTAAATTTCTGAATTAACAGTACAGCGAGACATTTCACTTTGATATTAACTATATTTCTTAGTCGACCCTATGCATTCATAACAAATTACTTTATATATATATATATATATATATATATATATATATATATATATATATATATATATATATATATATATATATATATATATATATATAATACTCGGCTAACATAATAGTCCGCCAGGCGCAAAAGCGAACTATTATGCTTGTCAGATTTTGAATAAAATATTTGAGAAATCGCGTCGGTACATTAGGCCGCTTCTAATATTAGCAATGAAAGCATTTTATTCACGGCTTTGGACTGTCGAAGTGCTTTTTGTCCTTTATTGTTCCACTTCTGGCTCCTGTTTTTACACACTGGGTCGCACTCAAGGACCACTTGTGACCTAGATATGGGCAGAAACAAGGATTTGAGTGATCAGGTGTTAGCGCAGATATGTGCTTTGAAGTAAGCTGGTCTAAAAAACGAAACAAATAGCGGAGCAAATTGGCGTATGCAGACTTTCTGTTTGGCGATGGGTTGCCAGATTTTACCAGGAAGGTGGCTAGGATACCCCAACTCAAAAGAAGCACCCTGGTATGCCCAAAAAAAGACTAATAGTCGCTGTTTAACCCCTATGGAACGTCAGTTGGAGTCTAATCCACGATTAACAGCAAAGAAAAGTGAGATCAAACCCAGGTATGTTTGGTGATGTTTCTGTTTGATGGTTAGTCGACGCATTTTAGAGCTTGGATACACCAGTCACCGCCTGATTAAGAAGCTGATTCTCAGCTTTATGCAGAGGCACAAAAGGGTAAATTTTGCCAAGAAATATAGTGTGTGGGATGAGTCTTAATGAATAAGTTTACTGTGGTCAGATGAATACACATTTACAGTCACATGCAATAGGGGTGGAAATGTTTACTGGAAGACAGGAAGTAATCTTCTTGACCCTTTTTACCTTGAAGGGACAGTTAAACACCCTGATTCACTATGGTGTAGAGATTGCTTTTACAGAATATGAGGTGTAAGTTCCATATATTTGAAAAGAATGTTGAAGTGAATCAACACAATTACTTGGAGCTTTTGTGTGGTGTTTTGCCCGATGCATTTGTTGATACCAAGGTCACCGTCTTCCAAAAGGATGGGGCCAGGGGCCAGAGTTCATACAGCCAAGAGTGGTCTTCAGTGGCTTGATAATTGTCAAGTGAATTATATTAATGACTGCCCTGGGAATAGCCTTGACACAAGTCCGATAAAAATCTTGTGGCAGATCGTCAAGCAAGAACTTCAAGGGAAAGATGTATCGCCCATCCCAAAATTAGAAAAGGAAATCTGTGAAACTTGCGATAAAATACATAAGGAAACTCTTCATAACCTTGCCCTCCCTATCTGTTCCTAAGAGTTACATCAAGTTATCAAGGGTAAAGGCTGTCCTATTAAATATTAAAAGTATGTGAATTTAAACAAAATGTATTTTATTTCCCTTTTATTATTGTTTTTCTGATGTTGCTGGCATTTCCGCCCAAGGCAGACTATTATCCTGTCGAGTACTGTATATGTAAAGCCAAATGCCATGAAGAGAAAAGTGAAACAACGGAGTGGTTGCTAGACCTTTTGACTCACAGTCCTTGACTTAGCAGACCAATGAGAAATATAAAAGTAAGGTTACAATAAAGCTCGTATAATTGACAGGTGACATACAGATATCCTTGAGGATGGGAATTATAAAGGAACAGATGCACAGTTGAAGAATTAGTGGACCTACCAAAACAAATATTTTAATATATTTTTTAACATTTTCATTTTGCAAAAAATTTTATTGTTTACCAAAAGGAGATTGTATTAAGTTGTTGTAGTTTTATAAACATATGTAATCAGGTTATTCACTCCAAGGTCATTTTGATGGTTAGTCCTCCCTGTCTTCTTCTTCTTTTTCTTTTAACGTGCTTTTATTCACGTTTGTATGGAAATTAGCACGATACCTTCTTTGAGACTTTTGATTTATTTAGGGTAGACCTGTGGTCTCGATCGGCTGCCCTGCCTGACATCGCTTAGACCCCGGTACGTATGTTTCATGTATCATACCAGACCCAACGCCCTTTCTTCCCAGCAGCGAGAAGTTATTGCGCGGGTATGGCGAGCGTTCGAGACGTGTGAGATGTTTGTTATGTTTTAGAAAGGTGTTGTAGTGGCTTTGTTTTGTGTGTATTTAGTCTGTAACATCCATTTTGCTGCAACAAACCATCCGTTGATTACATATATAATCCCGGGTTAGTCTCCTCCCCTGTATAAGCCTTTAATTGACTCCTCCCTGCTTTTGAGACAGTTGTGCTTAATCTTTTGTAAAACTTCTCAATTATTTACATTTGTTTTGGTAGGTGCACTTATTCTTCAGCTGTGTTGGATTCCAGGTGCATCTGTTCCTTTATAATCCCCATCCTCAGAGATATCTGCATGTCATCTGTCAATTATACGAGCTTTATTGTAACCCTACTTTTATATTTCTCATCAGCCAGTTAAGTAAAGGACCGTGAGTGGAAAGGTCTAGCAACCACTCTGTTGTTTCACTTTCCTTTCATGGCATTTGGCTTTATTTATGCATTCATCATATTACATATCTTCGTGATTCAGTTATACACACACCCATACACACAAACAAACACACACACACACACACACACACACACACACACACATATATATATATATATATATATATATATATATATATATATATATATATATTTATTATTATAAAATCCACGTCAGAAGATGAATGAAAACCGGAACTATGAACAAGTGCTTTCGTAGTTTATTCTACATTTCCAAGTTCACTCTGAATGCAAAAGAAGTTGACAAAGTCTTATATACAAAAACAGATGGGTGACGGGCAGGGTTACAGTTTGTTAACCTGGGCAACATGTTCTTTAAACAAAAAAGACAGGGACAAAGGATCAAGGGATAATCCAGGTTGAGATTAACATTCCTGGTGGTCGTAGCTCCAATAAACAGTTTCTAGCAGATTCCTTTTGCAATGGTTATTGACCTTGTAGATTATCGTTGACTTATTCCAGTTCATCGCATGGCCTATCTTAAGCCAATGATCTGCAATGCCATTATTTGATAAGCCTCTTGAAATATATTTGTGTGAACTATTACTTTTAGTTCTTTTTGATGTTTGACCAGTATAAATCTTATTACATTCTTTGCAAGGAATACTGTATACAATATTGTTTGAATTGGGCAGGCTATTCTTAATTAGATTATTTCTCAATATATTATTATATTTAAATACTAACTTAATATCAATAGTTTTAAAATTGGCACTGCAGGAGTGAAGTTATGTTAAAATGGTAAACAGAAAATTCTTAAGTTCTTTGTTAACACTGGTTGGATTGTAATATGTCTTTTTTGGTTTTATTTTTGCAAAGTTCTAAAAAAATTATGAAGGGTAACAATAAACCTCCTATTTTATCAATAGTTTTAAACTCCTCTTCCAAAAATTCAGAACTACAAATTCTAAGAGCTCTGAGTTACATACTAGAAAATGTTGACACCTTAATTTGTTTAGCATAGCTATAGTAAAAATGAATGTATGACAAATTATTCGTGGATTTCCTATATACTTTAAAACAAAAATTGGTGTCATTTCTAATAACTAAGACATCCAAAAATGGTATACAATCATTTTCTTCATATTCTATTGTGAATTCTATGGACTGTACAAGATTATTAATTGTCTGCAGCAAACCAGGAATATTTACATTTTCTTTTATTATACAAAAACAATTATCTATAAATCTAACTCAAAACACCTTAGAGAATAGATTTCTTGGAATAACTCTAGACCCAAAAGATTCCATGTAAATATTAGAAAAAGTGGCAGAAGAGGTTCCTATAGCCATGCAAATATTTTTTCATAAAAAATTACCATTGAAGAAGTGAAATAAAATTTTTTTATACAAGGGATATCAAAATAGATAATAACATTGTAGGTATTTCTAGATTATACAAGTCCAAATGTTGTGATAAATATTGAAGTAATTCATCAGTAGGAACTTTAGTAAATAAAGATGTCACATCAAAACTGGTTAATTTGTCAATACTTTTCTCCGGCTAGCTTCAGATACCTAATAAAACAGTGAATTTCCTAAAAAGGTTTATAGATACTATTCACGAAACGAAGAAAGATTACTAAAGCCGACAAATCCAATTGTTTTGTAATAATGGATAAAATCAGCTTTGTTGAAAAATGGAAACTTATTTTCTGATTCTAGTACATACAAAAAACTGCTGAAAGTCCCATTAGCTGATGTCATAAAAAGTTTCAGTTCTAAAATAAAAACTATACTAAAGCAGTTCGCTTCAACGATTGGCCCATCCTTACCTTACATGTACGGATTAATCAAAATCCATAAAAGAGATTTTCCTATTCGGTCCATTATCAGTTCAACCGGTTCTATTAGTTGTAAACTTTCTAAATATCTAGTTAAGTTACCATCCTAGTCTGGGTACTGTTTCAAATTTAGATATGTAGATGACTCTTTTTGTATAATAAAAGGAAATGTAAATATTCCTGATTTCTTGCAAACAATTAATAATCTTGTACCATCCATAAAATTCAGAATAGGACATGAAGAAAATGATTGTATACCATTTTTGGATATCTTAATTATTAGAAATAACACCAATTTTTGTTTTAAAGTATATATGAAATCCACGAATAATTTGTCACATGTCTACTTTTACTCTAACCATGCTAAACAAATTAAGGTGTTAACATTTTCCAGTATGTATCTTAGAGCTCTTAGAATTTGTAGTCCTGAATTTTTTGGAAGAGGAGTTTCAAATTATTGATAAAATAGAAGATTCATTATGTTACCCTCCATATTTTTTAGAACTTTGTAAAAATAAAGCAAAAAAGACATATTACAATCAAACCAGTGTTAACAAGGAACTTAAGAATATTCTCGTTTACCATTTCATCCTAATTTCATTCCTGCAGTGTCCATTTTAAAAAGCTGTTGATATTAACTTAGTATTTAAATATAATAATATTTTGAGAAATAAACTAATTAAGAATAGCCCGCCCAATTCAAACCATATTGTATACAGTATTCCTGGCAAAGAATGTAATAAGATTTATATTGGTCAAACATCAAAAGGACTAAAAGTAAGAAGCTTCCAACACAAATATGCAGTTCAAGAGGCTTATCAAATAATGGCATTGCAGATCATCGGCTTAAGACAGGCCTTGCGATGAACTGGGATAAGTCAACGATAATCTACAAGGTCAATAACCATTGGAAAACGAATCTGCTATAAACAGTGTTTACTGAATCTACGTCCACCAGGAATGTTAATCTCCACACTGGATTATCCCTTGATCCTTTGTCCCTGTCTTTTTTTGTTTAAAGAGCATGTTGCCCAGGTTAACAAACTGTAACCCTGCCCCCTCTTCTGTATTTGTATATAAGGCTCTGTCAGCTTCTTTTGTATTCAGTGTAAACCTGAAAATGTAGAATAAACTACAAAAGTACTTGTTCAAAGTCCCGGTTTTCACTCACCTTCTGACGTGGATTTTATAATACTCTCAAGCACGAGCCCCTTCTTACTGCACTGGATATGTATTTATATATATTACACATTACCACAGGTGAAAAATAAGAGACGGGGTGTAGGTCCTGACCGGTTTCGACTTTATTTCCTAGCCATTGACGAAGAAAAGCGAGGAATATGGGTAATGTATTGCCTCTTGTGATTCTTTAAAAATAAATTCTCACATTTGTTGGAGCCCCTTCCCAGTAGAAGTACAATTAAAGGCTCCCCTACCTTCTTTCCCTTTCTGGATCGGCCCCTCCTTCCCCTCTCTTCCTTCTTTGGAGTGAGGTCTTCCCTGATGGAATTTCTATGTTTGCACTTCAAATTCAACTCAGCATTTGAACACCTGACTGGAGCTTGCAGGTTTCAAATAGATTCAACTTTTCAGACTCACTCTTCTGAACTCCCCTTTCTCAGACCTCTGCCTTAAAAGCCCTCCAGAATTTAACGTGCAAGACCGTCCCTATACTAAATGGGGTCTTTGAAGAAGGAATATAAATTTCTCTCGAACGTCTGGGTGATACGATATCAGTTTTAAAAGTCACTGAAGAGGAAAATTATATGCGAAAAATTACTTTCCCTGCTAGGAATTAGATATTTTTATTTTGTTTGTTGCTTTCTATTTCCTTTATGTAAACATTATTCAAAGAGACAAATGCATTTATTGTTTTACAAAATAACAGCTTTTTTGGTAATAATTTCATAGAAAGGAATTTATAAGGATTTAAAAAATTTATTATACTTTTCGTATTCTTAACACTTCTGTGTTGTACCCCCTTTCGCTTTTATGGGTTAAACAAGAACATTGCCATATAGTCTACAAACACGAATAACATTAATCCTAACAGGAATAAGCATTACCAGAGTCATACTGGATTTTGCAGCTCTTTTTATTTCCTTTTTTCCTTTCCACTAAAAATTCCATTTGACTTAATGGATAGTGCTTACGGTTCAGATGAGTTTTGCCCTAGAGTAGTAGTACTTCATTGTGTTTAGAATGATTCGGAAGAGAGAGAGAGAGAGAGAGAGAGAGAGAGAGAGAGAGAGAGAGAGAGAGAGAGAGAGAGTGTTAGTAGGCGAAAGATAAATTTTCATGAAAATATGTTGCTGACATCGAAAGGGAATTCGATGATGTCAGCGCTAATATCCTCAAAGTATGAGACGAGTACTTCAAAAGAATACCATTAATCTGCGTCCCCAGCTCAAGTTAAAAGTTGCTCTCACTAAAGTTGCGCCTGAATTATTAATAACAGGGAAATAATAAATAAGCATGGTCCATACAAATATCGCTCGCTCTGAAACTTTCGAGAAAATATTTATGTTTTCGGTGTTCTACAGTGGCTTTAAATTAGGTTTGAACACATGAGTTGAGAGTACGCTTGAAGAAGAAGAAGAAGAAGAAGAAGAAGAAGAAGAAGAAGAAGAAGAAGAAGAAGAAGAAGAAGAAGAAGAAAAATGTTCTCGGGTGTGTGTGTTTTTTTTTTAGAAAACGAAAAGGCTTGATATTCTTTGTAGTTAGTAAAATATCAGCTCTGCAATATTTCCACATTTCGGTATACACCAAAAAAAGGCGGGGGAGGGGGGGGGGGAATGCCTCTCACTCTTCTTCATCATCAAAATCTGCAGTAACATCTACAATCCTCTTAAAATGAATATCTAATTTTTCCGAGGTGAATCCAAATCACGTTCGTTCCTTTTATAAGCAAAAACTCATTAAGGGTCTTCTTCCCTTTGAGGACCAGGTATGGGGTAGAGTTGGTCTTTATCCTTGATGAGAATCCTTAGACGTAGACAATACGTCATGTAATAATTTTACTTTTGTATAGCGTACGTCTCTGTGAAGTTGTTAAGACGCTAAGCACTGCGTATTTTCAGTAGTTTTGCATTGCGTGCTCTGTGTGCATGTGTGCGTAAGTGAGAGAGAGAGAGAGAGAGAGAGAGAGAGAGAGAGAGAGAGAGAGGACAAAAATGATTAGGGAATTAACCATACACTGCCTATTGTCTGATTTCTCGGAACTGGAAGGCTGCCGGATTTGTCGGGTGGATTCTAGGAAATCTAGCTCATCTTGTAGGGGGCTATGATTCCTTATGCTTTGATTAGGATGACAAGTTGGCAAAAAATAAAAGCAAGTAAAAAATGCGCAGAAGTTTCTTCGGTGCAATCAATTTTTCTGTACAGTGTATAATTCTGCATGAAACTCTCGATCTGCTGCAGTATGAAACTCTCAGTCACGACCGGGCAACGCTCAGTTGCACTCTAGATGCGGTCAAGTGAAGCTGCGTCGGCAGCTGGCGCCTATAGCGGTGCCAGACGCACGATTCAAGGCTAACCTTAACCTTAAATAAAATAAAAACTACTGGGGCTAGAGGGCTGCAATTTGGTATGTTTGATGATTGGAGGGTGGATGATCAAGTTACCAATTTGCAGCCCTCTAGCCTCAGTAGTTTTGAAGATCTGAGGGCGGACAGAAAAAGTGCGGACGGACAGACAAAGTCATCTCAATGCATAACTCGTAATCATGGCCTTCACCAAATAGTCACAGAATAGCAGTAACAGACTGATAATGTGAGGCAATCGCTGGAACTGTATTGACATTAAATATAACTCAATATGTATGTTGTAAATAGGAGATGATGGAGATTAATTGACAAAAGTGAACCCACTGAAGAAATGTAAAAAGAAATGATGGGCACTTTCATGAGTTTTCTTACAGCTTTTGGCTTTTCGCCGTGTTGGCTAAAGAACAGAATCACTGCTTATTACCATTTGACTGAAATATCCTATTAAAACTACTTTTCATTAGAGTTTATTATATAATCACCTACAATGCTTTCAGTGCAAGTAAAAGACCAGGAATCTGGAGACACCTGATTTATAACTTCGATTTATCACATATACAGTACTGGGTGTGTATAAGGAAATACATGTGGTGACATTCAAGTTTTATAAGGGGTTTACTTTTTTTTTTTTTGAATGTCCACCTCAAACGCATGAACATGCAAGATGTTATTACCACCGTCAATGATACCGGAGGATACGAGTATGTTTTTGGTTTTGAATTGTAAGGCTTTTTATTTATCTGTCAAGCAAAATGTTATTTGTGTATTTTCATGAAAAAGTAAACGAACGTTGGATTCATAATTGGCAACGCGTGATTAGATTTGGGGAGGGATTTGGAAATGGATAAAGGAACTTTTTGAAGGTAAGATGTGGAATTGCTCATCCTTGCTGGGAATTTGCGTTCTCTGAACACTTTTTGCGTGCGTTTGTGTGCGTGTTTTGTGTGTGTTTTTGACAAGAATTGTTAGTATAACTGTGGGGAGCCAGGTAAGGAAAAAATAGGGTTTTAACCTGATTTAATAATATGTCTTCAGAATGAATTGATAATTCAATTTACAGTTCGTGCAATATTTTTGTGCCCCTTATGTGTCTTCTATTTTAACAACGCGGAACCACATTCTGTTATTTTCATCATTAATAGCTTCATAAGAAACACTATCTTATGGTTAAGTCAATTTTACACTTTAATACTTTGTTACAAATAAGTTTTATAGAAATACATATGCCATGTGAGGAATGACACTGTAGTACCTACGGATAAAGTTGTACTCATTGCACATCTTCATCCACTATAGTTTTTCAGTATTGGGTATCCTGATATATATAATGCTGATATTACTTCCTGGTATATTTTTCGTGATAAAAACGAGATAAAATCAAGATAGGTTTCTTAACAGATTTGGGACTCATGTAAATTTCCATTCTCGTTTTCTTTTCGTGTCTTTATAAGGAATTTTGAGCGTGGTCAAAATTTTAAATTCTTTGGACAGTTTTCAACGCACATTTGACACTTTTGCAGTATAAGAAAGATTTTTCGGTAGAGCTGACAGAATTAGAATGAGTTATTTTTACAGTTCAGCAAAGGAAAATCTCTACAGTGTATGTAAGCTTCGTCCAACAGCCGAATAACATTACTATCTAAAAGGCAGATTTCGTTTAAAATCCTCGAAAAGATTTTTCTCCCCTTATGATAATGTGAAGCTTCTGCAAGAAAACTTCACTACATCAAATCTATTGATTTTTATAGTAATTTATCCTAGCAATGAATCGTTTAATTACTTGTTGTTTTGACAATTTCTTAAATATCATTTAAGTACTCTATTTTAATGTTTCTCCGCGAACGAAATATTTCTGTTTTATAAAATTCTTCTCACGAAATCTAGAGCACGAATACTTCTTCGGACGAAATTGGAGACCTCCAGGAGAAAAGCGCAATGAAAAAAAATTCAAACCTAAAATACACAGCACTTTATAGTACAAACAAATGACCCGACTACTGCCAACATCCCAGCCACTTAAGATTATTACCCGGCCAAATATACGCGAAACGTAAATAAACACGGGAGCCGTTCCTCGAGTGTGTTTCCTGGCCAAATCCTTTCGATTCTCCAAACTCAGAAAATAATGTTTGTTTTCCTCATCCCACTATGGCTGGAAACCCAACGTCAGCAAATAATGGCAAATTACTTCTACCCGGGAAGGATTCTTAAAACTCTCTAGAATTATTGTATTCAAATAAAAATATACGAGCATGTATCGCTATACATGCTCGTGACAAACCCATACGTCTGTACACACAAACTTACCCACACATACTGTACATGTACATGCATAATTCCTAAATGTACACACACATATACATATATGTATACATATATATAAATACTTGAGATGGGTAATATATATATATATATATATATATATATATATATATATATATATATATATATAACATATATATATATATATATATCTTCTGCTATATAAATGTTAGTTTTAAATCACGAATAGGTGAAAACAAAGTGCTTAGCATTTCATTGTTTCACTCTTCCTTCATTAGCTTGTAACTGTTCACACACACACACACACACACACACACACACACACACACACATATATATATATATATATATATATATATATATATATATATATATATATATATATATATATATATATATATATATATATATGTATATATTGTATATATACTTTATATATATAGTATCAGTGTATGCCTATATATATATATATATATATATATATATATATACTATTTTATAATACTAGCATTTATATGTTATTAATATAGTTGTCTTGTTTGCATGTCCATTATATCAATAGTAACAAGCAGACAGTTTTGTTGTATATTCATTTGTCTTTTACCATAGTATTATGTTATTATCAGTGTATTCTTATTATATTATATATTCAAGTCTGTCGATGTGGCTTATATGGTAAACTTTATCCGATTTTCTGTTGGCTTTCTTGATAATATCCCGTTAATGAACATTGTTTTGATACTCATGAAATCAATATAAAATAGAGGGTGAAGACGTGTTTTGAGTCTTCTCTCATGATCTGTATATCCCAGAGAAAAATTTGCTCTCTTTTTCCCATCAGTTTAAAATTCAATGGTTAGGACTAGTGCTTTAAACCTACGGAAAATACATTCATACCTCTCTGGTTTTAATCCTAGAAAGGGAAAATAGCATCTACCAACCAATGCAGGCTCATATTTTGAGGTGTGACTGACAGCGGAATTACTGATCCCAAAAAATATTGCATGTAGAGTTCGCTTGACACGATTTGATTGTGTAACTTTGTACACGAGGATTATAAAGTAACGTCAGGCAGAGAGAACGAAATAAAGGCCTGTTACATCGAAAATTTAGGGTGAGGGATAAAAATCTGTATTTATACTTGGGAAAATGCAGTGAGAAATGTTCCCGAGAAAAATAAGGAAAGAGCTCAATGAACAGTTTGACAATCATTCATCAAAATTTGCATTTCAATATTACCTCCCCCATTTTTAAATCTACTTGGAAATACTATGAAATTTTAATCTTATTGAAGATAACGATACCGACGATGGCCATGCCTGAATGCTAAAAAATATTCATTGAGAAGCTCGGTGAACTAAGCAGTTTTGAAACTACTCAAACTACAGAAGGTGTTTGGAATGGTAGCTTACAAGTTTGCCATCAGGAGATCAAGATGATAAATAGTTATTAAATAGCTGTCATGAATAATGAGAATCTTGTGCAGCTTGTGATGCTTTTAGGATAGTCTGATAAGATAATAATGAAATCAAGGAGCGATCAACACAGTATGAACGGTGAGAAATGGAAGAAGCCTGTATTAAATACGAGGAGTTAGGGGAGAATTCATCGAAATCCTGGAGAGCCTTCTGAGCGGAATTTTAAATTCCATTTTGAATGAGATGCAAAAGAGGGAAAGAAAAGGGAAACGTGAAGTTGGGCGAGGCTTTATAAGAACTGCGCTGGCATGTGACGGAGGAAGCCAGCGGAGACATCATGGAGCTGGAGGCGGCCGGCAGGCAGCAGCAGCAGAAGAATGTGGAAATAAAAAGAACTTATCCATCAAACACTTTTTACACGAATAGATCTGGAAGCAGTACGGCGTCAGAAAAATGTCTATATTTCATTCAAGCTATTGGATTTGCGGAAATGTCATTCTCTTAAGAATATTTATTATTCAGGTTCAAACACAATATTACGAGTCAGTCATTTATTGACTGAACATATGCTGTTAAGTAAGTCATCCAAATTTGATACTGGTTGCTGACTAATACCATACTTAACAAGCTAACCCCATTAACATTAATCAATCATACAAGGTTTTTCTTTTAAGCTTCTCATAACTAACGAAATCGCTATAAAAGCTACTTACCAGACGCCAAGAAAGCTATCAAGTATAATAGTTATCTGTCTCCAGGAATTCCATATTTAGCACCAACAGTCCGTCCTGATGAAAGTCGTGCGTTTCTTATGAGATTCAGTAAAAGCTCACCTGCTTGCTAGGCCTGTTGAGTTTTCTGGAATGCAAATTTGTGCCACCCGGAAATGTATAGCTCCCTTCCGGCTGGTCCACTAGTATAGTGGTTAGTGTCTTGGCATGCCATTCAGATGTCGCGGGTTTGCGTCTCCCCCAGGGCGATAAGAAAAATCACTCGCTCTGTATCGCCCAGTCAGTTTACTGCTGCAGTGGGCATGCGAGTTTGAGGTTGATACCAACATTCTTCAAAGCCTGAATTTCAAGTTAATGGTCCCTGTGTGCTTGTTCCATGTGAATAGGTTTCATCTAATGAAATAATAATAATAATAATAATAATAATAATAATAATAATAATAATAATAATACAGACGTCACATCTTTACCTTCCAGCAATTTTTTGGTAGGTTTCAGCCACTGCACTTCTTCAAGGTTACACTGCCTCTTGTGTTATTGCAGGTCGGTCCTAGGACCTCAGTTGACCAAAAAATTAAAAAAAAATATATTTAATGATAAAGTATTTAATTAAAGAACAATGAACTGAACCTTTGTAGCCAGTTATTCATCCAGCCACCCTAGCATAGATGAGTTCACTGCATACAAATTCTGTATCACTAGTGAAAAGTATATTAAGGCATTATGAATGTTACCAGTTCATAATTATGATTTTGGTAAAGTCACTATTAATGTAGAAACATTAATCAATAGAATAGAATAGTGTGTTAGTAACATTTATTATCATTAATTTATCGCTTTACGTTCCTAATTCATTTGCTCAACAACGTCCAGTGTCCCTTAATGATTCTCTGGTTATTTTCAGGATTTTCACAACTCATGTTTCTGTTGAAAAGGTGAGCTCTAAATTAATATGACCACCTCTGTGATGCCATTTGCAAAAAGTCATTCTTAATAGCTTCACCTGTATTTTGTTGTTACTGTTGTCGTTTTTTAGATGCCGAAGACAATGATTTTATTTTTATTACCTTAGTCCGGTCATAAATCATTCATGTCCTCTCACCCAAATGAGGAAGATCACGCCGTAGGAGAATTCACTTTGCAGCACAATAAATAACTTCATTTTCTTGTCAGTGGTATATCTGCTAATGCCTTCGTCTTTTCTGTTACTAACAAATTCGAAGAGATTATTAAACGTCCAACACATGTCTTGTATTGTCTTTCACATGCCTCTAATCTTCTTGATCTTTTCTTAACCTTAACTACTTCAGCCTTACTTATTGGCCTCTCACTCTAATACTCTAATTCCTAATTTCATCTATTCCCTCTAAATAAAGATAATCATGGTACTTTGAGTGTTCGGTGAGCTTGTGAATGAGTGATCCTTAATTTTTCTTGTGAGCCGTTGTTACTTTGCCAGTTAATTCCTCAGAAAAAAAATGATTTGCATACCTACATATCCTCCTCTTTTCCATCACGTTGGAAACACTGCTTTCTGCTAAAGGGCAGCTCATTTTCCTTTAGTTAATTTCTTAGCCAGTTCATTCAGTAGTAATTACATTGTATTTGATCTCAGTACTCTGTTTCATTTCAGTCATACCATCTAAACAAAGTTTGATAGCACTTACATTTCTGAATATACACAAAACAACTAGCTTTGATTGTTTTCTAGTCTGACTACTAATGTAGCATTCAGTTGCTGTCTCATTTGTTTGCTACCTGTTTTACCTAATAGGCTAATCCCAGATTTACCCTTCATCTTGAAATCAGGCACTGTTTTAGTCCATCCCAAAGAAAAGTGACTATTCTAAGTGTTAATGAGTTATTTTACTAACATTTTATGGACATCGGGAAGCTGTCCCTCAACCTGGCTGTCTTATTCACAAACACAGCTCAAAAGAGTGGTCACACCAGCTGCAAATCGAAATGAATACCCATTCTATGGTTCCTCTATAATATACACATTAGAGAGCACACGTATACATGCATTCACTTAATAACCCCTCCCTTGAAGCGTGACGTCACCGTCAGGTTCAGTGTTCAAAGGACCCCACCTTCTGAACCCACAGACTTCACGAAACTTCCATTCATCTGTCACGTTTTCCCCATGCATCTTGGTCATGACCAGAAGCCATGAATAAGTGCGTCAGATACCCACTGTCTCTAACTGCGGAAAATACCAACATCACCATGGAATCCACTTCCACAGGAACAGGTTTTAAAAATGATAATTAGTCAAAGCTTAATTAGTAATGGAGCTTGGCCACCTACCACTGGGCGTCCTCGCCCAGGTACGACAAATATCCATAACGAAATTTCAGTGAGGCTGGCACAAAAATCCTGTTAGCAAACAATATGCAGTGAATGCAGAAGGTTCCTATATAAATATGCACGACTGTTATTCCAATAAACAGTTCACTGTAGACCGCATCTCTTCACATCTTGAATTCTTTATGTTCCAAATATCCTGGACTGCTTGCGACTGCACAAGCCCATGTTGAATGCGCCGCACACAAATCCTTTGCGCCAAACAGATGTTTCCCAGCAATGATGGTGACTGGTAGACGTCCCGCCTGACATCTCCCAAAAGACCATGGATCCCCTCATGAAGGCGCGGGTGTAGAAACCTGCAGGCATGACATAGATGGCCCCCCATATCCAATATGTATCCGTTGAGGCTCATAGAAGTCATTCCGTAAGGTACTGCTGTGAGGAAGTGGTGTATGACGAAAGTCGGTCATGTCGACAGTCGACCCAAAAAGTACATAGTCTCCTCACCATCCCATACTATTACTGAACCATTAAAACCACTAGGGAAAGGTCGTATGATAAAACTATGAAACTATTTCAAGTTACTAACTGGAATTTCCGCAAGCAACCCCCTATCAGATAGGCGTCCCGCCCTGGATGACCTCGCTGCTAACGTACCATCAAGCTTTTTTTGTAGTTAGTGGTCATTTCACTGATGATAGTTTTTCAAAATTAATATTAATTTTTATGCTTATAATTCATACTTGTAGTTAAGTGTAGGAATATTAATTAAATGATGGAATAAAAAAAAATACTACTACTATTATTTTCTTTTAAAATACATAATACGGAATGAAAAATTTATACGTACGTGCACTATTATCACACTTAGAATCAATGCCCTGTAAAATAAGTAGACTTATAAAAACTCTCATTTCGCTTGCACAATTGTCAAACCATCTATGTACTTGTGATTGTGGTGACAAATGTTCTACATTCTCATCTACAAACTGATTTGCACATCTGTTTGTTTCTTTCACGAGGTAATCAATGATTTCATCATCAAAGTATTTCTCAAAATACTCTAATGGGTTCTCTTTATCCTCAACTGTATATTCCACACCAGGATCAGCAACAAAAGCGAGAGGATCTCTCTCTCTCTCCCTCTTGTCGTCCAGTCACTCGGCAATGAAAAGTCATCTTCACCCCCGCTATCGGAAGAAAAGTTTGTTCCTTCAATATACTCATCACTGGAGGATTCCGGGTGAGCTCTCATCATCAAATGAGTCATATTATCAGACTCATTTATCTAGTATTTGAATGATCTCTCCTGAAGAAATACACCTCCTCTTCAGGACACTCATTGTGAAAGAAGCAAAAAATCAACTTCTCTGGATAAATGCCCAAGCGCACTGAAAGAAAACCAGCTTTCTAGCATCAAGCGACCACCAGGAAAACGTTGCCAGGCAGCAAATAAGTTTCCATTTACAGCTTACGTGTGCTGAGAGTGTTGCATATGATGTTCCTACACTTTCTGTACGAGTAAATGTATTATTACGGGACTGACAACCCGGCACGTGCATTTAAAGTGCCCAGACGTGACCATCCACTGAAGGTGGTACTGAGTAGACCGTTGTAAACATATTATTACATGGGTGAAGCTTAAGAGGTTAAGATACTACCGTTACAAATTCTTCCCAGTAAAAATTACCTGAGAACCATGCGGATATGCTGCATACATTAAAGTCGATTCTAAACACCAGAGAGGTAGAACATCTCCAAAGTTCATCCCTTAGAAGTGGCAACCACTGTCTTAATCAGTGTTTAAATTTCCAATGACACGGATTCTGCTTCTTTCTCAATATTCAACAAGGTAGTTTGACAGGAAGACAAAGCTACTGTAACATCTAAATCTCCTCCCATCCTATCAGCTGAGATCACTAACCCATTTAAAGAAGTCCTTATAGTCTCAGACCAACCTCCCCCCCCCACCGTAATTTATCCTTACTATCTTGTAAAGTCATCAAAGTTTTACCCTAGCTAGCAAATATTGCCGATACCTGTTCATTTCACACCAAATTAGCAATTGACATAATAGCAATCAATCCTATGATCATAATGGCTCCAGTTACCAATGGCACAGCCCTCTTATTCTAGAAGAGAGAACTGAAAAGCTGAGCATCTAAGTTGGAAGCCATGTTAAAGTCCTCTTAATCCTATCTTGAACCCTAACCACCGTAGTATTAAGTTCGGTTAGCCAATCCCTAACAGATCAGACAGATTCCATCTGATATTCATCTCATCCAAAAAATTCCTAGGCAATTGAACTTTTTCTCAAACTTTATACTCGAAGATATTGCGCCAGACGACAATCACAAATCATCATCCCCTTCTGTAATAACACGTGGGCCTAAACTTATGGAATTAGCCCATGCCATAGCCCACAAAGTCATGAGCATGCGAAACTCAACATAAAAAAAGAAAAAGAACCTATAGATTCTTAGACCTCTTGAAACGGGAAAAAATTTTAACTAAATATTGCGACACAAAAAAAAACAAAAACCGAACTCGCTATTTCTCACTATTTCTCAGTCTGTATCTAATCTTCCTAACTAATAAATTACCCTCTAATTCAAGCCTGCAAAAGGCAACTTATAACCCTTCCTAACTAATTCCATCTAAGAAACGCTTTTGCATCTGCCAAAATCTCATCCTCATCCTGTTTTGCTTCTACTATATTAATATCCCAGTCTATGCAATCTCCAGATACATAACATGCATGAATACCATCAGCATCAGAAAAACTTCTACTAAGAGCGTCACTTTACATTATACCTACCCTCTATACTAAACGGCATCAAATCCCTGATTGTCAGATGCCACTGAAAGCTCTTGAAAGATCCCAACAATGGCTTATGATTCATAAGAACAGAAATGGAGTTGTACTTACAATATCCTGCGCAACGTTTTCTTTTTAACACTTTTTACCGTAAACTTCCCTAGAATTTGTTGTGCAGTGTTTACGCTTTCTTTATCATATTCTTACACTTACAAAAGATTTAAACATAAATAAGGCATAGTTTTATATGCTTTAGGATAAGAGGAATCATAATATGACCACCATTTTATTGTAAATAATAGAGAAATCTCTTTCAAAAATAGTGAAAAAAATGGAGAAATATAATTTCATTTACGTTCACAACCAAACTGTCATAGACATGAACATTTCTACCTTATGTAGTGTTTTAAAGCATTTAATGAGTTTTTAATGAAACCAAAAGCAACATTCTAGAATAATCTGAAGTTGAATTAAAGTTAATTTTTCATGAAGAACTGAGCCAGCCGACAGCAGGGCTCAGAACCCTCATTAAGTTTACTCCTAATCGTATATTTTGTGTTTCTTCACAATTGCATTATTTTGTTATGCTTCTCTGTAGCTATTGTAAGTATATATGTGTCCTATTCTTTTCAGCTAATGATCCTGTAATATAAGAATAAAGTCAACTTATAATCATGGAAGAAAGTGGACCTCCAAAGAAGAAAATTAAATCTACAAATTGTGTCATATGCAACAAATTGCTTTCTGGGGAAAAGGCCATAAAGGATCCAACACTCGACAAGATGACGTTTATGAAAGGCTTTCACCTAGTCACGACGACATCCTGAATGGTACCATTAGAATAACATTTCACAAAAGCTGCAGATCATCATACACAGCAAAACATAATGTGCAACTTACTGTCAGGAAACGAAAACCAGAGGCTTCACCATCAACAAGCCACAATCCATATCCAATCCACACAACAAAAGATATCTGCAGGTTGACACACTAGACTTTAACATAAGAATCCAGTGTTTTATTTGTGGTAGTTCCTACAAACGCAATGAAAAGTTGACTCAAATTTCAACAGGTACTGGGAGCTCAACACGTGAGCATGTGCTCAAAGCAGCTAGGCAAAGAGGCGATGAAAAAATAGAACTCAGGATGTTGTCATGTCCAGATTTATTTGCTTATGATGCGAAATATCACCGATCATGTTATGCTGGATATATCATTAAGTGCAACATTCAAGTAGTAGAATCAAAGGTAAGAAGTGAACCATTGAATGACCCATTTCAAAAGGGGTTCACAGTATTATGTAAAGAGGTTGAGCATACTTTGTTGTCTGGCAGGAAAGAAGTATTACATCTGAATGAAATGAATGCAAGATTTATAGAGATTTTTAGCAGTGTTGGCTCACCTGAACCAGATTCATGCAGATCATGGAAACTCAAAGAAAAACTGAAGGGGCACTTTAGAGACAGGTTAATTTTCATCTCTCAGTCTGGCAAATCTGACATAGTTTGTTCCAAGGAATTATCATTAGGTGATGTATTGACACAGGTTAATGAGATAACCCTCCAGAACACAGATGATAGTACTGAATTTGCATTCTTTTCAAATAATGAATGCGATGAAAGCGATGAAAGCGATATTACACAAAGCTGCAGGTATTTTAAGAAAGAGCATTGCCGATGTGTCATTCATTTGAGACTTCTATCCTTCCAGTGGTGATTCAATCATGGAGAAATGTGTGGAATTCATCCCTACACCTTTACTTGAATTCATTTCTGGTGTACCTCAGACAAAGCCTTCACCAATGCTACATGCCATACTGATGGATATGTTAGTGATAATCTTGTAAAAACATTAGCAATATGTCACAACATCATTGGACTCAGCCACAACATTGCGACACCTATCAGTTTTAGTTTAGTTATTCATCCACATCACAAATTTGGAAGTCGGCAACTCATTGAAACTTTGCATGGTCTGGGCCATTCTGTTCCACATGATGAGATTAGACGGTTTATGATATCAGGGGAGAGGATGATGAAGTAAAGATGTCACATACATTCCACGAGGAATTGTTAAGTACAAGGAAGGTGACTGGACTTCCATCATAGATGCTGCAATCGACAATTTTGACCAGCATGAAGAAACGGTTGATGGATTATCGACCACCCACTGTATGGCAGCTGTGTTATATCAAAGAACCGAGTCAAGTGGCATCATAAGTGGCATTTCAAGATCACAGAAAAAGACACTACATGCCTTGCAGTGTATGGAGAAACCACTTTCAATCTTTAACAAACCTCATAAAAGACCTGAACCAAAGCACGTTGCAGAGGAATCCATCTTCATCACACATGACGTGAACTTGCACAGGCAGGTGGAAATGTGCCTGTGCAAGTTCACGTCATGTGTGTTGCACAGGCAGGCGGAAGTGTGTGATTTAATTTGGAAATTGTGTAGAAATACTGATGACATGACCTTCCTACCAGCATGGTCAGGATTCAATGCAATGGTATCACAGACAGATATTCCTGTTGCCAATGTGAGATACTTGCCTTTCATGAGTGCTCCACCTTCAAATTTCTTAACTGTGTACACTGCCATATTAAGACTGATTTCTGTTTCAAAATCCCAAGGCTGGCCACATAGTTTAGTGATTGATGACCTTGCCATTTACACTAAGGCACAGCAGATAATTTGGTCAAAACCTGAACTGCAAAGCAGTGTAACCATGAGACTCAGTGGTATGCATCTTATAATGATTTTCATTGGTAGCATTGGAAAGCTATATGGAGATGGTGGCTTACTAGATATCTTAACATCTTCCAATGTGTATACTAGTGGGACAGCCCGAATGTTGTTGCAAGGTAAGCACTTTGCAAAAGGATTAAGAGGAGTGAAAGTTGCACATGAATCACTGACACATCTATATTTGTCTGCAGCTGAATACTATGCCAACGAAAATGGTCTTGCTTGGATTAATATGAATTCCATAACCTTGCCCAAAAACTCCAAACAATATGCACAGGAACAACCAGGCTAGTTATTCTGGAGTATTTAATCTACTGAAAAACAAGATATATGAAGTGATCCAGACTCTCAGGCACTTTCACTCATTTCAGAAAGAACGTTCTCAAACCTTCAAGAGCTGGGCCAGCTTTCTAGAGGCAGAGGATTTGCTACTTAGATTATTCAGGGCAGACAAAGGAGCTGGTTTCAGCCTTCATCTGCAGGCAGTTACGGAGACGGTTCCTATCTTCCATATGGCTGGACGAGTAAACTATGCCAGGTACACACCAGTTTATGTTTCTGAGAGGAGACAATTTGAGACAAAGCAACCCGAGATGTACAAGTTTCTAGTGAAAGGAGGTTTTGTTGTGCGCTGGACAAAAAGGAGAAAGTTTAACTATGTCCCAACTGATCAAGCTCTAGAGCAAACTATCAACCGAGAAGCAAAGGGTACAGGGAGTGTAATAGGATTCACCCTGCGGAAAGCTGCGCTTCTATAATGGATGTTAACTCGACGCATTTCTGGAGAGCACTCAGTGGTCTTTCAGTGGCTATTTGAAAACACCTCAGAGGGTAATATACAGTACATGAGGAGCTTTGCCCATCAAGAATGTCAAGAGACAAGTCAGATGTGGCATCCATAAAAGATTACATCATGAAGCACTGTCAAAACCCCTTTGACGTAGACACCATCCCTAAAGAGTTGATTAACATCACTACTGGCCAGATTGCTACCAAGGCTGCAGAGAAATGTCTGACATCAATTCCAGAAAGAGGAAAAACGATAGTTCAAAACTTCATCTCTGAGAGGCTAATGGACGAAGGAACAAAAAGCTTTTGGGATTCCATTCCCAAGGGTACAATGGGGACTTTCGAGATCGTGAAAAAGGCAATGTCTTTTGACACAAGTAGGAAAATGATACTTGATCCAGAAGTATTGTTCCGTCGCTCGCTATCAGTTGCAAAGTATCGAGACATTGATATGAAGAAGGTTTTGTCCCTTGAATTAACTCCACAAAGTCTGATCTAGCACACTGATTGGAGGAAACTATTATGCAAGAAACTGAATTGAAAACCAAATGCCACACTCCAACAGCATACATCATTGACGGCATGAGTTTTATCCAAGGTGTTAATGAATCACAGTTCAAAACTTTTGATGACTTAGGAGAAGTTATTTTCAAGAAGTTGATCACCTTATTCATGAATCCTGACCTTGATATTGAGACCCTTGTGTTAGTGTATGACCACTATGCCTTAAGTTCAGGTATCAAAGGCAAAGAACGGCAGCGGTGTGGTGACATATTAACTACCATTGGTGCTCCTTCTCATATCATTGTGGGAAATAGACAGGTTCCCAACTATGCACAATTTCTCAAGTCGGGAACGAACAAAATGACTCTCATTCATTTTCTGAGTACTTACGTAGAGGCCAGAGTCTCAGAGAGACTTCCAGAGAAAAATGCACTTGTAATTGCTGAGGGTTATCCTAATGGAGAAGTTGTGAGAGAAATAACCCGCCAAGGAGGCAGATATCTGGAAAAACTATTCTCAACACATGAAGAGGCAGACACAAAGATGCTGCTGCACACAACATATATGTCATCATTTCCATGCACTATTATTAGAAGTGATGATACAGATGTCTTAGTTATCCTGTTGTACTACCAAAATAGAGGGAAATTAAGCAAAGATGTATATATTCACTCTGGTCACTCGGGAAAGTTTGTCACCCGGGAGAGATTTATACCTGTCTAAAATTGTTGCAACAGTTGGGAAAGAGCTGTGTTCAATGCTACCAGCCGCACATGCACTTACAGGTTGTGATACAACCAGTGGTCTCTTCAAACTCCGAAAACGTACTACTTATACTATCCTTCAAAAGCATCAAGATACTCTAATTCTACTAGTGGAGTCTCACTGTGCAGATAAGGATGCTGGGCTAGAAGCAGCTAGAAAGTTTATCCTTTTGATGTATGAAAAGGGTATTAAAGGGAAGACATGTAATAACCTCGATGAGCTGCGTTTTCAGATGGCAACCTCATCTGACAAACCAGTATCCTCTCTCCCACCTACTGATGATGCCTTCATGTGGCATGCTCTAAGAGCAAAGTTACAGACTATAATTTGGTGCAGTAGCCATATTGCAAAGCCAAAGATAATAGATCCTACTAATTATGGTTGGATGAAATGTAATAAAGACCTGCAATATGTAACAAGCTTGAAGGAGTCTGCCCCAAAGGAAATACGAAACTTGACCCACCTCTTCTGTAAGGATGGACAATGCACTGATGGAAGAAAATGTCCATGCATATTAGCAGGCCTAAAATGTATAGAGATATGCAACTGTAACAGTTGTTCAAATACTGCCATTGTAATTCAAGATGATGATGATGTTGAGGATGAGAAAGACGAGTAAGATTGGTTACCTCATCATGTTAACGCTTTTTAGGCATCTGATTACAGTGTCTGAAAGGAATCTGTTGTAAAAACTTTATATTGCATGATGATACCAATTACTATATTTTGTTTGTACTTTATCTTAAATGTCTCTTATGCCATTGGTAGTATCTTCTAATGTTTACCTTTATTATCTATAGTTATAGAATTACATACAAATGGGTTTCAAACCAGCATTCACAGGAAAAATACTTTTACAGGTTTGGGCACCAATTTTTATAGTTCATGTAATTTCAATTTTAAGTTGAATTTTCTCTTTACCCTCCTCCACAGGGCATATTCTCTGACTTCCAGCTGGACAGCCTTTTATAAAGAAGTAGAGATCTTGGCTAATTTTTTTCGCAACAATTGTTTTCCATCCCACTATTTCCATCGAGTACTTAATAAGCTCTTAACCGCAAAAATGAAATAACCTATTCCCACATATACCGTTCCCAAATTATGTATTTATGCTAAGTTCCCTTTCCTTCATGACAAAAGTTTTAAAAAGAAATGTATGAATTTAATTCATCATGAATTGCCAGCTGTAAATCTGAAGTTGATTCCACGAAATCCTCTAAATATCCGTTCTTTTTTCAGAGTGAAGGACAGACTGAGCCCTTCCTTGACATCCAACATTATCTATAAATATACCTGTCCCAGATGTAGTCTGGGAACCTACGTTGGATGTACTAGGAGGCTTCTCAAGGTCCTTTTCTGCTCCCACCAAGGTGTCAGCTTCAGGACGGGTTGCACATTGTCCAATCCCGAACTATCCAATGTTCGGAACCATTCCAAGATTTGTGGTACCCGCCTGGATATAAATGATTTTAAAATTATTGGATCTGCCTGTAAGGACGACGAGTTGATGGTGTTGACGTCGCTTTTCATAAAAACTAATGTACCAACACTAAACACCCAATCGTCGTCCACACAACTGTTTATAGCATAACTGCCTGTTTGTTTACTCTCCACGTTCGTTATAGGTTTCTTTCGTTTGTTTATTTTCTCCCTGTCTTTCTAGTCACTTTTTAGCTCTTGCCTTGGTAGGTGTTTCTTTCAAGTTCTTGTTTTAATTTTTTGTATTTGTAAATGTTTAAAATTTTTAAAGAAGTTTTTCCCATTGTATAAGTGACATTCTAAGTGTTTATTGTCTGTAATTTTCCAGCCTTGAGGATGCATCATGTGATGTGAAACGTTGGCAGAATAAACTTGATCTTGTAAGAGACATGCATGCCTTTACCTCTTCAACCTGAGACGTTTGTCGGGTCTGTTTCCCCTATGATTCTTCTATATATATATATATATATATATATATATATATATATATATATATATATATATATATATATATATATATATATATATATATATATATATATATATATATATATATATATATATATATATATATATATATATATATATATATATATATATATGTGTGTGTGTGTGTGTGTGTATATGTATATAGATATCTCTATCTGTCTATCTATATCTCTATCTATCTCTATATATCTGTCTATCTACATATATACATACACACACACACACACACACACACACACACACACACACACATATATATATATATATATATATATATATATATATATATATATATATATATATATATGTGTGTGTATATATATATATATATATATATATATATATATATATATATATATATATATATATATATATATATATATACAGTACAGCAAGGCTAGGAAAAGCGAATGACTTATACACTATAATATATTGAGAGAATTTTAAATTCCTTTGTGAACAAATAACAGTTATATTTTCCGTCCCGTCACGGATAATCTAGAAACAAATGATATGAATATAATGATATCCATACAGGAAATGTGCAACGTAGACAGGCAGCGAGACAAAAGACTAGTTTGCTTGAGCAGTCAGTAGGATGCAACATCGGAAAATGGAAGCAAAAAATTCCCATCAAATTGCAGGAAATTTGCCATACAAAATATTTTCAGTAGATGACCATAGGAAAATGCTCGAAATACAAATTAAATCAAAACAATGATTCCCTGGATATCAAAATAGAACTATTTTATGAGGCGGATGCAAAATCGAGAATACATCTGTTGAAAAACTGTCAAGATAAACAAACAAAGAACGGGAGTTTACATTCCAGAGATCTTTTTTTCCTTTTGACCGGGCCGCTTCTCCCACATTCAGAAAGTAAAAGACAAATTAAAGGAATAACGAATAAGGAGGAGGAGGAGTTCATCTGAAAAGTCCTGAAGCAATTAAGACGTAATTAACGAGGACCCTCGCCAACCATGTCCTTCGCCCAGTTGATTTCTGAACAGATGAGGATTCGAGTGATTCGAATTCGTTACCTGAAATTCTGTAATTGGAGAGACTGCCGCCATTTTAGCTGATAAACGTCATTGTTTAGCATTTTTAATCAGTGTAGCAATCTTGGAGAAAGAGAGATGTTGGGGAAGACAAGACAAGATAAGTGCGAGAGGGAAAAAGAGAAAGAAAGTTGTATGAGAAAGAAATGAGAGAATATTCTGGAAGATAAGATGAGAGAGACAGACAGACAGACAGAGACAGACAGAGAGAGAGAGAGAGAGAGAGAGAGAGAGAGAGAGAGAGAGAGAGAGAGAGAGAGCTGTATAGGGAAGAAATGAGAGAATGTTATGGATGATGAGAGAGAGAGAGAGAGAGAGAGAGAGGGGAGAGAGAGAGAGCTGTATAGGGAAGAAATGAGAGAATGTTATGGAAGATGAGAGAGACAGAGAGACAGAGAGACAGAGAGAGGGGTGATGTGGGGAAGAACACAACACGGCAGAAAGAGACGAAGAGGAGAAACAGATTCATCAGAGGCAAGCAGTATTATAAATGTTACTCCACTGATGTCAATTTGATCGTTGGCAAACGTTGATTTATTTCCAAATGTTGCACCGTTAACAAACCTTCCTTCTTTAGCAAAGAATGTTATCAGTAATAAAAGTTGCTTTTTTTTCAAAAAGTTAAGTTTTGTTAGAAAACAATCATTCATTTGCGATAGTGCACCCAAGCACATGTGGTTCCATTTGCAAATGATGAATCTTTGGCAAATGTGCCTTTTTTTGGGTGTGTTTCGTTAGTAAACACTTATTTACTTAAAAAAAAAAAGTGCGCCTTTAGCAAATGCTGCTTCATTTTCTAATCTGGTATCTTTAGCAAATGCCGAATCATTTACTTATGTGTCTTAAGAAAACCTTGTTTCTTTGACTAATACTATTTTATTGAAAAGTATTGCTCTAATTGCAAACACTTTCAGTTATAAACATTGCTTCATTTGCACGCGATGCAATATTTTAACAATTACTTCATGGTAAACTAATGCTCACTTAAAGGATGATTCACTTCGAAATACTTCAGTATTTCCTTATCTTCTTTGCAATTACGCAATCTTTATCTTATCTTTTTTTCACTTCTTGGACATCTGTTTCAACTCCTCCTCGTTCACTTTTTGTGTTTCAAGATAAAGACATCATTAAGATTCCCTTCGTCAAGGCTTTCAGAACTAATTGTCTAAGATAATACATCATGAAGTTTTCCCAAGACTTTCTTTTATTATATTTTTAGAGAGGGGCAGAGTTAAAAAAGAATCGTTCAGCGCTCTCGATATTTTCTTCATTCTTAAAATGTTTGCGCTGAGATCATTATCGGAGTTTATGCTTTTAAACTTCCGTTTGTCGTTCGTTATAAAGTTCACGTTTCGTTTCTCTCGGCACCTGTGGAAACGAAAGGTTTGGATAATTGCCTTATTTGAGTACCAGTCTTATTACGACTACTATGTAAATAATTTGCTAAAAGTACAATGTTGTCAAGGATGACTTATTCTGCAGAGCTGTAAAATGCATTGACGTTCCGCTCGTAAATTACGGTTGTATTTTCGGTGAACTTCGTTCAACGTTGTTCTGGAAGATAAATAGCTTAAGGAGCTAAAAAGGAATGAAAGGATAGAATAAATGACAAGTGTGGCAACGAGAGAGAGAGAGAGAGAGAGAGAGAAAGAGAGAGAGAGAGAGAGAGTTAAACTCTCAAAAGAAGTTTTTCGAAGTTTAAGAGAAATGAGTGTCAGATACCGTTTTTTTTTTTCTTTCACTTTAGAAAAGAGAAAGAGCTCAGTTAACCAACTTGGAACTTTCAAGAGAGGTTTGTGTACATTATCTGTAGTGGCTGTTTTCCCTCAAGTAAGTTATTTCTGACATGGCCCACCTTATGAAACAGAACATGTTAGTTTCCTAACTGAATTATGTTTGTCTTAGCTAACTAGGAAAGAGTAGAGCTTTCTTTTTTTTTTTTTTTTTTTACTTACCATTCCGTCAGAATATCCAAGTTAACCCCGCTAAGTATATGTATTTTATCGGATGTTTTCTGATTTTTAGGCGTAACGGATGGCATAGCCACTGGTACCGATTTTGTAATAGACAATTTAGGTTCATTGAATTATTGCAGAAAAAGTTCTACGATAAAGGATTGAAAATAGAATATAGAATACACAGACATATAGACGCAATATGAAATGGGAACATTCTGGAAATCGACATTCCATTACCGGAGAGAGAGAGAGAGAGAGAGAGAGAGAGAGAGAGAGAGAGAGAGAGAGATAACAAAAGGAGAATTGTCTTTTAGTGTCTGAGTCCCGACATTGTTATTTTCAAACTTTTCATTCGCCATGGCTTACTTTCGAGTCAGACCAACCAAGAATTTGAGGACACAAGCCATAAGTCTTGTTTAAAGTAACAGATGGCCCTTGCAAAGTTGAGCGTGGATGGGCCTCGACTCAGATAAATGTAAGATTTTGATATTCGTGTAAACTCCCGTCCTGTATGGCTTACGTTCCCGGGAGCATGCGGCAAAACATATTAAATGAGAGTTATTTCAAAGTGTTAAGTTCTCAGTAAAGATTATGGAATGCCATTTTTATTTCGGGTTGCTAAGAGCGAGATCCCCATTGGGAGCGAGCTCTGTGCCAGTGAGGAAATACGACACGATACACCTCGCCCGGCCCTCTTGCGGATGAGCCGATATGACATATCTTGTTAATAGCTTGGGAGAGCAATTTGTGTCGGGTTTCTCATATCGCTAATGGCCTCAATACTGCTGGTGGAGATCTTCTTTTTCCAGTAAACTGGAAGAGTTGTCGCAATGTCTGAATGCAATGCTCTTAATCGCTGCTGTTGTCGCAGAAAAGAAATAATGAAGCGTTATTTGCGCCCACATAAGAAGCATTTTAATCACTTGAAAAGCTCTGTGTTGTAAGAAAATTATAGATATTTTTCATTCATGGACTGATACAATTACGTAAGAGAGCAAATTTACTGTGAAGGCTTTATTCCGATTGTTTCATCCACTTTGTTCAGGATTTCACCATAGCATAACAATACTAATAAATGACAAGGATACGACTTTCTTAATGTCTTTCAAAAACATTAAAGGTCCTTGCCTTCTTCGCAAACATTCAAAAAAGAATCATCAGCAGCATGTTGACACTTTTGCGCCAAGTCCGTTACTTTCATGCCTCCCGAACGAGATGACCCTTTCGGTCTAAAACATTATCATCTCCGAGTCTTGAAAGTTAACATGTATAAAGGCATGTACTAATATTACTCCACTTTTAACAGAAACTCCCGTTCGTGTTCGGGCCTCATCTGACCCATTACTTCTCGCAACAGACTCACGAAGGCATCTGGCATCCTCGTCTTGAATTAGAATCCTAGTATCGGTTACCCACAATCCAATTAAGGTTTATTAGACAAACTTTCAAATGGAGAATGAGTCGAGAGTGCATATGAGTAACTGCCACCAACCAGTGTAATTGAATTTCTGAATTGATATTCCACTTATATTGCAATTCCCGAAGTAATATAGTTTCCATAAGTGATGTTATGTTAGGTTAATCCATAGTAGAGCGATGCTTTTGCTCCACAACGTTCAGGTCGTAGTTCTGGACATTATTATTATTATTATTATTATTATTATTATTATTATTATTATTATTATTATTATTATTATTATTAGTTTACATTATTATTATTATTATTATTATTATTATTATTATTATTATTATTATTATTATTATTATTATTATTATTATTATTATTAGCAGAAGTAGTAGTAGTAGTAGTAGCTAGTAGTAGCAACAAAGACCATGGTCTTGATTAGCAAATTTCAATAGGACACAGTATCATTTGTGAAAGAAAGAGCGAAAACTAGAAAAATCTCAATCAAGTGATTAATAAAGAAAAGTTAAATCAGGAAGTTCATCAATTAATGCTTGATTGACTTATAAGTGCTGTTACCTGACAGGCAAAAAACAAATTCTTCTTTTGAATTTTTGCCCCCCAGCGAAGTTAAGAGGAAGTGATGATTAACTCTAAAGAGAAATTGGCTCAGAATTGCCCTGTTTCCTTGGAAGCAATCTCTCCCCAAGATCTTTCCTATTGTGAGAGTTGTGGATTTTCATCCAGTTGCCTTGGTGGAAGTACGCTCTACTCTGAGTGTTCTTCTTTCATCTCTGTTGACTGATAATTCGTAAAATCTGAGCTAAGTTAAACAGGGTCATATCCTGTTGTCCTTCAGAAGAAATCGAATCATGTCTCGCGTCTAATTTTGCTCTGCTCCATGGCTTTCTCTCCATTTAGAATTGTTTGTCTCCAGTTCTGTCCTTCTAGCTCTTATGGTATTCGCCTCTAGGGGTTGGAACCAATTTTTCTTAAAAAAATGGATAAATGAACAAAAGAGAAATGAGAAATTATCCTGAAAATTCACAACAATGGGAAGTGCGTCTTGACAACCCTTGTTAAAAAAAGTTCATGAATCAGAATAACATCTCAAACACGAGCCCTTGGAGACTGTAAGCCTCAGCCGTAGCTGACCCATTTCCCACTCAAAAGGCTCCTTTGCCTTAGTTTATTTTCCTGTATTCCCCAAAATCTAGTCCCTTGCCGCTGGTCACGAGGCCTGTCGTCTTAGGTCAAATTTTCGTAAAAACCCACACAAATTTTTTTGCAAAGTTCAGATAACAGACTAACAGCTTAGCAACCAAACCAAAAACATAATCTCCTTGACGGGGTAACTACTATAATTACAAAATTACGAGGACGGGAATTGCCAAATTCCAATGGCTCAGCGACAGAATACAAATTACTCTCTTCCAATTACCAGAATCCGAATCTATTCATGAATAGGATGAGAAAAGAGAAGTCTAATGAGGATTGTTAATTATGCGCCAATGGCTGCCGGAGTTTTCAGATGAACTTTCGTTTTATGAATATTTAATGTGTCCTACGTCATTTTTCATTTTTCATTAATTTTAATTTTCGTGACGCTAATGGAAGCTGTAGTTATCCCCTTCGCTATTTCCAGTCCCTCCTCTCCCCCTCTCCTCTCTCTCTCTCTCTCTCTCTCTCTCTCTCTCTCTCTCTCTCTCTCTTTCCTGCGGATCCAACATGTAATTCAAGTTTACAGCAATAATCGTAGGAGCAGAGTAGGCCAGGAGAGCCCAAATAATCTCCTCGTAACTACTGTCATCAAAAGTTGATGGAATATTAAGGCTTGTGCCAGAGTTTCCGGATTTCCTGTTGGACAGACTCCATTAATTATTTCCGCGGTGCTGCTGTTGCTAGACAATGCTTTATATCCGACATCAGTTTAAAGTGGTGATGCAACGGTTACCAAACAAGGCTGTACATCCACCATTTGTTTAAAGTGTTGTTGCAGTAATTGCCATGCCATATTCCGTATCAAGTGTTTCTTTAAAGTGGTGTGCCGTTGCTTGTCAGATAATGGTATATAGCCATCATCGGTTTAAAGTATATTGCACTAGCTGCCAGACGGTGCTATATATTGTGCACCATTTGTTTAAAGTGCTCTAGCACTAGTCACCATCCAGTTCTATAAATCAACCAACTTTTTAAAGTGGTGTTGCACTGGTTACCAGAATACACTTCATAGGCGCGAGTTATATTAACCATTGCTTCATCGGATGCCAGACAGTGCTGTGTATCCACAGTCTACTTCAGGTGTTATTGCGCCAGTCACAAGACTATTCTATATACCCCTAATCCGCTGAAAGTTTTGTTGCACTGATTGCCAAACCCCTCGCTATATCCACCGATTGTGTAAAATGTCGTTTCGTTGGTTACCAGACCATGCTCTTTTCCTGTAAACTGACTTATTTTTTGTTGAAATGTTTTCCAGACAATGCTCTATATCCAGTGTTTGTTTAAAGTGTTGTTACTTTGGTTTGTCAAACAACGCTATAATTCCATTGTCAGTTTAAAGTGTTATTTTACTGATTGCCAAACAGTGATACACTCACCGTCAGTTTAAAGTGCCAAACCATCCTCTGTCCCCTGTGTCTGTTGAAATGTTGTTACACTGGTTGTCAGACTATGCTTTTTATCCATCATTTATTAAAAGTGATACAGGGATTGCCAGACAATGATATATATTCACTGTTTGTTTAAAGTATTGTTGTTTTAGTTCCCAGACAATTATAAACACTCGCCCTCTCTTTTAAGTGATTTTGCATTAGTTCCCTCTGTATGCACTCTGAATAAAGTATTGTTCAATTGATTGCCTGACAATATTGCATTTCCCGCGCATGTTAAAGTGTTATTGTACTGGTTACCAGTCAGTGCTGCACATCCACCATTTAAAGTGTTGCTTCACTTGTTGTTAAATAATACTTTATATCACAGCTTGTCTAAAGTGTTGTTCCAACGTATTTTATAGTGTTGCAGCATTTTCTGCCAGACCAAGCCACATCTCCACCTTTTGAATAAATGGTTTCTATACTAGTTGCAAGACTACTATATATTCACCATCTGTTTAAAGTGCATTGATTGTCAGATGATTCTATTCAGCTACCATTTGTTGAAAGGGATGTTCTGTTGTTTCACAGACCACACGATCCAGTAATCCTGTAGTGTTGTGACGCTGAGTTCCAGACCACACTCTGCAAGTGCCGTTTGGTGAAAGTATTGTTCCACTGATTATCAGGGAATGCTGCTTATCCACTGTTTGTTTAAAGTGTTGTGGAACTGGTTACCAGACACTTATATTCCCACCGTCTGTTTAACCTATTGTGCTATATATTTACTATATCTGTTTAACATGTTTTTGCATTGATTGCGAGACTATCATCTACAGTATATGGGTCGTTTGTTTGAAGTACGGTTTCATTGGTTTCCAGATAATGCTGCACTTTCACCATTTGTTAAAATCGTTGTTAATTTGGGTACCGGACAACAGCATATATCCACTGGCTGTTTAACGCTTTGTTTCAGTGGTTACCAAAGCAATCTCTATATCCACCTCCAGTTGTTTAAAGTGATATTGCGTTGTGTCTAGGACCACGTTCTATATCCACAGTTTCTTTAAAATGTCATTGCATAGTTGCCAGACTTCGCTTTACATCCTCTATCTGCATAAAAGGATATTGCCTAGTTACAAGACATCTATATACCTACTGTCTGTATAAATTTACAGACAATATCCACTGTTTGGTTGAAGAGGTGCTACATTAGTTCTCAGACCACGCTCTGTATCCACCATTTGTTTAAAGTGTTGTTGCACTGGTTACCAGACTTCACTCAGTTTGATTAGTGTTGTTGCACTGGTTGTCAGACCATTGTTGCATTGGTTGTCAGACCATGCTCTATGTTTGCTATTTGCTTAAACTGTTGTTGCATTGGTTACCAGATAGTGCTCTATATCCACCATTTTTTAAGGTGCTAATGCATTGGATGCCAGACAATGCTGTTTGCCTACCTTCTGTTTAAAGAGCGTTGCCCTTATTGGTAAACAATTCCGTAAATCTCCTATCTGCTTAAAGTGTTGCTGTATTTGTTCCCGGACAATGATAAATATCCACCATGGTTTAAAGTGTTGCTGCATCCTTTTAAGATGCCATAGCATTGGTTGCCAGCCAGTGTTATAGATCCCTTATCTTTTTAAAGTGTTGTTTTCTTGTTTTAAAGATAGTATTATATCTAAGATCTGTTTAAAATGTTCTTGCATTGGTTTCTAGACCATGCTCTATATCCACTGTTTAGTTTTAGGTGCTGTTGCAAGTGTTTAGACCACGTTCTACATCTGTCCCTGTTTAATGAATTGTTGCATTGGTTGCAAGATAATGCTATACATAAAGCATTCATTCAGGCTTTCATTTCCTTTGTTGCCAGGTAATGTTCTGTGTCCACCATGGTTTGCCAGCAGCCCTGTCCATAAATCACTTCCATTTTTGTCAGAAACAGCAATATACTTCTATTGCCCTTTCCACTGCGCAATTATCATCCAGGTTGCCAGTCAAGGATATATATCCATATTTGCAGTGTTGGTATCTTAACTGCAATACATAATATGTCATAAGGTGTCGATGAAATGAGACCAGATCTTCTACATTTCCTTGATTTATTATAATAGTGCAAAATGGGGTGCTTGTTCAGGCAGCGCCTCCCCATGAATCCTCCTCCCAATCTCTCACTGAGGCTATTTCACACAAACTACGCTTCCTGATAACCAATTATGGTTTTTCACAAATATCACAAAAATCAGTGTAACAATATAGTTTATATACTAAAGATGGAACATGAGTAAGAAATAAATTGTATATGGAAATCTCAGTATTTTTCAAATTATATAAATATGGTAAGTGGCTACATATTTTACATATGTGTTCTCATATCTTCTCGTCATGTCACGAGGACGGAGTGTGTGACACACTTAGGAAATGACAGCGCCCTGAGATTCCTTTAGGATTCAGTAACCATGAGAGTAAGTGCCGACGTGGTCAAAACATAAGAGGTCTGTAACCCAAGACTTGATTATCCTTAACTACCTTTACAGAGAAACGCCATATGTCCAGACTTCGTCCTTATCTTTTACATATTTCTGTCATCTTTGTAACACAAAGCTTATCATGTTATTAAGTCATTTGATCATAAGCATATCCTTCATAAGGGGCAGATAAGTGTAATTTTTTAGAAGAATCGTGCAAATGATGATACAAGCATCAAATTTGGCACATTGTTCTCCAAGGAATATTAAACAAATCTGCCCGATTGACCAATTGAAAATCCAAAACGGCAGCCATTTTTCAAGATGGCCACCAAAATAACTACTCAAAGTTGATGTTTTGCTTAGAAATATTTGTAGTTGTCCGAATTGCATGATCTAAGTGTGGATTCCTATGTTTTTAAGCCTGCTGGTGTATATTTTCTAGTTATAACATGGTTAAGGCACTGTATTAAAGGAGTTATTGTTGGGCACTACCAAGGCACATTGGTGACATCACTACTGTGAAACTCAGCATGGGGTTCAGTATCAGCTAAGTAGGAAATTAATGTTGGTATCATACTGCAACAACCTACTAGTATCCCAAATGCTGCCTTATCAATCCCAAATCAGTTAGGCAGTCGCATCTGAATGGACAGGACGTGCCAGCACGGGAGAGCCAAACCAAGGATAACAGGGTTTTAGTTATCTGGATGGTGTACAGATCGCACAGGACTTATGACACTGGATGAACGATCGGACTAGGTGTATGGCACAGTGCAGGACCTAGTTGTATCCCATACAGGAAAGTGCTTATTCTATATTACAGGACATAAGAGGCCTATTATACTATTACATGTACAGGGTGGTAAAAGGATAAACCCTCGACCCTGAACGTCATTGTAATCATGGATGCAAACTCTACTGGACGATCATGGAAAACAGACTGGACCAAGTGTTGCCTGTGTCAGGAGGTTAAGAAAGATCTAAAATCTCCCCAGGCCAATCCTGCCAGAAGAGGGGATGATGGATATACGAACCTGGCAAAGAATATTCCTCTGTTTCACTGATTCAATGTGCTACCAGTCAAGCTAGACCCTGCAAGACTTGATGAAGGTTCTGGGATAGAGGAAATAATGAGAAAAAATAAGGCACAATATCATGAGAGTTGCAGGCTTCTGTTCAACAACACAAAGGTATACCAAACTCAAAAAAGAGCAAGTCATGTAGGTACTAGTGATGAGGGCAGTAGAAGTAATATTCCATGAAAGCTCCAAGAAACTAAAACAAAAGAATGCTTCTTCTGTGAAACTGAAGGAGGGGAACTTAGAGAAGCAATGACAATGCAAGTGAATAGGAGAATAAATGAATGTGCCAAAACACTCAGTGTTACAAAATTTCTCACCAAATTAAGTGCAAGAGATGTCATAGCCCAAGAAGTGAAATATCACCCTGGCTGTTTGGTGGCATTGTATAAACGAGAACTGGCATACCTAAAGGTGCGGGAACAAGAAAAAGCACAGGAACACTGGAAGGATGCATATCCAATTGCTTTCCCTGAACTAGTCACCTACATCTACAAGATGAAAAATGCCAGTGAGCAGCCACCGATTTTCAAGCTTGCTGATTTGACCAAGCTTTACAAGCAGAGGCTGGAACAGCTTGGTGTTGCCTCGCCTGATGTTCATCCTACTCAACTCAAGGATCAGCTGCTTTTGCACATTCCACAGCTGCAAACTAATCGCCAAGGACGAGAAGTTCTGTTGGCTGTTGAAACTGATGTAGGTTCAATCCTATCAGGAGCATCCCGTTATGGTGAAGCGATCCATCTAGCAAAAACTGCTGGGATAATAAGACAAGACATGTCCCTCAGAAGTCGAATTTCAGCAGCTGTTTTCATGACAAAGACTTAGAACAGGCTGTGCCACCATCACTGCTTCAGTTTGTATGCATGATCAAACATGGTGCAGATATCAAGTCCCAACTCCATCATGGAGCGTCGAAATCAGACTTTGCTATATCACAACTTCTACAGTACAACTGCTTCGCCAAATAAAAGGAAGGAACAAATGTCCACAGGCATTCCAAGGACCGGGAGCCACATTTTGCAGTCTACATGGGCCTGTATGTGTTTGCCAAGACGAGGAAGAGACAAATAATTGAAATGCTCCATGAGAATGGGCTCAGCATATCATATGACTGAGTCCTAGAAATCTCAGGACAGTTAGGAGAAGCAGTTGTTGCACAGTATGTGGAAGATGGAGTAATCTGTCCCCAGTCTTGAGAAAGACAACATAGATCATAATCCGACTGCGACCACAGCTGAAACGTCTTTACACGGTACAAGTGTGTCCATTTTCTATCATCCAGTCACAAAGAACCCTGTTTCATTCTCCAAACAAGAACAGGCTGAGGGAATTTCTAAGGAGAAAGTCCTAAAAGATGACTGTCAGTTATTCTCGCGACTGTTCATCTCAAGCCAGAACAGACAATGTGACTTGCAAGAATTCTTCAAGCATGAGAATCAGTCATACCCTGCATCTCTCAGTGACAGTGGCAAGCTTCATACGTGTCAGAAGTCACAGCTGATTGAAATTCTTGAAGTGAAATTGAATGTCCCAGTGGGAGAACCAAAGGGAGGTACAATCATCACTGACGGCTCAGCACTTATCAATGCCTCACCTCCACGTACTTCAAAGACATTTAATGACTATGCCAAAGAAGACATCAAGTCTGAAATCAGAGACGAGGTCAAAAAGGGGGAAAGGAATCAGAAGAAGAGTGACAGGAACAAGCAAGACCCCAGGAAACTGGCAAAGCTTCCTTTGTGACCCCAGCAACAAGACTGAACTGTTTCACTTCCTGGCCAAAAAGATGTGTGAAGCAGAAACAACAAGCAGAGTCATCATCACAAGAGGAGAGGATGCCATTATCAACACAGTGAAGTCTCTGGATGCTGTGTCCCCATGTTGTCACGAAGAAGCTGTTCACACTAGGGATGGAACGACTGACGGGAGCAAGTCTATAATCATCAAGGCTAATGACACAGATGTGCTAGTCATAGCAATATCTGTACTGCCATCCTTCCAGAAACTAGGTCTTCAGGATATGTGGAGTGCCTTTGGCCAAGGAGCCCATATGCGATGGATTCCAGTCCATGAGGTAGTTTCTGCAATCTAGAGGGGCTTTGAGAAAGCTGGATGTGGATCCCCTCCTTTCACGTGGCAGACTTTCACTGGATGTGACATTGTGTCTGCCTTCCATTGTGTGATCTTGAAAGGCTGGAAAGAAATCTGACAGATGGCAGACTTGGCAAGACTAGATCTATTTGATGATATTACAACTCAATTCCACCAACAGCGGCAGCCCTCAGAGAACATGCAAAGCATGCAGCCTACCAGGCTGGGATCATCTGGGGCCAGGCAACCCACTGTAATCCACACATGAGCAGTCCAGCTGAATGGGGTTGGACACAGAAAGGAGAAGCATGGCAGATACATTGGACAACACTACCACTGATTGCAGCAAGCTGTCAAGAATTGACAAAGTGTTCCTGTAAGAAGGTTTGCAAAGGAAGATGCAAGTGCTCTCAGTCAGAGCTTCCTTGCACATCACTCTGCAGCTGCATATGCGAACAGTAGCAGATCGAGAAACAGCAGCACGGTATGCATAACTTTGAAAATGTACTAGCTGGGACATAACTTATGTAAAGAAAGACAAACATATTGGTGGTCATCTTGAGAAATATGTCTCAGAGTGCTTTTTAAACAGGAAAATATAGTTCAGCAGGCTTCAAAACATAGGAATCCACACTTAGATCATGCAAATCAGACAACTACAAATATTTCTAAGCAAAACATCTACTTCAGGTGGTTATTTTGGCGGCCATCTTGAAAATGGCCGCCATCTTGGATTTTCAATTGGCCAATCTGGCAGATTTGATTAGTATACCTTGGAGGACACTTGCGCCAAATTTTATGCTTGTATCATCATTGGCACGATTTTTCTGTTATCTGCCCCACTATTCATATTTGGCTGAAGAAGAAGCATAAAAAATTGTCACTATTATTATTATTATTATTATTATTATTATTATTATTATTATTATTATTATTATTATTATTATTATTATCTTTATTATTATTATTGTTATCATTATTATTATCATTATTATTATTATTATTATTATTATTTTTATTATTATTATTATTATTATTATTATTATTATTATTATTATTATTATTATTATTATTATTATTCAGAAGATGAACCCTATTCATATGAAACAAGCACACAAAAGCCAGTGACTTGAAATTCAAGCTTCCAAATAATATGGCGCTCATTACCTATATATCTCCTTTATCTGTTTAGTATTGTTGCTTTCATTGCCAGACAGTTATTTATATTCCTCCTTAGTTGATTGTAGTACTGTTGTCGTCCTTATTTTCCTGCACACTGGGTTTATCCACTTCCCAGAAGTTGAAGTGTGAATTAGCCCCTATGTGAAACTATTTATTTAGTACATATATATATATATATATATATATATATATATATATATATATATATATATATATATATATATATATATATATATATATATATATATATATGTATATGTGTATATTGTCAGTATGCTGTCATTAGTTTCATTTAGATAATTACTTTAAATTTTTATATTTTGAATTTGTTTAAATATTGAATTCAGGTATTCAGAATTATTTTGTTTTTCCTCCTCACCGGTGGTTCGCTTGTTAAGCATATTATTTAATGACTGTTTTTCTTTACATGGTCCGTGGGTGTGTGTATGGCCCCCTCCCACTCTCCCCGTGTGGCAGAGGGGTTTGTGGAAGCTCCTGTTGGAGAGTATGGTCAGTCAGTTTTTGGATCTTCACCAGGAGTGCTGTACTTGCCTATCTTTGCTGCTACTTTTTGATTATAACCTTCTTGCTGGTTGGCAACCTGAATACTTTTGGATCCACTTTGACCTGCAGTTGCAAGGATTTAACTGCCTTTATGGTTCAGCACCACTGATCCAGTTTTACTGTCGGTGGGACCTTTCTTGTCCACGGTAATATTTTTATCTATTAATTAACAATGTGTGATCACGGCCTCTAGTCCACTGCTGACATATTACGTGGACCCATTATTTGTCTACTATCCACATCTGCCTGAGCAGACCCTGTGATACCCCGCCACTGGGAGATTCTCCTCTGACATTTGGTAAAAATTAATTACCACGGAGGAGTTATTAGAGCATTAAATTTAGAGTATATCGTGGTAGGGTATTCTGTCTTTTGATTTTTCTCCCCCTTTCTGGACCCCCTCTCTTTTTTGGTACAAGTATGTTGAGGTCTGTCGTTAATTGTGTAAGTGTGATTAATAGCTAAGGGTGTTTGGTTTTCATTTAATTTTTGTATCATTGAGGTTCAGGTGTTACTTCTGTCTATAACTTATGTGTATTAAATTTAATAATTTTTAGCAGTGTTTATTTTGCCCCTTGAATTGGTCTTGCACACGGTTTAATTAGTGGTACGATTCCACCCATTGTGGACTTCGTATCTTGTTTGTGAATACATTAATTAGGCATTGGAAGTATTTATAGTGTATGGAGAAGTGTCCATCACAATATATATATATATATATATATATATATATATATATATATATATATATATATATATATATATATATATATATATATATATATATATATATATATATGTAATTGTAATAGCCACAATGCCCTCTTAACTTTCTCGAATTCTTTGCGATTTTTTTGGATACGCTTGTCACTACAAAGTCTTAAGATCCAATTGCAATAAATATGAAGAAAATTCTAGCTATCTATCTATCTGTCTGTATGTATATATATATATATATATATATATATATATATATATATATATATATATATATATATATATATATATATATATATATATGTATTTATTTATACATATATATATTTATGTATTTATATATACATATAGACAGGTAGATAGATAGATAGATATACCTGTGTGTGTGTGATGTTTCCTGAAACGTATTTATACTTCTTTAATTTGCCCAGTCCCCAGGGTTCTTTTAAGAGGGAGGCAGATATATAAACGCATCTCCTTTTCAACCCAAACGCAATAAGTGGAGGTGAGTGAGTCTGCTAGGTTCTCTTGAGACAGATAAAAGAATGTGACATGAAATGAAAAAGCTTGCAGTCTCTTTTAGCCATTGCGTTTTTCGGATTTTCATTTTCCTCAAGAATGTCTCGCACACATTCTCTTGCAGTGAAGGAATTCATCTCAAAAGAATCATTTGCAAAGAGCAAGTTTCAAGATCTCTGTATCCCCATCGCTTAGCGGAATCAAATCATCTGTGTTCTTTCAATAACTACAGGTCGAGCATGATGGTGACAACTGTACGTGAACAAGAATGGAATTCAGAATCCCGGCCTCAGTTACGTTGTGGATATCAATAAACCTCTTTGGATTATTCAGCATTGACAGTCAGCTTAGCAGCACTGCAAAGCTTCGGAATTTGCACCCTGCAGTCCATATCCTTACTTTTTCTTTCACTGAATCATTCGAGATTGGACTAGGTACGGACTTTGCGTCATTTCAGGTGTGGCTGTTGGGAAGAGAACCTGTTTTTACATGTATTTGTGTTTATGTTTCTTGTCTTCCACCTTTATTAATAATGAGAGGTATTTCGTGAAACTTTACATCCTATTCTAGAGCAATTATTTCTGTAGATAGCTGGTATGTAAACGAGTAAAGAAGGGAAGAAGAAAGTAAGTATGCCAAAAAATCTCCAGAATAAGAGAGTGGAGGGGAGAGAGAGAGAGAGAGAGAGAGAGAGAGAGAGAGAGAGAGAGCGAGAGCGCTCCAGACGCAAATATGTAAACACCTCCCTCATTCATCTCCCAGTTAATTAACTGAAAGGCGACAGGAAGCCGTTGGGTTCGCCGGGGAAAGATACACGGCAAATTAAAAACTTTTCGGCGGATTTTTATCCCAAAAATATTTTTAGGACCCTGGAGAGAGGACGGGTGGACAAACCTGCATTAAGCAGATTCTTCACCGAAAATCTGGATCATTTTTCGGGACTTTTATTAAACATAATCATTACAAACTTGCTAGATATCTTCAGTCTTAAGGTGTCGTTGTGTAGGTTGCATCTTCTTTATATGTGAAAATATACTTATATATTACAGTATATACCTAAAAATATAATTCTTTACTGGAACTGTTTGTGCTCCTAATATTTTGATATTTTATATCATAACACTTTTGTCAATACTCACATGCACACACACACACACACACACACACACACACACACACATATATATATATATATATATATATATATACATATACATATATATATATATATATATATGTATATATATATATATATATATATATATATATATATATATATATATATATATATATATATATATATATATATATATATATATATATATATATATATATATATATATATATATATATATATATATATATATATATATATATATATATATATATATATATATATATATATATATATATATATATATATATATACATATATATATATATATATATATATATATATATATATATATACATATATATATATATATATATATATATTATAATATGATATTATAATATATAACGATTCTGTAAAAGTAATATTGTTCTGTGTTTTTTATGTATTGTCTATGTTTTTCATATGTTTTTTTTTCCTTACAGCTATTTCATATGTTGTGAAGTGTAATGAACTGACTTTATAATGCTTATAAATGTAACATATTCTTTTATGTTCATATCATACTCCGTTTCGTGGGAGTTAAAGTTTCAGAGATATTTTGGTAACCAGTACATCCTGTTTTGCTTTTTGCTCAGCTAAGCACGTATCCATCCAGGGAAATCTGTAAGTGAAGAGGGATGAGAGATCTGTGACGAGGGTTAACAGCTTTTAACTGTGACTAGTTCCAAAGGCCTATGTGTCTGTTTACACAAGTATCCAGCCAGGAAGTGACCTGTCAATCATTTAAATAAAAAGGCAAAACATATTTCCTTTCCAAGCCAAAGAATACTGTACTTATTCTGTATTCCATGTATTCTTTATTCTGTTTATTCAGTAGAAGGAGGAATTCTGTATTTGGGGTATTCTGAATGCATGAGAAGGGACTCAGGTTATTCTAAGATTTGAAGTGACTAACTGGTAACCCAGGTTCGAGGATAAAAGCAGAGTTGGTGAATGAAAACAGTTAGTTTGATGAGGGGCCTGGTATTAGTAAGATCTCCCTCTTTCACTCTCAAGTATTATTCATATAGAAAGGTGTAAAACTGTGGTTACTCTTCTAGATATTTAAGTTTTGTAAAACTCTCCCACGAGATATAATATTTTTTGAGAATGGTTTAAAATATTTGTGTTCTACAGCCACTGTCAAAAAGTGTATTTTATAGATTACAAAATGGAGTAAGGTAATGTGCTTACTTACTTGTAGTGTCTCATGTTTAAAACTGAAGTGTTGTCTTGGTGAAAGATAGTTGTGATTTAGTAGGAAGCAAGTTTAGTCTTTTTAAAAGTGAAGGTAATCTTTTGAAACATTGATGTAATCTTTAAATACATTTCGTCTTAATGAAATTGCTCTTGGTATATTTATTTCTGCATATTAATTTCTTATATGCCTGTGTGTTCATATTATTATCATATGCCCATGTGTTTATAATTTCAGTGTTTCCCAAAGTTTGTGTTGGTGATTAATCAGAGTTTTGTTGGTGTGGATTTCACTGAGATTTCAGCAAGTACTTATGTTGATTTCAATTATTAAGATTTACATTATAATCTGGAGTGAGTGTTAATCGTTTGAATTTTGCTTAACTAAATTGATTTCTTGATAAACTAAAGTTTTGTGAGTTAATCTTGGTTAAATCTTACACTGTTGTCAAGTATTAGTAAATATTTTTGAGATTGTGAACTCTACTTATAACTTTTGAAAAGAGATATTAGTGTGTGTATTCAAGGTAAGTGATATATCTGACTAGTTCTCCTTTATCAAAGTGAAATAGAACCAGGGAAGCAATTACAGTGTTTGATGGAGTGATGACCTTTTTCGACTAGTTTGTTTATAGATTATCAGTTGTTACCTCACCCATAACTTGATAAATTTAGATTGATTTTTCAAGTGGTAAGCAAGTTTTAAGGGATCACTGTACCTTTAGAGTATTCAGTCTTAATATTATTGTTATGAGGTTTCAAGTATCTGGCTGAAGTGAGGTAAATTTTTGGTCTTATTATTTGTGTAATAACCAGGTACTTGATCACTTCGTGACAAAATATTTGGTGCCCATCGCTGGGAAGAACTAGACAGAATATCACTCTGATTTATGGTTTATACTGGTGGTGTTAGTGATATATTTTGGTAGGAGAGTGACCATTTAGTTGTTTTGAAGTGTATCGTAAACTATTTAGTTGAGTAAACTAGAGAAAATGTCTCTGTTTGGAGTTCAGGAATTTTAGGCGCTTCAACTATCAGAAAGTTATCTGAATCTCACCTGACTAAGGCACAGTGATATGTGGGGGTAATGTGAACAGTGATATGATTGAGGCACAAATCAAATGTGTTGCAGTCCAAGCATTAATAAGCTCTGATAAAGTAGATAGAGAATTAAAGGAGGCATATGAATCGCTGAATGCAGCTGAGATAGAATTTACAAATAAGCTAAGGCAAGAGAATGAGAACAGTGATGCAGAGGCAGAACTTAGAAGTTTAGAAACAGAAGAAAATTGGCGTAAAGTGAGGGTACTAGAGTCAGAAGAAAAGTTGCTTAGGCAGCAGATACAAACTGATAGAGAAAAAGAACACAGAGAAAAAGCAAAACATGAAAGGGAGTTGGAGTTAATCAGAGCTCGAACCACATTACCTGTAAACCCATATAACTATGTCCAAGGTAATGCAGACCCTGTGTTTGATGTAATAAGATTGCAGAAGTTAATTCCAAAGTTTACAGAAGAAGCTCCAGATGAGTTTTATGAGCACTTTGAAAAAGTAGCTACAGGTATGGGATGGCCAAAAGATAAATGGTCATTCTTATTACAGAGTTTTCTAATTATTAAAACAAGACGTGCCTATTTAGTCTTATCAACTGATCAGTGTAAAGAGTACAGTGTACTGAAACACAATGTGCTACAAGTTTACCAGATGACCCCTGAATATTACAATGAAAGATTCAGATCTTTGAAGAAGGATGAAAAGATGACTTTCTTAGACTATGCCTATCAAGTAATGAGATGTTTTAGACGATGGCTGGAGGCCGCTAAAGTTAAGCCTATGGACGAACTTGAAGAATTAGAGGAATTCCTGAACATATAAGAGCTTGTAGAATCTACTGGTCACTTTTACCAGACACATATGTAATTCTAATAGCCACAATGCCCTCTTAACTTCTCGAATTCTTCGCGCTTTTTTGGATATGCTTGTAACTACAAAGCCGTAAGATCCAAACGCAAGAAATTGAAGACTTTGATGCCCGGTCACGGGAGACAAACCCACTTCTCGTGGTCAGGTCGGCAACGTCACCTCCTTGTGATTATGGTGACGTGGTTCATTTTCCGCGACCGGGAATCAAAGTCTCTTCAACTTCTTGTGTTTGGATCTTATGGCTTTGTAGTTACAAGCATATCCAAAAAAGCACGAAGAATTCGAGAACTTAAAAGGGCATTGTGTCTGTTAGAATTACATATAAGAGCTTATTTGAGAAGAAACTTGATAAAGCTGCTACTCTGAGTGAGGAGTATAACATAATATCCAGCAAAAAGAATTATAATGTCAAATACCAGAACCAACAATTCACAGGTTATAGGTCTCAGTCGAGTTTTAAGAACATAGATGTGAGAAACCCTTCTAATAACTATACCAATACAAAGCCAGGATATGCCCCACAGCAGTTGAATGTTAAACCCTCACCTTCTGGTCTGTTCACAAGACAGGTGCAGAAGACTAATGTTGTTTGCTACAAGTGTGGAAGAGTAGGACATTATAGCTGAAATTGTTATAAGATGCAACAGCAGATTAAGCCAGTTGGACAGGTGATAAGGGGTAACCAGGCAAAGCCAACTACAAATAATAGTGTGGGAAAAAATAAAACTAGACAAGCAGAGTGCTTAGCAACCAGTGGAAATGCAACTTCAAGTAGTGAGTGGCTGAACAGTGAGGAGGCTTTTAAGCCATATATCTATGAAGGTATGCTGACAACTCCCTCTTTGAGTGTACAGGTACCAGCGAAGATATTATGTGATACAGGAAGTAACCATAGTGTGGTGGTTCATGGGGCTCATCATCAGTTGGAGAAGAATCTCATCAGAGATTCAGTTATTTTAAAGGGTATAGGAGGAGAGGAAGTAACTCCTATATGCCTCTTGCATTTATCATATGAATTAGTGACAGGAAGCATTGATTTTGCTGTAAAGGACTCACTAGCTGTTGAAGGTGTGCATGTTTTACTGGGTAATGAAGTTGGTGGTGTTCCCTTCGTTCCCTGTCCTATAGTGACAGACAAACCGTTGAGGATTAGTCCTACGGTAGAGATAGAGAAGAAAAAACTGTCACCTGTTTCCAAGTTGTGTAACTACCAGGAGTATGAAGAGAACAGAGTATAGAAGTGAAGAAACTGAGGATTTACCTGCCCCAGAAGGATCAAGTGAAGGATCTTTGAGCTTAGAAGAGCTGTTTCAGGAAAGTGAAGTTCCCTTAGTGTCAGTAATGAAGAGATTTCCCAAGAAGAGGACCTGTTATTGTTGAAGAGACTCAGTGTAATCAAAGTGTTCCTGAAGATAGTAGTGATACTACAGTAACAGAGTTGGGAGATATTGAGAGTTCAACCCTGTAAGTTGGACAAGTGACTAGGGAGAAGTTAGTTGTTGACCAAGAAGAGATGCAACAAACTCCTACTTGTTATTACCTAAAGGAAGGATTGCTAATGGGGAAGCATCGACCTGCAAATATTCCAGGAAATGCTGAGTGGGGGGGAATATCATCAAATTTTTATTCCATATCCACTGAGGAAGCAAGTTGTAGCAGTAGCACACGGGTCTGGACATATGGGGATCAGGAAGACTGTTGAGAAGATTATGAAGTATTTTTTCTGGCCTGGACTTCACAAGGATGTTAGCAGATTTTGCAGGGAGTGTCATACATGCCAGATAGCTGGAAAACCGAATGAAACTATTTAAAAAGCTCCCCTACAACCAATAGAAGTTAGAGGAGGACCCCTTAGCGAGGTGATAATAGGTTTGGTTGGTCCACTTCCGAAAACGGAGAAAGGTCATGAATATCTGTTGACAGTAACGTGTCCAGGAAAAAAATATCCTGAGGCAATTCCTGTAAGAAGTATAAGTGCAAAGGTAATTGCTGAGAAGTTGGTGGAACTTCTCTCCAAGTTTGGAGTTCCAAAAATTGTACAAAGTGATACAGGAGCAAACTTTACTTCAAAATTATTCCAGGATGTGATGAACTTGTTAGGAGTGCAACAACAGTTACCTACCGCTGACCATCCAGAGACTCAAGGAGCCTTGGAAAGGTTCCACCAGACTTTGGAAGGTATGTTAACCAAGGACGATGATGGCTACGAATTGGGAGCTAAAAACATGATGAACAATTCTTCAATATTAGAAAATTTGGAGAACAAACAGACATCTGAGTGTTGAGCAAAGCAAAGAATTAAGTGAGATTATTCAAAATTTCCCTGAGATTTTTACAGACATACCTAAGTGGACAGACTTGACAAAACATGAGATAAATGGCTTGGCATCTTCTAAGCCATTCAAGCAAAGAGCTTACCATGTATCACCTTTTCATCGAGATGTTTTGAAAAAGGAAGTCGATATTTATTGCAGCACAGATTGGCAGAACCCAGTTCTTGTCATTATAAATAGTTCTCCTTTTGCGTCAAAGAAGAAACCAGATGGCTTGTTTAGGATGTGTACTGATTATAGGAAACTGAATTCCATAATTGTCAGCCACACTGATGATAATTATCCTTTACCTCTTATTGATCAATTACTTGATAATATTGGGCAAGCTAAGGTTGTTTCTCAAGTAGTGAAAGAGTTACAAAGATTTGTGAATATGCCTAGATTTTATAGCCTATTCTAATCAAGCTTTTCAGCCATAGTAGCTCCCCTGTTTGATTGTATAATCTTATTGTGTAAAGAGAGAGAACATTTTTAGAAAAGCAATGTAACTGTAGGTTATTTATCCCATTCCAAATCATTGGATTCAAACCTTGGATAATTAATCTTCTGGGGGGAGGAATATTATAATATGATATTATAATACATAATGATTCTGTAAAAGTAATATTTGCTCTGTGTTTTTGAAGTATTGTCTATGGTTTTCATATGTATTTTTTTTTTTCCTTACAGCTATTTCATATGTTGTGAAGTGTAATGAGGTGACTTTATAATGTTTATAAATGTTATATATTCTTTTATGTTCATAACATACTCTGTTTCGTGGGAGTTAAAGTTTCAGAGATATTTTGGTAACCAGTGCATCCTGTTTTGCTATGTGCTCAGCTAAGCACGTATCCGTCCAGGGAAATCTGTAAGCGAAGAGGGATAAGAAATCTGTGACGAGGGTTGACAGCTTTTAACTGTGACTAGTTCCAAAGGCCTATATGTCTGTTTACACAAGTGTCCAGCCAGGAAGTGATCTGTCAATCATTTAGATAAAAGGGCAAAACATATTTCCTTTTCCAAGCCAAAGAACACTGTACTTATTCTGTATTCCATGTATTCTTTATTCTGTTTATTCTGTGGAAGGAGGAATTCTGTATTTGGGGTATTCTGAATGCATGAGAAGGGACTCAGGTTATTCTAAGATTTGAAGTGACTAACTGGTAACCCAGGTTCGAGGATAAAGGCAGAGTTGGTGAATGAAAACATTTAGTCTGATGAGGGGCCTGGTATTAATAATATCTCCTTCTTGCTCTCTCAATTATTATTCATATAGAAAGGTGTAAAACTGAGGTTACCCTCCTAGATATATAAGTTTTGTAAAACTCTCCAATGAGATATAATATTTTTTGAGAATGATTTAAAATGTTTGTGTTTTCAGCCATTGTCAAAAAGTGTGTTTTATAGATTACAAAATGGAGTAAGGTAATGTGCTTATTTACTTGTACTGTATCATGTTTAAAACTGAAGTGTTCTCTTGGTGAAAGATAATTGTAATTTTAGTAAGAGGTGAGTTTAGTCTTTTTAAAAGCAAAGGTAATATTTTGAAAGATTGATATAATCTTTAAATATATTTTGTCTTAGTGAAATTACTGTTGGTATATTTATTTCTGCATATTACTTTCTTATATGTCCATGTTTTCATATCATTATCATATGCTCATGTGTTTATAATTTCACAGTGTTTCCCAAAGTTTGTGTTGGTGATTAATTGGAGTTTTGTTGGTGTTGATTTCATTGAGATTTCAGTGAGTACTTATGTTGATTTCAATTATTAAGATTCCAGTGAACATTTATGTTGATTTCAATTATTAAGATTTGCATTATAATCTGGAGTGAGTGTTATAACTTTTGAACTTAGATATAAATTTGTCTGTTTAAAGTTTTAAAAGCACAGTGTTTCATTTTGACCACCATTGATTAGAGATATGTGTGTGTGTATTCAAGGTAAGTGATATACCTGACTAGTTCTCTTTTATCAAAGTGAAGTAGAACGAGGAAAGCAGTAATAGCATTTGATGGAGTGATGTCCTTTTTCCCTAGTCTGTTTATAGCTTATCAGTTGTTACCTCACCCATAACTTGATAAATTTAGATTGATTTTTCAAGTGGTAAGCAAGTTTTAAGGGATCACTGTACCTTTAGAGTATTCAGTCTTAATATTATTGTTATAGTTTCAAGTATCTGGCTGAGGTGAGGTAAATTTTTTGGTCTTATTATTTGTGTAATAACCAGGTACTTGATCACTTCAATGACAATATATATATATATATGATATATATATATATATATATATATATATATATATATATATATATATATATATATATATATATATATATATATATATATATATATATATATATATATATATATATATATATATATATATATATATATATATATATATATATATATATATATATATATATATATATATATATATATATATATATCCATTGACCAAAAAATTGTAAATGATGTACATAAGTCTGACAAGCACATACTATATATATATATATATATATATATATATATATATATATATATATATATATATATATATATATATATATATATATATATATATATATATATATATATCCATTGACAAAAAAACAAATCCATTGGAGCATGCTCCTGATAGGAAAAATAATTCAGAAAAAGAAATTTCTAGTTCATCAAAAAAGGAAAACTTGAAGAAAGTCACAACTCTCAAATATAATATTCTCCATCTTACTTCCTTACCATTGGATACTGATTATGAAATTATAACCAAAATGTTTGAATGCCATGGAGTAATAAAGGAAATCAAGATGAATTTTATGGAAGAAAATGAGTAATAGGAGGCTTGGATCTCTTTCACAAACAGTGAAGAGGCCATCCATGCAGCTTGTATAACATCAAGTTAAATGAATCTAACATCAAAGGGGCCCTCTGGGAGAAGGCTCCTCTGAAACTAGAATCCTATAGACCCAGTGACTGGTATGCAAAAGTCCTGCAAAATCTGAATTGGAAGGTGTAAAAGACAGGATAACCATAACCCCCTATGTGGCTTCTGGCAACTGCTAAAGTAGAAAATCATAATTTTTTTTAAGACCAGTAAATATTATTATAATTTACAAGAAGTCACTGTACAGCGTGCCCACCCCCCCACAATTTGCACTTTGTTTAGTAAGAGTAGAGTCGCTGCCGCATGGCTGGTTGTAGTTTACCTAGATATCAGAGCAAAGTTATCAACATTTCGATGTGTCCTTCTTTTACCTGGAACAGATATTGAGATGACATGGGGGTAAAAAGGCAAAGATACGAGACTGAATGCCACGCCCTCAAGCAGCTTAGCCCAACTAAGCTGCTTAAAACAACCTTTTTAAAGGCAAATTAACCTGCCTGAATTATCTTTCAGCAGGACACCTGGGAAGAGGCAACCGATCGCTGACCACCTGGCAAATGACACATTGTTTGCACATGGCCCCAGTTATCAGCAGAAGTTTGCACGCAGCACTGACACCCGGCCGCAGCCTTAAAAGGGAAAGACAGGAGATCAGTAAGCAGTTAGTCATGTGAGCAGTAGACATGCAGTAGCAGAAGAGGGCCGGTAGCCACACACGTGGGCAAGTGATACATTTGCTGAGAGGCCTTCATCTTCCCCCCAGTCCGACTCCAGACGACAGTAATCCTCGGGAGACAGTGTGCATCGTCAGTGTGATCGTCCCTTGTCATCCTTCGCTAGAGACCTGCTTCCCCCAAGGTAAAGTGCGAGTAAAGACTTTTCAGTCACGACAGTTTGCCCTTTAGAAAGTTATCGGAGTGCCAGTATTTCACCTCTGTCCTTGTGCCAGTTTATCCAGTGCCATTTCCAATGACCTGTGTTCAAGTGTAAAGTGGTCATTCATTCCTCGAGTCCTTGGCACCCTCTGTGCAGACTCAAGTCATATTCTGTGTTATATTGTTCCTTTACTGGCGTGTAATGTGCAAATCTCTCTTGATGAGGGACCTATTCGCAGTGGACTCATCTTAGACTGTGCCTTGCCCTTAGTCAAGACTCCAGTAGAAGGATCTTCAGGTGTTGCAAGCCCTTTAACAATTTACTTACCCATTTTCCCTTCTAATGCTTTCTTTTGTAAATATAACTCTTTAATTTATCCCAAGTGTTTACGTAACATTTCCTTATGAAGTAGAGCCTTTAGCTCCTAAAATCATCTCTTGTTCTTTGTTTTTTTACGATTTCCCTTTATGCAAGTCAGAACTCCAAGGCCAATTAAATCAAGTTTACGTTGCCGGCCTGTAAAAATACCATAAACCCAGGGAAATTCGTAAAAATGGCGACCTGGCCTTAGATCTCTTGTTGCAGTTGCATTTTCCCCTCTATTGTTGCTTCATTGCATTTGCAACTCACCAAATCAGAGATTAGCAAAGCTAAGCTGGGTGCGAGACAAATTCCGAACCTGTTACCTAGAGCACAGACCAAGAGAGTTCCACGTAAGTAATGTGTTTATCTTAGCAAAATTTTTTTAACAGTCGTGACTGTTCATAGGAATTAGGAATAGGGATGCATGTATTCACTGAGAGAAGAGAACTGCTGTATTAGATCCGGTAATGCATGCATTTTCAGGATAGGTAGTTAGGAAATAACCAGTGCTATCCATTCTTTGCTTCGAGGAATAGTGTGAAATTCCTATGTGTTAAAATCTTTGCTATATATATATTTTTTTTGCTTCGAGGAATAGTACAAAATTCTTCTGTGTTAAATTTTACGTCTCATTTCGGAATAGCGAGATTATTTAGGTGGACGAACTCCCCCATGGGATAAGATCAGCTTGCATTGTTGAAATACGTTCTCTCAGTTTAGCTAAAACTCGAATTAGGTGTTAGGAAAGCGAAATTTAAACTCCGCTTCTAGGGAAAATTACGAGGCCATTTTCACTGTTATCCTCTCATCCCGGGAAATTCCCCAGAGTCCCAGACGGTCTAAAAATAGTCGGGTTCATTCACACAGAATCTAAAAATAACTCCGGTAAGCATCAGACTACCTTCATCTCCCCGTCCCCTGCCTGCGTGTGTACCCTTCTTTTTTCATTCATTCCCGAGTAGTTTGTTGTTTTAGAACTGTCCCTACTCGAGTAACTCTCAGCAAAAAAATTTTTTTGTAGGGGTTTTGTCCCGTTAGTAATTTCTAAGTCCTAAGGGACAAATTGTATTTTCAAGTCTTACGAGACCAACCCAATTTCTCAGTCCTGAGGGACGGATCACAATTCAAGTCTTAAGAGACTCCACGAAAAATTCTACGTTGCACAAGGCGAGAATTTCTAATTCCTACGGGAAACCCAAATTTCAAGTCTTAAGAGACTCCACTAAAAATTCTACGTTGCACGAGTTGAGAATTTCTAATTCCTGTGGGAAAACCACATTCCAAGTTTTAAGGGACTCCCGTAAAATTTCTACATCGCACGAGGTGAGAATTTCTACTTCCTACGGGAAAACCAAATTCCAAGTCTTAAGAGACTCCACTAAACATTCTATGTCGCGCGAGGCGAGAATTTGTAATTCCTACTGGAAAACCAAAATCAATCCTTTTGAGACCTTATATTAGTGTATTTCACACACATCTAAGCCCTTACGGGACTGATCATTCCTGTTCATTAGAACAACACCTTGATTTCACGCTACAGCCGGCCAAGTCCGAGTGTGACATAAAATCCAGTTACGTCTTCTGCGACGCATATTACAATTCGTTCGCCACAAACAACCTGAGTCTTTTCAGACATATTTGATTTGCTAGAGGGTCCAGTCCATATAACCATTATTTCAAGATGGCTACTGCCAGAGCCCAACAAAATGAGGACTTCAAATTCTACATGTCTGCTGAAAAGGACATGGGACTATCAGGGCAAACTCTGAGAGACTGGGTTCAAGAGAGAGTGGAAGATGCCAAGGTGGAGAGGGAGCTAGAACGGCGCAAGCTAGAGAAAGAGAGAATCGCCCAGAGAAAAGAGAGGAGAAAGAACAGGAATAGAGGGAGAAAGAGAGAATCGCCCAGTAGAAAAGAAAGGAGAAAGAACGGGAAGAGAGAGAGAAAGAGAGGATCGCCCAGGAGAAGAGAGAAGAGAAAGAGAGGAAGGAGCGAGAGCAGCAGCGTGCCCATGACCTTCAGATGTTAGAACAACAGAACGCCAACCTCCCCTCCTGCGGAAGGAATGAGTGCCCTCAGCAAAGCTCACTCGTTCATGCCAAAATGGACAGAGGCCGACCCTGAAGTATGGCTTGAGAGGGCCAAAAGAGTCCTGGAGTGCTGCATTCTCTCCCCCGCAGAACTCTCCCTTGTCCTCACTAAATTCCCGGGAGGGAAGGCACTCGTTGCCTACCACGCCCTTTTGGCAGAGGATAGGGGAAACTGGGAAGCCGTACGCCGAGCTGTTACGAAGGCGTACGAGATAACCCCCAGGCAGTGGAGGAGATGTTGGAGAGAGCAGCCAAGAGAAGCAGGCCAGACTTGGTCTGACTGGGCGTACCATTCTGAGCGGGTGTTAGCAAAATGGCTCGAGTCCGAAGGAGCCACTAGCGCTGACGAGGTACTCGAGAGATTTAAAATTGAGCATTTCCTGCGCTATGCCCTTCCTGCCCTGGCCACTTCTGTAGCATAAAAAGCCCCTGCAAAGCTCACAGAGTGTTGCCGGATAGCAGACATGTGGGAGACTCATCACCCTCAGGAAGGATCCAAGGGGAGGAAGATAAATCCCCCGCCCCTCTTTGGAAGATCAAATTCCCATAAGAATGGGAACTCGGGCAAGCCTCTAACTTGCCATTATTGCAAGAAGACGGGGTATTCCTCTGAGCAGTGCCGAAACAGGAAAACAGCGCCTCTTTTTCCCGGAAAACCACCCAATAATTTGTCTGCACCCCCCACAGGGGCAGCACAAAAGATTTTAGCCAAACCTTCTGCATGGCATGCAAGGTTTATGGCCATTCTCCCGCATGGGTGAAATGCCCGAACAATCATAAATCAAATACTCCCACCGTCGCCTTGGCCATCACAAATTCCAAGTCATTGGGTCCTCCTGCCAAAGGCCCCATATATGTGGCCCCACCCCGAGGCAGCTACCCTGTGCTTCGAGTCAAGGTATTCGACGACTCTGGCACGCAAATCTCCTTCATATGAAGGGACAGAGTTCCCTATGAAGCTATTGTCAATAGACAAAAACTCGTCACGATCGATGGAGTAAATCAATTCAAAATGATACTCCCTACGGTCCAATTGAGAGTCACAAGACCTCAGCAATCAAAAATTTGCAATCTTGCAGTAGCAAGCCATCTCCCTGGAGGCTATGACGTCATCCTGGGACAGGACTTTCAGTCCCCACAGAAATCACGACAATCCAGGGGTCCACATTCCCAACTCATTCCTCAGGCGCGGGTAATCCTCCCCCGCTTCCCCCTCAGTCAAGACTGGCGCCCCCTGGGTATCATGAGGACGTGCAGTCCCTACCAGTGACACCTGAGTACAATGTACAGTGGCCCCCTCGATCGGTTCCCGATCCAATTCCAGTGCCCAGCCCTGCCTCAGTGCCAGTGCCAGGGCCCCAATCAGATCTCCCTCCCAGAGATGCCAAATCCCTGCCAGTGCCACCTGCATGCACCGAGCGGTGCCAAGCTCTGTCCGTCCTGACCGACGAGCACACGAAACCTCTGATAGTGCCTCACCCTGCCTTAGTGCCAGCGCCAGAGCACAACCCCAATCTCCATTCAAGGGATCCAACTCAGGACCCCCTCTCTTCTCCTGGCCTGGCACCACTACCAGCGTTGGTAAGAGAGACGGTTCCTCTCGACCACAGCAGAAGTTCACCTAAAGGTGCAGCCTCGCAACCCGTGCCTGAGCTGGTCATTGATACCTGCAAGCCTCTCACACTGCCCCCGACAGCCTCCTCTCTGCCTCAGTCTGTCGCAGACGCAATCGCGAGTTAGGATTCTGCCATCTCTCACTTGGTCGATGAACTACAAGAGCTGCGGCGGATCATGGTAGAACTAGCGAAGAAAACTCCTGCGTCAACTGTTGCAGCAGCTGGCCCAGGTGACACTCCATGCCACCCTCAGGTGCTTTTAAAACTTCACCCATTCCACATCTGCTTGTTGATGCTGGAGAACTGCTTCTGGAACTGTATCATCAGTCTTCTGTCATTAAATATTGGTATAGGTTGCAAAGACTTCCGGGCTCTCTTGCATCTCAAACAGTGCATAGAGAGAATTTCTTTGGCCACTATGAGGCTCATCCTAAATCAGTGCAAGTTTACAGATATAGAGTAAAGCAACTGTTGAATAGCCTGAATCTGACCAGTAGTGTTGTGATTCCCTTTAGGAATCCAACAACCCCTCCCTGGAAGTTGCCAGTAGTCTCTTTCTGTCATTATTTTACATACTTTAAAAGAAATATGGCCGAAGAAGAAATTCGATCCATTTTCTTTGAACATTCAGAATGTCTCAAAATAGTAATTTTATATTCACAGATGGATCCAAATCCAATGCTGGCATTGGATTTGGAGTAAATTCTAATGGTTTTATTTGTAAGGGTGCACTTCCTCTAGGGGCACCAAATTTTACAACAGAGCTGTATGGGATTTTAACTGTTGTTGAAAAAATAGCTACTATGGAAGATGACATTTTACAATTTTTAGTGATGCAAAAAGCATTTTATAGGCTTTATTACATTTTAATCCAACCAACCCTTTAGTTTTAAAGATTCTAGAGTTGCTTGTCATCATTGAGCGCAGAGGTATCAGAGTGGAACTTTGCTGGGTTCCAGCACATGTTGGTGTGCCTGAAAATGAAGAAGCTGATGTATTGGCAAAACAGCTGCAGCAGAACTACTTCCAAGGAGATATCTAATATTACACGGTGATTTCTGGTCAAATATCAGGCGGTCTCTCTGTGATATTTGGCAACAGCGTTGGGACTCTGTAGACCAGAATAAGATGAGAGAGATCAAAAGTGTCATATCTCCATGGAAATATAACTTTATGCCCAGAAGATGGAAAACTGCCCTCTGTCGTCTTCACATTGGCCATACTCGTTTAAAACATGAGTTTTTAATAACGGGCAGACCTTGCCCATACTGCGAGGACTGCTTAGTCCCCTTACTGTAAAGCATTTGTTGGTCGAATGCCCCAGTCTTGGGGATTTAAGAGTTTGATACTTCTCTGAAGCTCGGGGTGGAGATAGCGGGTACATCCTTGCCAAGATCCTTGGAGAGGATGTGATGTATGATGCTAGTGGCATTTTTAAATATATTTTAGAAGCTGGAGTTTTACATAAGATATAATTTTATTTACTACATTTTAATTTATTATAAATACACACTATGTAGTCCTTCAATTAACATCAGAGTCAATGACCATAGAAGTCACGACGCCTAAAAACAAAAATCATTCTTTCATTCTGAATAACATTGGGATTGAACCCCAGTCTCTGAAATGAAAGGCCAGGGTGCTTGCTACGAACTGACCCACAAAAGTCATAAAACAAATTGTGGTTCAATCCCGATGTGAATCAGAAATTTATTGCTATGAAACACGTGCTCAAGTGTTCATTAGTCCCATATATATATATATATATATATATATATATATATATATATATATATATATATATATATATATATATATATATATATATATATATATATATATATATATATATATATATATATATATATATATATATATATATATATATATATATATATATATATATATATATATATATATATATATATATATATATATATATATATTTATACATATATATATATATTTATACATATATATGTATATATGTGTGTGTGTGTAACTACTTGCGATGGTGACCTTTGAAAAGTTGGTCAGCTATTTGAGGGTCCATTTAGGCTACACACAGCATATAAGAAAAAAGCTGAAACATTCGCATTCGCATACCACAAGTGTCGCAGAAGCTCCTTGGTGATAAGACCTTGAGGCGTAAAAATTGCGATTTCAGCTTAGAACGTTCTTGAAGGTGAACCGGTTATAAAATCCAGTTTTGAAGAAAGCATTCAAGTGATGTACGTGTGTGTGCGTGTACCACGTGACGCCTTGAAGTGCAGAGGGCGTGTCTTTGTCGAACATTGAACTTGGTGATGTCATGAGAGTGTGTTCGTATGTGCATTACATAATGAATAAAATGGGAGTGATCAGTGAAGGATTGGGCATTGCGATCCGTTATCGGTATAATTTAGCATGTGAACTGTGCAAACACACATGGAGACTGTTCCAGAGGATTTTTGTGAAGTGAGTACAACTCATAAACATTTTAGATCTTTTTTTTTTTTCAGACGCTAGAAAAACTCTATCCATGTTGCAGTGAAATTTTGTGGTTATGCATTTGTATTTTGTGAATTTGGTTTTTAATATAACGCTGTTCTTTTACAGGTATTCCCCTCTCCTTCCTTCACGTCTCTCTTCAAGGAAGGGAGTGGTGGCATTTTTAAAATGACCTGATTCTCTTAATTGACCTATTTATGATTTGAATGACTGATGAATTATTTTCTGTATTCCCTTAAGTAATTGGGTGTTTGTGATTTTGGACCTTGTTTCCTTAGAAGAATTTTGGTAGATATGTTGAATCATTCGTTCTCATTCTTCATAATTGTTTAGAAGCTATTTTCGTTATTTTTTTATCAATAAAGGTTTAGTTTTGTACTTAGTATCTCATTCCAGTGGTCCTTAGATCTTAGTTAGGAAAGGTATAACTTATGATGTCGGCTCACGCTATCATACAATATCTCGGGAAAAGCGAGATACCAACCTCTGTTCTTAAAACGGGGTCTTAAATAAAGTATAGGCTTCAGGATTGGCCTTTATATATATATATATATATATATATATATATATATATATATATATATATATATATATATATATATATATATATATATATATATATAATTTTTTTCACTATTGCACCTCAGGAGGTAGTGACAGAGTTTCAGCAAGTCCTTTTTGATTAGGTTGCCAGTGTTATGCGTCCCATTAACGTATTGTTATTTCTCACCTTCTTACCTTCAAGATTCTTTTAAGTGCCGTAACAGCCGTCCACAGCGCCTCTCTCGTCGTCTGCCGCTAACGAATCTGTTATTTTGAAGGGAAATTATCGTAAAGTACTGATATCTCTCAGAAAGGCGTATAGAGACAAGTTCTGTAATTTCTTCACTTTAATAACGAAATATTACTTACAAAAAAGTTCATTACAAATTAACATGTTACAGTGGTATAAACGAATTCACTCTTGTAAAAATAATTCTTAATAAAAAGTTCAGTACAAATTAACATGTTACAGTGGTATAAACGAATTCACCCTTGTAAAAATGATTCATTCAGTCTATATGGGGAGCACGAAAGCAAGGGGAGATGTACTCTCCCTGGTGGATGGTTTCTCGAATCTGCTTCTCCTCAGTTACTCTCCTGGCTCTCGAACCCCTGGATTTCTTGTTATCTGCAATCTCCACCTCCTTCTAGTCCTATTGGAAGGATTTATCTGCAAGGCCTCCCCTTCAAACAGTTGATTGGGAAGGACTTTAGTGGGTGTGATTCAAATCTCTCCTTAGAGGACTTGACTGGAAATGATCTTAGGAGTGGGTGTGAAAGACCCCTCCCTAGAATGTTTGATTGGAGGGTGCTGAAGAACATCACTTTGTCCAGCCCCAATTTCCTGGAATTTCCATGAAAATGCCTCCTATTGAAGGTGGGGTTATAGAGCTGGCTGATGTTAGCTTTTTTTTTTGGCAGTGCTGACCCACGACTTAAGTAAGCTTTAGGCACGATATACTCGCTCACTGTTTTGAGTTCGTGCAAGGCGGTTTACTACTTCGATCAGCATATTTAGTTCTCGGCAACAACAACAGCTTAGAAGTTATCATTGTTCTCTCTACCTCTCCTTTATTCTCTACGTTTCTCTCTCTCTCTCTCTCTCTCTCTCTCTCTCTCTCTTTTCCTATCTAATTTCCCTAACACCACTACACTAGCCTATGTTCATCCTTGTTACCATACACAACAATCGTATAATTTCCTGGTAAATAATACATTATATATATATATATATATATATATATATATATATATATATATATATATATATATGAATATATATATGTATATATATATATATATATATATATATATATATATATATATATATATATATATATATATATATATATATATATATATATACGAGATATACTGTATATATATACATATGTATAATTTTGATTTATTTTCTTCAAGTATTATGCACATGTGGTATATACGACTCACTGGAATCACTTCCAATATCTGCAGATGTATTCCAGAACTCAAAGCTGAAGTCTTGTAGGGATAAACAAAAAGCTGTTACTGTTTTTTCATTCTTAAGCCGATAGCAGTTGAAACCATTAACCCATGGCCTTGTTCATGGCTACCCTAAATTCACGAGGGAGATAAATTTCAATAGATAAGAGAATATATTACCTAAAATATTGTTCAAAAACCAAGAATCAGAAAGGGAGAATCATGAGAGTTTAACACAAATTTCACGGTTTGGAGAAATCATTAACAGGCCAGAATCTGTCAGCTCCAGAAATCTCAGCCATTCTGCATGCAACAGAGCTCAGAATTAGTGGTTTTTACGCCTCCTTCAAACTTACATCTGCAAAACAAACTAGTTTAAGATTCTCTGGATCCACAAAGGGTGACAGTGTTCCCCGTCACAAGGGTGGTAGTTTGCATTGAGAAGCTTTCACTTTCCTCCGAATTGAAATTGCAAACTACACTGGTATTGTGCTGCCCACGCTCCGTTACCACGACATGGGATTCAGCCGGTAGAATCAGCAGACAATTATAGCGTACACTCTTCGCTAGGTTCTTAACACAAGGGTAGATGCTAGGTTTGAGTGGCTGAAGACTTCCAGCAGTACTCCCTTGCAGCTGCAGTTTCCCTCTTTCCATGTTGAAGCAGCTTTCCCACGCCTAATCTAGGCTGTGCCTTCTCACTTTTTTAATTATATTTCTATTTTCTAATCTTTCTTATATTTTCTTCAAGCACTTATGCCTATGTGGCACATACAAGTTATTGGGAGCACTTCTAAGATCTCTAGTACTTCTTCCAGTCTTAAAAGCTGAAATCTTAAATGATAAAAAAGAACTTCTACGATGCTGCTATAGCTATTCAGTCACGAGACAACAGCTGTTTCAACTATTAACCTATACTCTTCTTCAGAGCGACACTAGATTCACAATGGAGTTACTAGTGCTGATAGAAATAAAAGGAATAAGAAAGAGAACTAGCTCATGTTTTTAAAATATAATTATAAATCAAAGTTATGAATTAGTTCCTTTTATTAGTAGTCTTATTGTTATCTTTGCTAGTATTTCTCCTCCTGTGCAAAATGCCATTTCTGCTATAAAAGTTGACTTAAGAAAAACTACCATTCTCACACTGACCTTCAAATTTAAGATGCAAGGAAAAATTAGAAGTTTTTGTGCTAAGAGCTTCAATAGACAACAACTTCTTCGATACCTGTACAGAATCTTCATCAATGGGATGCTGACCCTTGCATAAACTGTTATGCACTTCTGTCTTTAATATATCCTCATGCATCTTGTACTGCAACCTCTTTCTCTAACACAGTACCAGATACAATCATTGCAAAGTATACTTTCTTTTAACAAACATCCATTCTCTCTTTCTCTCCATATGGCCAAACCACCTCATAATAATCTGGTACTCTTTTTCTACTTGTTTCTACCTTCTCACTCTTAAAACTGTTCAGTCACATGTTCTTTGGCAACCTGCCTTCTGTTCTCCTTAGATGACCAAACCACCTTGTCACATTCTGAATAAGTAGTTAACATTTCTTTTATACCTTTAGAGGTTTAAGGTCCAGTTTCTGCTCACACACAGTTGGCAGACTCAGTTGTTAATGGGTACCAGAGCTTTGCTAGAAGTCTGAGGTAGGGTGGAAAAGATCCAACCACCATACTCCACAACCTATTTCATACATTCTCCACATGATCAGACTACCTCCATTCGCTGTGATCTATCTTTTTACTGTGTTCTTTCTTATAATCCATGCCCATGAACAAACCACCTTAAACAGCCCTGGATCATATTTAGTTAATATAACCTGTCTGTGATACTTTCCCCAAATTTCAGGGTTGCATCTGTTATCCTCTCCACATGTCCAAACCTCTTCTTGGTGCTCTGGGTACTTAAACTCATTATTTAAACTCTCTACCATATCTTCATTTCACAGTGCTCCTACTCTTTTTACATACTCAGACCATCTCATAGCATTTTCTTCCCCAAATCTCTTCAAAGGACCACACCACTTTGAACTTTTTTTGGCCAATGCTAAATTCTACCATATCATCTCCTTGTCTTAAGTTCCCTTGGAAAAGCATTTTAAATATTCATACCCTTTAAATATTTGAGTCCCACCATCGCACTACATTTTTATAGTTAAAAGGGATGCAAAACACGCCGAGATGAAAGAAAACTATATAAGTCTACATGGATAAAAAACGCCTTTTTTTTTACCAAGGGAAAACAGAAAATTTTCACGAAGGGAAACGGGCTTGATATGCAAATTTAATAACAGCTCGAGTCCGTTTAAGCAAAAGACGTTATAAAGCAAGAGAGAGAGAGAGAGAGAGAGAGAGAGAGAGAGAGAGAGAGAGAGAGAGAGAGGAGGTCTTGATGTGCGTCTGTGCAAGATAGAGAAAGTATGAATGTATGAATGTATGCGTGTGTGAAAGCGAGATAGACTGTGAGAAAGTCAAAGTTAGATACAGAGATACACACAGAACGACAGAGAGACAGACAGACAGGCTGACAGAAAGGAGACACAGAGACTGTCTGTTTTGACATGTGCGCGTTTTCGTGAGAGAGCGACAGACGAACGGACAGTCAGACGGACAAAGACAAAAATATATCGTGACAGAGAGAAAATGCTTTATTCTGTAAGCATAGGAGGGAGGAGAGAGAGAGAGAGAGAGAGAGAGAGAGAGAGAGAGAGAGAGAGAGAGAATGTTAAAGGTAAGGAAATCGGGACAGACGGACACAGTCTTGAAAAGCAGAAGTGAATGGAGAAAATAAATGAGCAAATGAACAAGAAAATAAATAAATAAACAAATGTTAATTCATATTTGTAATTTTGATTCTTCTCCTGTTCATCTTCATGTTGATTAACATCAAAAGTTTTTTTTATATATTTTAACATATGCTCCTTTACATTTATTGATTCATTTTTCGCCCACGTTATTTTAAGCTATGAGGAACAATCTCCACTGGGAATTTTTTCGTTTTAAACGTTTCTCTATCTCTCTCTCTCTCTCTCTCTCTCTCTCTCTCTCTCTCTCTCCCACACACACACACACACGCACCTGATTATCGGGCCGTTCAAAAACTAGGTCACACGTGGAATAGAGACTTTCATGTGCGGTTGATGTGGACGTCTTTCCCAGATGAGGAAGTTCAAGCTTCAGTAAGATACTTTTTTTAAATAACTATTTATATATATATATATATATATATATATATATATATATATATATATATATATATATATATATATATATATACATATATATATATATATATATATATATATATATATATATATATATATATATATATATATATATATATATATATATATATATATATATATATATATATATATATATATATATATATATATATATATATATATATATATATATATATATATATATATATATATATATATATATATATATATATATATATATATATATATATATATATATATATATATATATATATATATATATATATATATATATATATATATATATATATATATATATATATATATATATATATATATATATATATATATATATATATATATATATATATATATATATATATATATATATATATATATATATATATATATATATATATATATATATATATATATATATATATATATACATACATACATATATATATATATATATATATATATATATATATATATATATATATATATATATATATATATATCACCAAGGGGAATTTATATAAGTGATAAATGAATTGGTACCGTCAGGACACGAACCGTTAACACGGACCTATTCAGCGACTCCAGTTGACGTTACCACCGCGCCATCAAGAGAGGTATAAGTCATTACCGAGTCTGCTGCACTGTTTTTTCCCGTCGTGAGCCGGGAAATTGTACTTAGCCTCGGCAATGACCCACCTCCCCCATGATAGTTCGTTGGTACGTTTGGAACACGCAGCTCTTATTTTGACATTTTTTTATCACACCGTGATTTATATACAATCATGAAGCTACAAATGTCGCTTAATATCAAATTCACGCTACCTCGGGAATATCTCCGATGGAGAATTATCACCGAAGGGGAATTTATATTAGTGGTAAATGAATTGGTACCGTCGGAACACGAACCCTTGACACGGACCTATTCAGCGACTCCAGTTGACGTTACCATCGCGCCATCAAGAGGTAATAGTCATTACCGAGTCTGCTGTACTGTTTTTTCCTGTCGTGAGTGGGGAAACTGTACTTAGCCTCGGGAATGACCCACCCTTCGGTGATAATTCTCCATCGGAGATATTCCCGAGGTAGCGTAAATTTGATATTAAGCGACATTTGCAGCTTCATGATTGTATATAAATCACGGTGTGATAAAAAATTTCATAATAAGAGCTGCGTGTTCCAAATGTACCAACGAACTATCATGGCGGAGGTGGGTCATTGCCCAGGCTAAGTACAATTTCCCCGCTCACGATGGGAAAAAGCAGTACAGCAGACTCAGTAATGACTTATACCTCTCTTGATGTCAAGGGTTGAAGCGTCCCCAACGGTACCAGTTCATTTATCACTTATATAAATTCCCCTTCGGTGATGATTCTCCATCGGAGATATTCCTGAAGTAGCGTGAATTTGATATTAAGCGACATTTGTAGCTTCATGATTGTATATAAACCACAGTGTGATGAAAAATTTCATAATAAGAGCTGCGTGTTCCAAACATACCAACGAACTGTCATGGCGGAGGTGGGTCATTGCTTAGGCTAAGTACAATTTCCCCTTTCACGACGGAAAAAACAGTACAGCAGACTAGGTAATGACTTATACCTCTCTTGATGGCGCGGTGGTAACATCAACTGGAGTCGCTGAATAGGTCCGTGTCAAGGGTTCGCGTCCCAACGGTACCAATTCATTTATCACTTATATAAATTCCCCTTCGGTGATAATTCTCCATCGGAGATATTCCCGAGGTAGCGTGAATTTGATATTAAGTGACATTTGTAGCTTCATGATTGTATATAAATCACGGTGTGATAAAAAATTTCATAATAAGAGCTGCATGTTCCAAACGTACCAATGAACTATCATGGCGGAGGTGGGTCATTGCCTAGGCTAAGTACAATTTCCCCTTTCACGACGGAAAAAAACAGTACAGCGGACTAGGTAATGACTTATACCTCTCTTGATGGCGCGGTGGTAACGTCAACTGGAGTCGCCGAATAGGTCCGTGTCAAGGGTTCGCGTTCCAACGGTACCATTTCATTTATCACTTATATAAATTCCCCTTCGGTGATAATTCTCCATCGGAGATATTCCCGAGGTAACGTGAATTTGATATTAAGCGACATTTGTAGCTTCATGATTGTATATATTATATATATATATATATATATATATATATATATATATATATATATATATATATATATATATATATATATATATATATATATATATATATATATATATATATATTGTTACAGACTAGCCTGGTGTTGATGAGAATTTACACACAAAATTATAATTGATACTGCCAAAAACTAAGGGAGCCCAGTCTGCAAACAAAGGGGAGTTAATGAAGACTTACCTCAGAATTTTCCTGGAGTTATAATTTAAGGTGGAAGGTCGCCATATTAGAATTTAGAATTCTTTGCCAATTTACAGTGGTTCATTTATAGAAACTTAGCAAATTAAGATTAGCCATTTAACATTTAGACAATATACAACATCACTGAGGGGCAAATTCAAAACAGGGCACAGTAACAATAATGACATGGATTGGCAACAAGCAATTGGATAAAATTTGGCCACTCTGTAATAATCAGTTACATGGTAATAATGGCATTCAGTCTGCCCTGATTACGTGAATTATTAATGCATATGATGGTGTTCCAGGATGGAGGAATACTTCATAAAAATGTGGCCACAACGGGAACTTCTCTGAACTACGACCAGGTATAATTTCAATTTGGGTGGCAGGCGAGGTATTGAAGCAGGATTGCGACCGTGCCACGTGTATCTCGCCTCCTGGAAGAGACGTTGCGTTAGCCCTTCTCACACTAAGGGAAATGGAATCTTCCTACAGAAGATTACACAACACTTTCTTAGATACAATACATAAATTATCCTAGAAGGTGCTTTTGATGAAAGTCCGAGTCTCAAAATAGCGAGTGCGTCAACAATGGACATGTAATTATACGCGCCCAAAGTTAACTACCGCTTGGTATTTTTTCTTAACAGCTAGAATAGCCCTTAGATTACACTGGTGGAGGGATAAATGATTGTTTATCGGGATCGTTACTCGAATTCAAGGTACGTAAATGGCACGGCAGGGGATACAGGCAAGATTTGGATAAAGGGAAAGATTGTTTCGTGGAGGAAGAAGTTAAAAGTTTACAGAAATGGAAATTAAGGAGTAAGTATAAGGGACAGGGCTGGCTAATTGACTACTGGCAAATACACGAACCTCTCATAATTGTTACAGGCACCCACAATATGATTGGCTGTCCATCGGCGATCGTCACCACCAGCGGCGAAAGGAGGATCGTGGAGCTTCCGCTCCAGATGAAGTCACAGAGATCTCTCTCTCCCTTTTGAACAGCAGATCACATTCGCGTTTGTGGGGGGGGGGGCCAGCTGTACCTGCAAGCAAGCCAAGAAAGCCAGCAAGGAGGGTATGGGAAAAGCACACTTATGTTAATATGCCTATAGAAGCAAATCTACCTGTTCCCCAGCCCTTAAATGCCCTTCTGCCCTTCCTAATCCCTACATGCCTCCCCCATCGCGCGATGGGGAAAAGGGGGTTTAGGGTATTGTTTTTGCATCGTACGATTCATGGGGAAAACTAGGTGTGTTCTGGTAGCAGGGGGTTTTAAGAGGGAGGCTCATTGTCTGCCCGGCGTGGGCATTTTCTGTAGGCTTGGAATGTGTGCGTTCTCTGTCCCTATGAGTAAAACAACGGAGTTCCGCCATATTGGCGCCAGCTATACTTGCTAACGGGAATTATATCCTAGAAATAAGTTAGCTAGAATAGAGCTAAATAGGGGGGGGAATGGATATTCTTAACAATATATATATATATATATATATATATATATATATATATATATATATATATATATATATATATATATATATATATATATATATATATATATATATATATATACATGTGTGTGTTAGTGTAATTGGGCTCACTTTTGCAGCTATATCTTCACAGCCCAGTTATCAAGGTATTGTGGCTCCTCGAACGGTCATTGTGCTTCTATTTCCATAGGAACAGTTTCTTTCTTAAAATAGTAATTTATTAGGTTTTTTAAATGAGGATCGTGTTTCCCGTTCTTATATTTATTTGCGTTGTAAATTCTATAATTATCCCATCTTTTTCTTGGGTAGTAGATGAGTTTTGTCTATAAACAAGTACTCAGAATTGCACTAGGTCTGTATGAAGGGCGTATGGAAATTTTCTATTTTCTTAAGTCCACAAATTGGACTTAGAATTCTTTCGGAGTCTTGGATCGTTTCACAAACTCTCACACCCTACACTTCTATTGACCTGATACTGCTGTCCTGCTCTGCACACTTCCGCTTATATGCATTTGCCTGTGTGTGTGTGTGTCTGCTGTGACATCACTTGTTAAGGTGTTGCTAAACTTATGCACTTTTTCCTCGTATTTCACTTTATGGGTTCATCGTTAATGCGGTTAATGGACTCATTCGCGAGGTCAAGGTTTCCATTAGTTCTTTGCCCAGTGCTAAAATGATGACTTAGCATTA
>NC_089794.1:3905000-3910000 GCF_040412425.1 Macrobrachium rosenbergii | reverse complement strand
ATATATATATATATATATATATATATATATATATATATATGTATGTGTGTGTATGTTCTCTCTCTCTCTCTCTTTCTCTCTCTCTCTCTGTTCTCTCTCTCTCTCTCTCTCTCTCTCTCTCTCTCTCTCTCTCTCTCTCTCTCTCTCTATTTTCGTGTCCCTTTTTCCTTTTGTTCTTCCCACTCACCCTCTGCTTCAATAACCTATAATTCCTCTCTTTCTGTTTTTACCAAGGCCACACTCTTTGTCCTCCTAATAAACATTGGCCCCTTTTGCGCACTGAATAAATCTAATAGTTTACTGCAGTGCGGGGTAATATTGCCAATGGCATGCATGGACTTGGCTCACATTGCCACTCTCATAGACCTCATCAATATTGGCAGTGTATAGGGCCAGTTAATCCCACCTGTCGTATAGAGCTAAGTGATAATTACAAGTTAATTTTGCCAGTGGAACTGACAAGATTTATATTAATATTGGTTATTGGTTAATATCTCCAGTTGTATTGACTAGGATAATACTAGTGATGGTTATGGGTTAGCATTGCCAGCGTGTAGACTAAGTTAACATTGCTGTTGCTTATATCTTAATATTTCTAGCAATATTGGCAAAGTTAATATTTCCACTGGATATCGGTCAATACTGCATGTGGTATAGACCGGATTAAGATTTGTTGCCAGTGACTACGCTAATGTTAATATTTTCAATGGACTTTGGTTAAAATACCCAGCGATATAAAGCTGGTTAATAACGGCATCCTTACTTTCGAAAAACTGCCAATGAATCTGATCCGAAAAGGGTCTAGGATATGGATATTATCTATTCAGTGTCATTTATCTTAGAAGGGGCGAGCTGCTCATATTCAGTGAGGGGGTTAAATTAGGACACATTTTTCATTAAAAACAACGAGTTGCAGTATGTGGTTTAAAAGTACTATTTATTCAACTTTTTTATTACATAATGGGATTTTGAGATATATACAGTATATATATATATATATATATATATATATATATATATATATATATATATATATGTATAATATATATATGTGTGTATATATATATATATATATATATATATATATATATATATATATATATATATATATATATTTTTTTTTCTTTTTATGTGTGTATGTGTATTTTATTAATTTTGAATAGATAGCAGGTTTTATATTGTTTATTGAAAGCAATCAGCACTTACGCTTTCACGATAGAGTTATAATTGGAGACATATTTCAAAGGTATGGCCCCAAAAATTGTTCATTGCAAAAATGACAGCATTTATCAAGAAGAAGGGCGCTTGAATGCAAGCTGCTTACTTGCGCGAAACGTTTCCCCTAATTATGTTCCCTCTCATTTCGTTCATTTTTTTTTATTTCTTCTTTAACTGAAAGGTTCAAATAATACCCCAGGATACGTGTTTACATCGGTCATTTAATTAAGATTCTTTTCCTTTTTATTATTTCCTGAAATCTCACACAAAATTATATATATATATATATATATATATATATATATATATATATATATATATATATATATATATATATATATATGACTATTTATCACATCATGATTCATATACAATTAATATACAAACGTCCTTTATATCAATTACTCTTAGAAGTGAAAATATATTACTCTCATTAGGCTGATGATTTTGTATATATATATTATATATATATATATATATATATATATATATATATATATATATATATATATATATATATATTATTAAGTGAGTCATTTATTGATGATTTTAATTATTAATTACGTGATTTATATAGCCTTGCTTTCCCTAAGACCCACATAATCCTATCAATAAGGCTAAAAGTTACCAATAAAGACAGATAATTAACTTAATTAGATTGGTTACCAGTTGAAACTAGGTTACTGAATACATTGATTTATTCTGAACACATGAATTAAATAAGCCACATTACTCAACCATCTAGTTCAACAAAAGAATAAAAGAAATAAAAAATCTTACGGGAGCTAATAACAGCTCCAACTTCGTCCCACTTCGGACACAAGATATTTCAACATAAGTTAGTGGATGACGCAACAGCTGGGAAACTCTTTTGACCACATATAAGCAATTTCAAGCACGGGACTCGAGTACAGTGTTGTGCTAATCCTTCCCCAAAGAAGAATCTGGCCAGGTTCCAAGGTGTGCCCGATTCGTTGTAATAGGTAATGCAGAGATCAATTGCATCAGAAGCCCTCTGGGTCCGTTGAAAAGGCAATTTCCCCGTCTGTTCCACAGGAGGGGGAAGGACAAAGGGAGAAGGCTGTGAGAGACACACTGTGCTTGTGCTCTCACTCTGAAGAACATCTCTGGACCGCCGAGCTGGGTCAAAATGTGTGGGTGCTTGCTTGAAAGACTCCTCCCACCAGGTCGCGTTGGCTGGCCCTCGGGTAGCGTCTGAAAAATGACAAAAAACTCGCCAGTACGAAGGTCATAGAAAAGTGAGCTTAAGGTACAATCTAACTGAAGGTGGCCCTAGTAAAACCTACCCTGCTGAATAGGCCCCTAAACTAAACTTTAGATCCTTAGTTGACGGTTGGTGTTTTTTGAAAAACAAGCCAGCTCTCTGGCTTGCCTCCCTGGAACTGCTTTACAAAGAGAAGGCTTTGGTTCTTTCTTTCTTTTTTTATATTTCTACTAAATAAAGGAAGAGAGGTCGAACATTATAAATATTTGTAATAACACACACACACACACACACACACACACACATATATATATATATATATATATATATATATATATATATATATATATATATATATATATATATATATATATATATTAACTTTATCACATACACAGTTGTTCTGTGCAGTAGTAGAATTACTAAAGGACCTCATTCAAACTGGATGGTATCTAATGGAGCATTTATTCAGAAAAAGTTACAAGCTTTCTTGGACAAACAGTCCACATTGTCAAGTATGCTTTCTGAATAAATATTCCATTAGATACCATCCAGTTTGAATGAGGTCCTTAGTAATATATATATATATATATATATATATATATATATATATATATATATATATATATATATGTGTGTGTGTGTGTGTGTGTGTGTGTGTGTGTGTGTGCAAAATAAATCTTTATAGACAGGTATGAGAAAGACCTTGCCTCTCCAAAGTGAAACCTGGGATATTATGTTCCCAACTCCTTAGGAACATAATATCCCACATAATTATGTCTACTTATCTCCAGCCTCACCTCTCATAGTTTTCATCTAAATGGTCTGAGTCTTCCATATCTTTTGGTGCCTACAGGAACCCAGCCGACGCTATCACGTACTTTTCTCCCCCAGGGTGAGGTGAAGGACATGTCCAAACCCTCCGCACCATCTCTCGTTATTATCTCATTTACGTGTGGAAGATCTATAACCTCTTTTATGGTACCATTTATAACTCTATGCTACCATTTGACAACTAAGAAACTTCTTAAATCTCTATTATCTATTAGTAAAAATCTTTTAGATATAGTGTCATCGTTCTGCCATTAAGCCTTGTCATTATAGCAAAAATTATACTCAGGTAGTGTATAGTGCTACTTTCGTAAGCAATTTGAGTTTACTCGGTTTTCAATTTACGTTCAGCCTACCCAGTGTAAATTTGTCAGATTTCTGTTATTATTCCATTTTGAATCCTCTTTTCCATCTCCATCACATTTTTCATTATAAAATCCATATGAAGGACAAACAGCAAAGGTGACAGAGAACTCCCCTGTAACACCTCGCATTTACTGCAAATTCACTTGACGAGACTCCATTAATATAAAACTTGCATCTGCTTTGTTCATAGAATGTTTCAATTATCCTTACACATTCAGCTGGAATACCACAGTGCCTCAGACCTTCCAGAACATTGGCCTGTAGACGCTGCCAAATACCATGCTATCAACAAGTGCATCTAAAGGCGATTTTTAAATTTCGTCCTCTGTTATACCATATGTTTCAAACACAACTATTTCATCTGTACAATTCTTGTCTTATAATTACCAGCTTGTTCACAGCCTAGCATTTTATCAGTTTCATTCTCCAGCATAATGAGAATAAGCATGCTGAATATTCCCAAGAAAAATTACATAGGTGTAATGTTTCTGTAGTTACGACATTCGTTCACATCACCTTTCTTGGTACCTTTGCCATGACTTTACATTTCCAATTATCAGGCTTAGCTTCATCATGCCACATCTGCAATGTAGGTATTATACGAGGCGTCATTTCAGCTAATATCATCTGTTTAGTAATCCCATCACAGAACTGTGCCTTTCATCTCCTAAGTTTCTTTATTGCTGATTCAGTTCAATTTGTATATACATATCTTCTTCAGCTTCTGGTATATCAGTCGAATCATCACCCTATTTCTTATTCATGGCTTCACAAAATCTTCCACGAAGTGTTTTGTGGGATAACGTAGCACCAGTGCCATTCCCTAAATTCTGGGCTATATGGATATCATCTGGCAGATAATCTCTCCTGGCTCTCTTTGCGCTTTACGTAACTTCATCCCTAGACTTGAGTACTTAGCAAGTTCTATTCTCTCTTAAATTACTTTAAGGTTACCTTGTGCTTCTGTCAATTTTCTGTTATATCTGAGGACTCATCCGATATACAAGGTTCCCCTCTTGTTATCCCATACCTAGTACTTTTTCTAGTGAGTGTGTATGTATGTATGTATGTATGTGTATGTGTGTATATATGTATGTATATATATATATATATATATATATATATATATATATATATATATATATATATATATATATCTAAGATAGATAGATAGATAGATAGATAGTGGTATAGGCTTCAATGACAGGATGTACAGTCTCCTTCTTCAGGTACCGGTGCACCGGTACCTGAAGGGAAGACTGTTTGTCTTTGAAACCTTGTACTGTACAATAAAAAGTTAAAGAATCTGGAATCTAAACCATCCTGTCTCATAGAAGCCTAATTTGAGTAATACAGCATA
>NC_089794.1:3895000-3902500 GCF_040412425.1 Macrobrachium rosenbergii | reverse complement strand
TCATCTACACCGTATTTTTTTATATTCACAAACCTTAAGCTACAATGTTGCTTAATATCTAAATCAACCCTTGGAATAAACATCGAAGGGGAATTTATAAGTGATAAGCGATCCGTCACTAGGTGGACTCGAACCACCGAATGGTTGGGGAATGACGACTTTTAAGTGACACTAGCATTCAGCTATATATATATATATATTTATATATATATATATATATATATATATATATATATATATATATATATATATATATATATATGTGTGTGTGTGTGTGTGTGTGTAATTTGGTCCCATTTGTCTGACAGTTAAGTAGCTTTCCTCACCAGCAAGAAAACCTGAGTTTTAATCGTAGGTAAGGATTGGGTAACATGGAGCACTTTATTAAAAGACATTCTCTCTTGATCAAAGCAGAAAACAACTTACCTTATTGTCAATGGTATGCAGTAGGCTGTAGCCATCATGGTAATGGGAGTGAGGCTGACAACTATTCTGAGGTTATTAGTTGAAAAGCTTAGGAGAAACGGAGTACCTGTTTATCTGTTTACCTATATATGTGTGTGTATGTCTATAAACATACATTATGGTATATATATATATATATATATATATATATATATATATATATATATATATATATATATATATATATATATATATATATATATATATATATATATATATATATATATATATATATATATATATATATATATACAGACAAATCTTTATAATTAATATTAGTTTTACATTTTTACATGGTTTCTTATATTTGAGCGGTCTGGATTAGACAGTTTACATCCAGTTCTGTAGCTTACACCTTTATGGGAATCTATGCGAATCCGTAGTAGCCTCCTATAGCATTGTCGTGAAACGTCGGCATAATAAAACGAATTGTAACAATGGTGCCCTTTCCCTTCGCCTTCGAGATTATATATATATATATATATATATATATATATATTATATATATATATATATATATATATATATATATATATATATATATATATATATATATATATATATATATATATATATATATATATATGCATATATGTAAAGATGTACGGTATAAAGGGAAAAATGAAACACGGGAATAAATTCTGACTGGTTTTGTCCTAAGAATTTTTAGTTATCTTCGATAGAACTGATACATCATAAAAGATATTTCCATCATATATACCAGGAAGACAATACAGAGGAATATACAGACAGTAGAAAATATTGTCCCCTGACAGGAAAAGGAGCCGTAACTTCCTTTTTGACCGAAGTCAGTGCATCATGAACAAATCTTTTTGTTCCATGCATGTGAGCTTAATTTTGGCTATTATGACTTGATGAACTATCATTCTTAAAATCTATGCATTTTACATATTTATTTTGAAATCAGTGCATTAAGAAATTGTAATTGAATTTAATTCCATATTTTTTTTCTCGAATATGGACATCTTCCTAAGAATTCATAAACCTGATTCATTTTCCTTTAAAATTTATATATAAGATGTATCAGTGTTAAGGAATTTTAGCCCACATGTATGGAAAAACAAGATTTGCTAATAGAGAACTGACCCAGGAAAGAGATAATGCCGACAGTGCACCTCACCTGGTGTCCTAAAGGATGTGTGCAGCGTTCCTTCATTTCCTAGCTGCACCACTTTTAGCCTTTTCCTTTGCCTCCATCCAGTTTCGTTTTTTCACTCTTGCTGTCCAGCCTATCCATTCCTTCTTTGTGCAACTGTGAGATTTTCTACTAATTCCACCTTTAGATCATTGTACTTCATTTCCTTTACTTTCTGGATCTCTTTAGCTTGCTGATCAACCACTCTAACTCCCCCTTTTAATTGTCTTAAGCGCTGAATGACCGAAAGTGCCCCTGTGCTGGGCTTGACAGCCTACATTTCAGTAAGTCAAATAAAAAAAGAACAGATTTCCTGTGAGGTGTGTGAATATTTTTAACTGTCCATATACTCGTTTGAACTATCAACCTAGCGTATTCATTGTAAATTTCAATGATTATCTATCAGTCTCCTTGGTCTAAAAAACTTAAGAAAAACTGGATACCATTTATATCCTGCGTTCCATTTTGTCCTTGTGGTACATCTGTGTATCTATATCTATATCTATATCTATATCTATATCTTTATACAGGGTGTTTCGAAATTAGAGGCCACCCCCTCTACAGCATAAACTAAAATTGATATGAACAAAAACAAAAGTAATTCAGAACAGCTATTTATTTAAATTTCTCTCTTAGCATTTAATATTTTGTGTGGCCTCCATCTGCCTGTAGTATGATTTCAGCAAATCACAAAAAAAGCTGAGACTCAAACTCCATTTCCCTGAGCACTTCGGTCACCTCTCTTCGCAGGTCGTCGAGGCTTGGTATACCATCATAGTTCACTGTGCGCTCTTCAACACGATCCTTTAAGATACTACCAATGTTTTCACACACACATTAAGGTCAGGGGAGCTACCTGGAAATTCACTTGACGTGAAGAAATCGATACCACTGTTTCGAAGCAGCTCCTGTGTCTGAAAAGCCTTGAAACATGGTGCCTTATCATGCAAAAATGTGACTTCTTCAACAGATAACACATCTTCAGGATCTTTGAGAGAAGGAAATATTCCACCAGTAAGCACAGTATCTCTGAAGTATTCGCCATTCCATGACTGTCCTTTTTCTTTGATGATCCACATTAACCGTTTGGCTGTGAAACAGAGAAAAATTCCCAAACCTTCAGGAAATTTTACAACTTGGCGATAGCCCATGTCATCGCTGATATCATCCAACTTTGCAGCCCAAATGATGTCATTTTTATGATTTGGCTTCCTGGCTGTGTAAATAAAGAATTAATCTGATGTGGCAACATGGAGAAAGTCAGCTTCATCCCAATCTTTAAGAAATGAACCACAAAACCATGCCCGGTCTCCTCTCTGTTGCTGAGTGATGTTGGGCTTGCTGATAACATGAAATGGCTTGATACCAGATTTTTTCAACTCACGATATACAGCACAATAACTTCTCTTATTTCCCCTTTTTGTTTCTAATTCAAGCACCAATTTACGTAAAGACTTTGTTGGTCTACCCACTGCCTCAACTATGATGTGTTTTTACTCCTGAGAAAGGACTTCAGGCCTTCCAAGATTCTCACTCTTTTTGCGATGACAGTCATATGGATTTTTGTTCCAGTTTCATTTAACAAAGGATTAATCTCTTTTAATGTATTTAGCTATCCAGGAAAGTGAAATGAAGGATGCACCAGCATCCCTGGCCTCTCTGAAGGTTATAGCACTGATTCGGTCAATCCATCCGATTTCCTCCGAGTCATTAGCCATGGCTGTATCTAACTCGGTCACTCAGTCTGAAAATACAAGAAATGTAAAATAAAAAATAGCTTAGAAACTTAAAATAATGTACTTGGAGATAGGCTATAGCAGAAAACTTCATAACTTTCCATTTGTTCTGTGGAGGAGGGGGCTCTGAAATTTCATGAAACACCTGGTATATATATATTTATATATATATATATATATATATATATATATATATATATATATATATATATATATATATATATATATATATATATATATATAAGGGCACCTAAGAGGAAATATATATATATATATATATATATATATATATATATATATATATATATATATATATATATATATATATATAACCATATTCTCTTTCCTCTTAGGTGCCTTGAGTCAGGTTTAGGTTATGCTGGACCTGTGCCGGCAGTCACAGAAAGTACCCTTGCCCAAAGGTTTGGTACAGTGTTAAGGGGTGTATGAGGCTTGGTGTGGACCTCTGGACTCAATCAACCAACAATGACAAGAAGCTACTGTTTCATGTATTAAACCAAAGTTGATTTTATCCTAATTGAGGCAAGTTATTAATTTCCTTAATGCCATTTTTCCTTTTTAGCAAAATTGTATTGATGATGATGATAATAATAAAAGGTTAAAATACAACTTCCGTTCTTTATTTTGAACAATAATGATAATATCTGGTGGCTTATCTTTTTTCTTTTTTTTTCATTGTGAATAACCATAATGATAATAAAATACTAATAAAATTTATTATACAATTACCTACAATCTTTGTAGGACCGCTCGTGGGCAAAAATATAGCATAATTTTAAGCTTCATTTGCGCTTCTTTGAATGGTAGAAAGAACTACCGAAACGTTAAGAAATAAATGAACTTAGGCCAGCTGTTATAACTCACCTGCTGCTACAAAGAAACTCATTCGAGTGATGAGAAACTGCAATATAAACTCAACGTCATCCATACAGTCATTCGTTTTAATGAAACTTGTTAGAAAGAGCTTCTTCATCCGAAAAATAATAATAATAATAATAATAATAATAATAATAATAATAATAATAATAATAATAATAATAATCTTCCAAAAATTTTCCTACCCCATGTAGAATGAACTTTAGCATCAAGATGTATTAATAATAATAATAATGATAATAATAATAATAATAATAATAATAATAATAATAATAATAATAATATGATAATAATAATAATAATAATAATCTTCCAAAAATTTTCCTACCCCATGCAGATTGAACTTTAGCATCAAGATGTATTAATAATAATAATAATAATAATAATAATAATAATAATAATAATAATAATAATAATAATAATAATAACATATTGAACTCAAGCATCAAGATCTATTAATAATAATAATAATAATAATAATAATAATAATAATAATAATAATAATAATAATAATAATAATAATAATAATAATCTTCCAAAAGCGTTCCTACCCCATGCAGATTGTATGACGACTACGAAACTCTCAAAGCGTCTCTCATGTCACCTCCAAGAAGGGGCAATTTTTAATCATTACGCTCAAAACCACCAAAGAAGGCCCGAAAGAGAAGAACTTCTTTAAGAATACCAAAATCATCGACCAGGCAACGGACCGCCGACGGCTACGGCTTCTCAAAGCTTTACATATCTTAGAAAAAAAAGCCGAACATCAACACAGTAAAGGAAACTGAATTTCCCTCCCTACCATCATACGGAGAAATTTAAGAAGCCAACGAGAGACGACAGACAAGAGAGAGAGAGAGAGAGAGAGAGAGAGAGAGAGAGAGAGAGAGAGAGAGAGAGAGAAAGAGAGGAAGAAAGAGAAAGGGACCCAGCATCGGGCACAGAAGGCAGATTACCTGATCAACGTATAATCCCGGATAACAGCCACTCCCAAATTCAAGTAGCGATTAGACCCAGAAGGTCCCAGTGACTCCAGGCCAGATTTCGTCACCAACCTATTAAGACCACCCAAAACACTGCTGAATAACCGACTTGACAATAATAATAATAATAATAATAATAATAATAATAATAATAATAATAATAATAATAATAATAATAATAATAATAATAATAATAATAATAATTAATTATCTTTCAAAGGCATTCCTACCCCATGCAGATTGAACTCAAGCATAAGATAATATAATAATAATAATAATAATAATAATAATAATAATAATAATAATAATAATAATAATAATAATAGTCTAATAAAGCGTTCTAATTATGCAGATTGAACTCATGCATCATGATGTATTAATAATAATTATTATTATTAATAATAATAATAATAATAATATTAATTATAATAATAATAGTCTTCCAAAAATGTTCTTGCCCCATGCAGATTGAACTTTAGCATCATGATGCATTAATAATAATAATAATAATAATAATAATAATAATAATAATAATAATAATAATAACCATCTTCCAAAAGTTTTCATACCCCATGCAGATTGAACTTTAACATCAAGATGTAATAATAATAATAATAATAATAATAATAATAATAATAATAATAATAATAATAATAATAATAATAATAATAATCTTCCAAAAGCGTTCCTACCCCATGCAGATTGAACTCAAGCATCAAGATGTAATAATAATAATAATAATAATAATAATAATAATAATAATAATAATAATGATCTTCCAAACGCGTTCCTACCCCATGCAGACAGACTGAACCCTAGCATCAAGACGTACCATGAAGCCAAAATCCCCAGTGCAAACTCCATCAGAATTTAATGCAGTAAAACGAGGCCAGGGGGAATCGCCGACGAAATGTATAAGAAAGACGACTCAATTCAGCCATGACGGCAATATTCAAAGCTAAGAATGGATAAGTCCTGTTTCCGGGGGACCGAAATATGGCCGGATGCTCGCAGATCGTCGCGATCGTCCGGATTGTGGAGGCTGATACACATGTCAGTTCATCATTCGGTTTTATCGGCAGGGAGTTCATTCTGGGAAAAAGTTTTAACGTAGTTTTCTGTTGTTACAATCATCATTGTTTTATTTCATAATACTAGTGTTATCAATGTTATCATTACTGTTATTGCTACTGTTTTTGCCATTTTTACTAAGAGAAATATTATATGTATTGCAAAAGATGCCCATGACGGTTATTATTATTATTATTATTATTATTATTATTATTATTATTATTATTATTATTCATTGAAAGGAATGGTACTTGTATGATATTGTATATTGCGCCTTCTCGTCTTGACACATAAGTTTCTCCATTTCTGCAGGTAACTTACGAAGCAGCTGTCCTAAGTTCATTTTTTTGTTTCTGAGGGGTGAATAGCACCACGGGTACATGCATGGAATATTTTTACCCGACAACAGTTTCCATGCAAGTACACCAGTGCCATTCAACCCCTTGTAGATGGTAGCCGGGGCTACCGAAGCGTGGGGATAATAAATGAACTTCGGACAGCAGCTGCTCTGTAATTTACCTACTGACACGAAGAAGGTTGTACGCCAAGCTGAGAAGGTGCAATATAAGGACAATGGTATGCAGAGTGCCATTCTTTTCTACCAAGTTTGTCTCAGAGAATATTATTATTATTATTATTATTATTATTATTATTATTATTATTATTATTATTATTATTATTATTATTATTATATTACGAGCTTGTTGGCGCGCGCTACTCTCGCTGGAACTGGGCGCTGCTGTCTCCCCCAAGATCTAAATACTAGAGGGTCGGCCGGACAGCGGTACGATTTAGGCCGCTTCTGCGCATGACTTCATCCACGCCTTTCCTTAAAGGAACCTTGTGTATATTATCAACACTATTTACCTTTTTTTATTCACTCATTATCCATTTCTAACCAAATATTTTTTTTTTTTTTTTGGTTGATGATTCTCTCTCTCTCTCTCTCTCTCTCTCTCTCTCTCTCTCTCTCTCTCTCTCTCTCTCTCTCTCGTGGAAATTGTAGATATTGTTTTAATGAAATCACTCTTCAGCAATGTAACATTGTTAGAGGAAACGTGAAACAACAAAATAATTTCAGTTTATTTCTTATCTAGAAGTATACATAGGATATAATTTACAGTCTCATAAACAAGTTCTCAATTTATTTACAATGTTTCTACTTTACAATTTTCATATATTTCAGATTTAT
>NC_089794.1:3875000-3890000 GCF_040412425.1 Macrobrachium rosenbergii | reverse complement strand
GTAGCAGCCCTGATAATGAAAAGCAGCACCGCTCCTGTGGGACGGAAGAAGATGTGTACGACATAGTGTTTGAATTCATATGCCCGGAGATGTGTAAATCTCACAGCAATACCTACTGTACATCGGGCACACTACTACGACCCTTCAGAGGCGAATGCTGGCCCACAGAAACCAAGGGGCCATACACCAGCACTTCATTAATATACATGATAAGAAGCCATCTCTACAAGAACTCATCGAAGGCGCTCAGGTCGTCCATAAAGACAACTATGGTCGTCTTTTAAAAGCAGAAGCGGTGAGCATTGCCATCCAACAACCGACTCTTAACATCCAGCAAGAGTCGGATCACATACTCCCTTCCAGCAGAAAGAGGATTGCGCGAGCGAACGCCGACCAGACACCGTGCCCCAGAACAGCTCGTCCTTCAGGATATACAGTACAAGAACGCCTAGGGAAACACAAGTAAACCTGGTATGTCCCTGAGACCTTGCCCGACACGAGCTACAGCTGGCATTTAGTGGTTGACATCTGTAAAACACTTTTTTTTCTGGTTTTATTTTATATTTTTATTTTTGTAAATATGGTAAATTATATACAGTATAACCATACTTTGTAAATAAAAAATTTTCTTTTCATACATAACTATTAAGTATTGCTTTGTAGCTGCAGTAGAATATCCATTTCATATTTTCTATGTTATGCCTAAAGCTTTCGACCCTAAAAGTGGTTCATCTCTTTAATCCCTGGACCATTCACAACTTAGGTCTACTTTTCCATCAGCATATAGAGACAAAATGATTGTAAATCCAAATTGTAAACAAGTAGTCACTTGAAAATGCCATAGAGTGGAGAAACAGCTGTCATAACAGAAAACGATAAATGGAACAAAGAAGTTTGTGTGTTCTTCACCGAAGATTGACACCTGAGAATCAGAAAAACCGACGATATGAAGATTCCGGCAAAACACTCATTGATGCATAAAAGCAATTGCTTTCAATGAATATATGTATGTATAGATAGATATATATATATATATATATATATATATATATATATATATATATATATATATATATATATATATATATATATATATATATATATATATATACTGTATATATTGTTATGGGCTTAGAGGGGGAGAATGCGTAATGGACTTTGAAGTAATAACTTTATCCTTACAAGGAAATCCCTGATAAGCCAATAAACTGATAAAAGGCAAGATTAAGCAATAAATAGAAGGTTACCAAGTGAAAGTGAATTTTTTAACATTAATTTATTATTTACAATCACAGCATGGAAGAAATCACCAAGGAAAATTGGGACACTTTCACTAAGTTAATTAATTTGGAAATTACACAACATCAATGATTGAGTGAAATGGATAACATGACACAATACTACTGGCCACATGTGGTCCTTTAACCCAGTTAGGCAGTATTCCTATCAGCCCCGGTAGGGCAGATTCTTCAGGCAATCTGGAACACAGAAGCACAGCTAGGCTGATAACAGCATCGATAACACTCCTGGAATGAGACGTTCCAGTTAAGACTAGCACTAACTGCATAAATGCAAGAATTGAAGGGAGATCCTTTACTCTACTCACTTGCTAGCAAGGCGTGAGAATTACGTTATGCAAAAACAAGGAATTTTTACATGGGGATAGTAGATTCACAGTTTAAACTGAAGAGAAAAGAAGTTACTGAGGCGATAAACTGTGCGAGAGCGAGAATAAACAAGTCAAAGAAAAAGCTACTGACCAACCATTGTCCCTTCCACGGCACATACCTTTGTTGCTTTCTGGTTTTGCTTGCACGTGGGATGCACGAGGAGGCTGTTGAAGGTCCACACAGATTCCCATAGGGTCATAAGTCATAGAACAGGTAGCAGGTTATCTAATTCTGAACAATCAAATATACGTAATCATTCAAAATCATGTAAAACTTATATTGATAGCAAGGATTTTTCCATCTTAGGCCAAGTGCAGAACAACAACGACTTAAACCGTCCTAGAATCATAATTAAAAAGACTGTATCGTCGTTAAATACTCAATCATCTTCAGTAAAATTGTTTATAGCCTAGTTTGGGCAACTGGTTTTCCTCACTCTGTTTTTATTTATTTATATGTTAGTCTGGCTCTTTCTTTCGTATAGGTAGGTTGTTTTAAGATTTTAGTGAACTCCTTTTAATTATAATGGATTTGTCTTGGAATGAGGTGTTTTGTATTAAATGTCTTTACTTCATACAGAGCTGTTGCCATTGCATATCTCCATAAATTAATTTTAGTTATTAATGTTCGCAAATTATATTCTATAGACTTGAAAATGCGACTTGCAATTCGTCGCGAAACGTCGGCATTGAAAATAAACTGTTAAAAGGATGAGGATGCCATTCCCTATTACTTCCTTCGTGATGTATACTTTGAGCCTCAGCTCAGCCTTTATGTATATATATCTATATATATATATATATATATATATATATATATATATATATATATATATATATATATATATATATATATATATATATATATATATGTGTGTGTGTGTGTGTGTGTGTGTGTGTGTGTGTGAGTCTGTGTAAGTTTACTTTTTGTCCCTTTTCTCTTTGTCTGTCTGACCGTCTTTTTCGTTGCAGAAGCCTTGCCACGCACCCAAGACTCCGTCAACATTGACACGCTTTAAATGGATTCCATTCTAGGGAAGATCACGTTACCAGAATCTCGTTTGGTGAAAGTTAAGAATCACCCTATTAAGTCGGCGGGAGCGCAGTAGAACGGAGAAAGTACGTGAAAGGAGAATGTCGGAAAGTAACAGGAAACAATTTGAGAAGCAGAAAGGGAAAGAGCGAGTAGGACGATGTAGTTCTGAAGGAGAAAGCGATGGCAAAAAACGAAAACGGAGAAGTTGTTAGAAGAAATTGACGATAACAACTTGGAAAGTGTTCTTTTTAAAACGCTAGAGAAGGAAAATAAAAATATCATATTACAATGCAGAAGAAGACAATAAAGTAAGGAAAGCCAAGAAGACAGTTTATAGAAGCAACTGATGAAAGTGTGCTGAATGATGATAAACAATGAAGGAAATAGGACGCAGAAAGCAATGCAAAATAAGATCAATAATAAACTTTCAAAACAGAAAAGCCAAAATATTCAGTTTATCTTAGAAGACATAAAACTCCATATTTAAAAGAAGAGTGAGAGAGCTGAATGATGATAAACAATGAAGACAGAGAGGAAATAAAAAACTCTCGAAAACTCACCATTTTCATAAAACAGTGATATTTCTTACTGGAAAGCAACATGTTACAAAATAAGATCTTAGGCATAAAAAAAATAGAGCCTTTCAAAACAGTGACAAAGGTTTAGGCAAAATATTAAAGCCTTATCTTAAAAGACATAAAACAGTCCATATTTAAAAGAGGAGCCTTACATGAGAGATTGGAAAAAATAGGAAGACAGATGAATAAAACAGGCGATAATATAGAAAGGTAAAAGTAGAGACAGATAGGAAATAAAAAAACTATCAAAACTCATCAATTTATATAAAACAGTGATACTTATTACTGGACCAAGCTCAATATATATATATATTTATATTTTTATATATATATATATATATATATATATATATATATATATATATATATATATATATATATATATATATATATATATATATATATATATATATATATATATATATATATATATATATATATATATATATATATATATATATATATATATATATATATATATATATATATATATATATATATATATATATATATATATATATATATATATATATATATATATAGATATATATATATATATATATATATATATATATATATATATATATATATATATATATATATATATATATATATATATATATATATATATATATATATATATATATATATATATATATATATATATATATATATATATATATATATATATATATTTATATATATATATATGTATATATATATATATATATATATATATATATATATATATATATATATATATATATATTTATATATATATATATATATATATATATATATATATATATATATATATATATATATGTATATATATTTGTGTGTATATATGTATATATACTGTATACAGTATACATATACATATATATATTTACCTGTTTGAACTTAATTTGAACTTTCATGTTTATGTTACTCTATTATTTGGGGCTAATTTTTAAAAAATGTACAATTGAAAGTTCTGCTCTGTGGAAGTTTAATATGTTAATGAACTTTCTTTCTTGAGCAATGATAAAAATACAAAGAATATAAAGAATGCAAAGTTCCACCAGCGAATTGTTATAGTTACCTCAGTTCAAGGATATGACCAGCGTAGTTATCCCATATCTCTTTATCAGATTGTTAACCATAATTCACGAGACCAGTGAAGGTTAGATAACAGCATCATTGTCCTATCCAGTGACCTCTGCATTTGAAATGATAGAGTGAAAATTAAAACTGTTAAGGTTTGTAGTGCACATGTACAATTACACAGAATCATATATATTTATTCATGTCTATATTCATATATATGTATGTAAACATACACACACACACACACACACACACACACACACACACACACACACACACATATATATATATATATATATATATATATATATATATATATATATATATATATATATATATATATATATATATATATATATATATATATATATATATATTACAATGGATGGAACCTCTTTCCAAGCCACCTCACCCGTTTTTACATCCGTAACATAGCAGAGAAAGAAATAAAATTCATTTCAATTCTTTTAATTACTAGAACTATGGGTTTCCACTCGCCCTTCATAAACTCTCTCCTTCATTTCCCAAAATGGTTAAGCCTAACCTTCTCTTTGTTCAAAATGACTGCCTAAGGCTTTGTTTCCAGGTGACCTTCGAAGATGCCTTCCTCGACAGTGTCAGACAACGGGCAAGGGAGGAGCCAAAAAGAGAAAATTGTCACCCTCCCATGTTAAAACCCCTCCACGAGGTTTAACTGAGGCCATGTGGTCTATATAGAAAATGTGATGAAGAATGACCTTTGTGCCACCTACCAGACACAAATGGCGTAACCTCCAAAGGTTGTTTATAGACGATGCAATGGAAATCAGGACAGAGAAGAGTGCAGAACACCACAGGGGACAGATTTCCTTAACCTTGCCTGACCCTTGAACTTTCCACGTGTTCGACCCCGAGGGTTTGAACCAGTATACCTTTGAAGTGGCATTTCCTTTAATTCCCTCCTCCATCACCAGCGCCCTATCGAACGACGACACCATCATCTTAACGAAGGTAATGTACTGTAATTAGGTTTCTTAGTTAGTCACAATTCCTGTTATTTGTCTGTCTGATTTTCATTTATTTTCCATTGTGCGGTCACCTTCAGTAATTTGTGTTGGAGTATTCAGCGTTAACATAACTATGCAATTATGCTTTAGTGTTAAACTGAGTTATTTGGTTATTTTTCACCATCTGTGCATTCCCTCAGTTCCCTTTGAGCGTCTTATTATTCTTGCAAGTAACTGTCTTGCATATATTGCAGATAGGCCTTGACTGTGGAATCACTCAGCTCTATCCATGTGCAGTTCCCCTTCTACCCCCACTGCGATGTTTCCTGTTATAAAGACATCATCGACGTGGAATATTTATTCTGCGTAGGATTCATTAATTTAGCAGGCCCTTATTATTGCCTCCCCAGTAACTCATCATTCTTCTGATCTGTGTTTGTTATGTAAATATAATTAGTTAAGAGAACCCTTAAGTTTACGTAATTTTCCCTCACATGAAGAAGGCCCTAAGCCACAGGTTTCCCTTGTTTGTCTACAAAGTTGTCCTAATATTGAGTCAGATGTGTAATAAAATACAGTAGATTTCTTGATAATGTAAACTCCCAGTGTTCATCCGTTGCCACCCAGAATCAAGTAAGTATCCCTTAGACATTCTTAGCAACTGGTGACCCTTGCCGAGTATGCAATTGCTTTGCATATCAGCAGAATAGCAACTTCTAGCTGGTCTGCATAATTAGAGACGATCCTGATATCATACCCCCTCCATTTTAAGCACATGAGAAGAGCCATTTCCACAGTGTAAGTACGCGTCAAAATATCTTTTTTTTAGGTTTATGCTAGGTGCAAAAAGTGACTGCAATCAGTGTTAGGTAATTGATAGACCCTGTGCATGCCAAATTAGCTCATGAGAAAAGAGAGCGTATTAACAATTCCACAAGATTTTATGTTATCTCATGTTAGCTGCATGTCTTAAAAATAGGAAGGTGGGGAGCAACTCAGTCGAAGAATTAATAAAATGGAATAGAGCCCCTATTCCTTCATCCACATGATAAAGACAATTTAAAAGACCCGAATTCCCAGATAGGCACACTGTAGGCAACCACCAAGGCTTTAACTCTGGCTATTTTCGCATTGCTGGATTTATCTCTCTCTCTCTCTCTCTCTCTCTCTCTCTCTCTCTCTCTCTCTCTCTCTCTCTCTCTCTCTCTCTCGATCGATCGAGATCGATCGATAGGAAAAGCTAGGAAGTAATTAGGAATCTAAATTTCCACTCTCAAGATGAGAGAATAGTAATTCCGACATGGACTCTTCGATTCCAGGCCACATGGGCCCATCCCTAGCCATCCACCATCTTTGATTTGTGAGTTCCATTAGAAATTCCATTGTTATAAAACCACACTCACAGCACTCATATATAAATCCCTTTCTTTCACCCGCTAAATTTTATCCATACATCAGTGCGCACCTCGCCCCATTTTTGAAAGTAATAAACCTTTAATTCTTTAACTGGGTAGGATATTCCTCGGCGAGCCCGTAGTACTCCTGTAAATTTATTTGTTGATGAATATATCAGCGAGAATTTCCTCGTTCATTCATTACTGTGGGAGGCCTGAGTGTGGGAAAAAGGATAGGCTGGGCAAAAAAGTCAGACATGCGGTCAAGAGATCCCCCCACCCAACCCGCCTGACTCATTCATTTACGGCAGATGTCACGAGACCAAAAGTAAACATTGGAGTATTATTATTAAATCATGTGCGAGCTAAGGTTTGTTTTGATAACAGAGAATAACAATTTCTTCCTTCCCCACACATAACCTTTTGGCAGTCTGGACTGCCCCGTGCATATTATAAGATTAAGCATTTTTGTCTTACCCTCGTGCACTGGAGATTTCAGTATTCGATAGGATCGATGTACTGTTTTCATCATGCCACATTTAAAATTATTTGACAGTGCAAGGAAAATTTCTTTACACACCATAAGTGTGTATAACCCCATAAGCCTTTTTTTTTATTAGTTCTGCAGCGTCTGTTAGCAAAATAAAATATGCACAAAGGCTTACATTAGCTTGGGCTAAATTTTCGTTCATTAAGAACAACAAAGTCTTTTCAGACACCCTGAAATTTGTCTTATTCAGACATATTTTCAGACACCCTGAAATTTGGGTCTTTTCTAGACATACTAATTTCCATTCATTCTGGACAATTGAGTGTTTCAGACACCCTGAAATTTGTCTTATTCAGACATATTAATTTTTTTTTATTCTGAACAATTGAGTCTTTCAGACACCCTAAAATTTGTCTTATTCAGACATTAATTTTCAACTGAGTCTTTTCAGATACCCTGAAATTTGTGTTATTCAGACATATTAATTTTCGTTCATTCTGAACAATTGAGTCTTCCAGGTTCCCTAAAATTTGTCTTATTCAGACATTAATTTTTAACAGAGTATTTTCAGACACCCTGAAATTTGTCTTATTCAGACATACTAATTTCTTTAATTCCAAACCATTGAGTCTTCCAGACACCCTGAAATGTGTCTTATTCAGACAAATTAGTTTTTGTTCATTCCGAATGACTGAGTCTTTTCAGAAACCCTGAAAGTTAAGTCTTCCAGACAACTTGAGTCTTTTCAGCCATACTGACTTCCTAATGGATCACGCCCATATAAGCATTATCCCAAGATGTCTGCGACATCCAGAACCCAGCAAAATGAGGACTTCAAGTTCTACATGTCTGCTGGAAAGGACATGGGACTATCAGGACAAGCCCTGAGGGACTGGGCCCAAGAGAGAGTAGACGATGCCAAGGCAGAAAGAGAGGCAGAAAGACAGGAGAAGGACAAAGAGAGAGGAGGACAAAGAGAGGAAGCCTAGGAAAAGCCCAGAAGAGAAACGAGAAGGAGGAAAAAGAAATAGCCCAGGAGAGTGAGAGAAGAAAGAAGGAGCAGGAGAAAGAAAAACAGGAGAAAGAAGAGGCAAAAGGCAGGAGAAGGAGAAAAAGAATAGCCCTGGAAAAACGAGAAGAGGCAGAAAGAAAGAAGAGAGAGAAAGAAAGAACTCATCAGGTTGCAATGGCAGCTCATGACAGGCACAACACACTAACACCCTCTCCTCATTCAATCCTCAGCAGTGTAGCACCCTCATAAGAAAATGGGATGAAGCTGAGCCTGAAGCCTGGCTCAACCATATTGAAAAGGTCCTGACGACCTATCAGCCCTTTACCGAAGAAGTGTCCTGATCCTGGGACGGCACCTCGAAGGGAAAGGTACCATTGCCCTCAATGCTTTCCCTCCTGAGGATCAAGGAAATCTTGCCCTTGTCCGTCAAGCCATTATAAAGGCTTTTGAAATAACTCTCAACCATTGGAGGAAAAGATGGAGAAATATGCCCAAGGAATCAGGCCAAACCTGGTCTGAGTGGATCTTCAAAAAGACCCAGGCCCTGAAACGATGGCTAGAATCTCTGAAAGCTACTAGTGTGGAGGATGTCCTCGAACTATCCCAGCTCGAGGACTTCTTATTTTATGCCCGCCAGCTCTTGCCACTCATCTATGCGATAAGGCGCCTAAGACAATGGTCGAGTGCTGCCATTGGGCAGACATATGGGATACACATCATCCCCATCTTAGTTCCCATGGACGAAAATTATATCCCTCCTCACCTGCCTCAACCAACTCCCAGCAACCTCACAAGAATGGGCACCCCCATAAGAGACCCATGTGCAGGTATTGTAAGAGAACAGGGCACCCCACTGAACAGTGCCGTTTGATGGCTAAAAATCAGCCAGAAGATCCTCTACGTCCTCAAATGGGACAACACCCCGAGCCACACCTGGGTTGTGGACGAAGGGTAAAGGGCCTGCTCCCTCCAATGGGACAGTGCCAGGTAAAGATTATAGCTGGACTTATTGTCCCTCTTGCAAAGTCTATGGGCACTCAGCACAATGGGTAAAATGTCCTAATAATAATAAGTCAAGTACACCTGCCTTTGCCTTGGTCTAATCCTTCGGGCCAGCCCTAGGAGAGCTGTTAATCAGCTCAGTGGTCTGGTAAAACTAAGGTATACTTTTTTGCCTTGGCAGTCACCAACCCAACATCTTTAGGTCTTCCAGCCCAGGGTCCCATTTATGTGGCACTTACGAGGTAGGTGCCCTACCAGCCAGGTTAAGGCATTCGATGATTCTGGGGCACAAATGTCCCTCATAAGGGAAGACAAGGTTTCCCGTGGAGCTACCATTAACAGACGTAAACTCATCAAGATTGAAGGTATCAATCACTTCAAGATGATACTTCCTACTGTCAAGTTAAGGATCATGAAACCTCATAGATCTGAAATCTGTGTCCTCGCAGTCGCCAGATACATTCCTAGAGGTTATGACATCCTCCTGGGACAGGACTTCCAGTCCCCATCTAAGTTACAGCAATCCAGGGGTCCAAATCCTCCAGATCATTCATTAGGCACTAGTAAGCCTCAAATGCCTGCATTCGTTCCACTGTCAGTGCCACCTGAGTGCAATGTGCAGTGGCCCCCTCCATCAAGATCGATTCCAGATCCCATTCTGGGTCTTGGCCCTGTCTCAGTACCAGTGCCAGGGCCCCAAGTAGATTCCCCTCCAGGAGATCCCACTCTTGATTCACAATCTCTGCCAGTGTCACCTGGGTGCAAGCTCTGTCCATCCCGAACAATGAGCAAATTCCAAATCAGTTATTAGTGCCTGGCCCTGCTTTAGTGCCAGTGCCAGAGCACGTCCTCGATCTCCATTCCAGAGATCCCAGTCCAGGCCCTCTCACTTCTCCTGGCTTGGCTCCACTACCAATGCCGGTAAGAGAGACAGATCCTTCCGACCACAGTGGAAGCTCACCCAAAGGTGCGGCCTCGTAACCCGTGCCTGAGCTGGTCACTCTTACCTGTGTGTCTCACGCCACCCACAACTGCTTCCTCTCTGTATATGTCCGCCGCAGACACAACGGTGAGTAAGGATTCTGCCATATCTCAAATGGCCAATGAACTCAAGGAACTGTGACGGATCATGGTAGAGCTTGTAAAGAAGGCCTCAGAGTTAGCTGCCAAAGAAGCCAACACAGACAGTACTGAAATACCCTCACTGGGCTCAGTTCCACCGATTCCAGGCCAAAACAAACCATCAAAGTAAGAGAGGTCTATGGAGGAAATACCATGGGCGTGGATAATTCTAGGTAGCTTAAAGAGAGACCCCAAGCTCTCCTGGCACCCATGCCAAAATGGCACAGTGCCATCCCTATTCCTATGAAGACTTTGGCACCTCTATCCAGAAGAGGATGTTAGGGTTCTTCACCTATTTATTTCCTTTATAACTCTATCCCTTATACTTCTCCTTTAACATTTCCCTTCCTTACTTTTGATTATTACTCGTATTTATTTCATGCCTAACCTACGCCCCCATTTTACTTTAATCCCCTCTGCCCATGCAGAGTGCCATTGACAGATATGCCAATTGTATAAGTCCTATGACTTCCCTTTCATGCCTACCACAGCATGATGCGTTTCAAATACAATATGCAATCACTATTAGTTATTGTTATATGAGTGCCAACTTGGCACAGTGATATTATTGCAGATGTTGGCAAATGATCTTGCTGGAGGAGTTTCGCCCTCTGGCTACCTTTGCAGCTTCCTTGGGCTAAAGAATGAACCTAGCCATTTTCCATAGGCTAAGGAATGCAATTTCGGCATATTTAATCATCATCTTTTATTAACAATCATTGATTATTCTGAATCTGTCACCTATTCTCTTTGTGAATCTCTGTAATAAATCTAGAGTCTCAGAGTCGTGACCTTGTGCTTATAGTGCCCAAATGGCACTGAGCTGTTGCTCACGTATCGTGGAAACACCTAACCAAGCCCACGTTTACCTTACTGTAATACCTCTTCAAGGCAGGCTAACTGCATGTGTGCACAATTCGTAATTGATTATTATTAAAAATGCATGAAGTATCTCTAGAATTAACCTAGTATTAATTCATTGTTTTACTATACCATTCCGTTGTGAAAATATTCTGATTAACGCTGCCTTAACGTAATAGGAATTTAAAGATAAGAATATGTCATTTCTAGTAGTAAGTATTTATTCTGCGTTCAAACCGGTATACCTTTGTAGTGGCATTTCCTTTAATTCCCTCCTCCATCACCAGCGCCCCATTGAACGACGACACCGTCATCTTGACAAAGGTAATGTACCAGAATAAGGTTTCTTAGTCAGTCACGATTCCTGTTATTTCTCTGTCTGATTTTCATTTATTCTCCATTGTGCGATCACCTTCAGTAATTTGTGTTGGAGCATTTAGCGTTGATGTAATTATGCATTAGTGCTGAACTGAGTTATTTGGCACCATCTGTGCCACAATTTTCTTTGTGCCTAACAAAAAAAAAAAAGTAAATATAATAACAGTATTTACTGTGGAAATGGATAACTCGTGCGCCTATAGGGGAATTTACGCTAATTGATAAGGTTTGTTTCTTGTCTCGCATTCAGCTCTTAGCTGATAACTGCACGTTGGCAAAAGGGGTAAGAACTCAATCTGTGACGTTGTAGATTGCGAGATCTTAGGCAAAAAGGTCGTCAGTGTTATTATTTAAAGCTGGGGTCTTGCTAGATCAATGGGGTATACTAGGATGATATGCCACTTACCTTAATTGCCACAAAAAAATCTGGACTCTGGCCTTGGGGACAGTTAAAATTACAAACAACAAAATACGCCTGAAAGGCTACTTCAAGGGTGAAGTGATTAGATAAACTCTGGGGTTTAACTTAATTCATTATATTTATAAAAGAAAATACATCAAAAGAATGATAGAGTAATTCTTGGGTAATGAGGTGAAAGCAAATGACAGGAATTTCCTGGAGGGGGTAGATTGGGTTCCCGCTTCAAAGTTCTTGATAACGAAGCTGCAAGGGCTGCTATGCAAACGAAGTGACAGGGTTCCACAGACGGGCAGTCCTATCCTGCAATCGAACACTTATGATTACTTAACTGGGCCTAACACTATAATGAAGGAATCTGGGAATTGCATAGAAGATGCCTAGACTTGACTCAATTCCCATGACTCGAATGTCAAACAATTACATTACTCTTCTCATAAATGCTTTGCAAATTAAACAGCACAAAATATAAAGCAATACAGGTCTCACTGTAATTATATTGCACTATGAAACAAAAGAAACACAGTGGGAGGAAAATAGCGAACATGGCTGATGAAAACCTTAAATCCTGGTAATTTACCTTTCTTTAGGAGCTGAAGTTCTCTTCTCATGAGGGCCAGCGATGGGGAGGGCAAGCAAATTACTTCCACATCAAAAGTTACTTTGGATACTGCCCACCACATGTCCTACATAGGCAGGTTATTGGAGCAAGGGACAGAGCTTTGTTCTCCGTGTCTGCGCTGGCAATTCTGAGAGTTAGCTTCTCTGTCCAGGGCCCTTTATAGCTTCGGAAGTTACAACTTTCTCTTCCTAGATGGCGTTGTGATCACTCTGCCCACGTGAGAACTACAGGCAGCATGGTTTCAAATTCAAAATGGCAGAAGGCAAGTGGTCAGCCCACCAGCTGCCCTGCCTCAGGCGGCGATTAGCTCTGGTCGGGTCCATACCTGGGATTTTAGGGATTTCCGACAGCACTTTGGACAATAAAATGGTTTAAAGGTGTTTTCCCCCAAAAAGGCAGTGGTGAGAGGTTTTAGAGGTGAATATCTTATGGTGAATTATACTAAATTTATCTTGTTTAAGTACTTAGTCCTTTTACTTTAAATTAGTTTGGGAAAAGGTGGCATAGGAGGGAATATTATATATATATATATATATATATATATATATATATATATATATATATATATATATATATATATATATATATATATATATATATATATATATATATATATATTTATATATATTATGTATATGTATATATATGTATATATATATATATATATATATATATATATATATATATATATATATATATATATATATATATATATATATATATATATATATATATATATATATATATATATATATATATATATATATATATATATATATATATATATATATATATATATATATATATATATATATATATATATATATATATATATATATATATATATATATATATATATATATATATATATATAAATATATATATATAAATATATATGTATATATATATATATATATATATATATATATATATATATATATATATATATATATATATATATATATATATATATATATATATATATATATATATATATATTTATATATATGTATATATATATCTTTATATGTATAAATATATATATATATATATATATATATATATATATATATATATATATATATATGTATAATATATATATATATATATATACAGTATATATTATATATATATATATATATATATATATATATATATATATATATATATATTTATTTATATGTATAATATATATACTATTTTATATATATATATATATATATATATATATATATACATGGAATGTGTATACAAGATTTTCAACTTTTACAAAGTCATCTTGTGTAATTGAAAAGGAATGTCACACAGACATCAAGGCATGGAGATTTAGAGAAGTTAAGCAGATGTTAAAACTGTATAAAGAAAAAAAGAGAGAGAAAAGAGAGAGAGAGAGAGAGAGAGAAGGCAGATGTGGGAGAGAGAGAAGAGAGAATGGAAAAGAGAGAGAGGTGGGGAGGGTAGGAATGGAAAAGAGACAGACAGACAGACAAAGAGAGCCGGGGCGCTTAGATCAGGTGTTATTTATAGATCTGCTTAAGCAAAGACAAAGCGTCCTGATCAGCCCTCTTAACGCCACTGAGCACGGAATGCTTCTTCCATAATCTTTATGGGTAATTCCTCCCTTTTTTGCCAAATTCCTCATATTTCCTCCTTTCTTGAGTGATATCCAGAGGGAAAATGACTAACGGTGAAATTCTGCGTTCATCTTCCATTCAGTCACACCACCTTTAAGGAATATTCCTAATTTCTGAGAAATTCCATATTCCCTAAAGCCTGGAATGGGCAGGAATGTATTTGGAATCTATGATGTATGATGTCGTAAGGAGAGGGGTTGTTGTACACAACCATAAAATTATTTTCTAAAAATTAGAAATATTCTCGGAGATTAAAAATCTATATGCAAACTGGAATGCTGTTCCAGGAATTGGAATCAGGAAGCGCTCGTTCTTGAATTCTCTGGAAGGGGACGAATCGTCGTCAGGATCTTTGATTTTTCTTATACTCTTGAAGGAGGGTCGTTCTCATGATTATGAATATTGTCTAGTCTCATAATTGGCGCTCATTTTTGTATGGTTTGGTGGAAGGAAGGTTTTCCAGTTTTTTTTTTTTTTTATTTTTTATAGATCACTCTGGAATTAAGTAGGAATTTTTATATAAATAAATAAATGTTCTAAATAATGGTCAGTATATTTAATGTAGATTTCAGACTTTTGGCGACTTCTTATGAACAGACACAGACTATACACACAGTATATGTATTGTCAAGAGTATCCTCTCATGCGCCATCCCCTAGTCAATAAGTCAAATGAAATAAGGACTAAGCAACTAACTCATTTATTTTAG
>NC_089794.1:3850000-3870000 GCF_040412425.1 Macrobrachium rosenbergii | reverse complement strand
ACGATAGTTTAGTCACTCGTCAATGATAGTTGGTTGTTTATCAGTTGTTGACATCCGTATATTTGTTGCTGCAGTGGTTACTTAGCTGCTTTACTTTCATAATCATGGCAATTTAACCCTTTTGACTAATTGTTCATTGACGGCCGTAAATTATTTATTAATATTTATTATTCTCGTTTAGTTGTTCTCTCGTATAATTGGCTGGTTAAGACTGATACTTATTTCTCCTCTTTGGTGGTTGGCTGATGGGCAACCGAGTTGATGAGTGGCCTGGAACTGCAGTCGGATGCAGAAGTCACCTACTTACTCCCGTGAGGAGAACCTGACTAGATTTGAGAGAAGTCACCTACTTACTCCCGTGAGGAGAACCTGACTGGATTTAGGAGAAGTCACCTGCTTACTCCCGTGAGAAGAACTTGACTTGGATTTGTATCTTGGACGCAGTGCGGACTTTGAAGGCTGTGATTTTGGTGGATCCTCGTGGTGGCCCCGAACTGGGTCCTGCCCTTGCTGGAAGTTGTTCCTGAGTTTCCCTGATTCTGAAGGTGGCTTCCGTCATAATTGCCATACGACGTAAAAACATCACGACAGAGCTCGCTATCGAACTACCGAAGACCCAGTAATAGAAGATCTTGGACCTATCCATCGTCATCCAGATATCTGAAGACCATGTGACAGAAGATCTTGGACCCATCCATCGTCATCCGGATACCTTATCTATCTAAGGTCCTGTATCGTCTTACCAGCCAAAGTTGATTATTATTGTTATTATTATTATTATTATTATTATTATTATTATTATTATTATTATTATTATTATTATTATTATTATTATTATTATTTATTTTTATAGTTATTTATTCTTATTATCCTTCACTTCTTTCTTGGCGTAGCCCTGGGATCCCAATTGAACCCATAAAATCCGTTCAACATCTTTGGGTTTTAAATTAAATAATTTTTTTTACTGCCTTCGAGGCTGATACGTAACAAATGGCATCCTCAGCGGGATTCGAATAATAAAAATCCGAATATTTCTAAAATAACAATATTTATTAATGAAATAAAGATAGCCGTAAATGATGGTTGGGGCTAGAAACCGCATTCAACTACAAAAATCAAAACACAAGCATTCCCCATTCGCCTACGCTAACATGTATACCGACAGGAGGAGGGAAAGTCACAGAGGGAGAAAGAAAAAAACAATAAGCTCACGATGGCGGAAAAAAAACACAAACATACGACAGTAGAAGGCAAAGATAAAAAAAACCTTAATTCTAATTATAACAATCAAAATACCTTAACCTAACTTACAGTAATAACATCAGTCTTTATCTGAATCACTTATATACAAAATTAACACCGTAGAATACACTCGAAGATAATTCTGCAGATTACCATCAGCAGCTCAAAGCGTCTATAACCACCAGACAACATCAAACATCAATGTAAAAGCTTTAAATGTATACGCGCTTACCAGAGGTAAGTCTCCCTACGTTCACCCCAGATCACAATGAAGTTGATTTCGCCACCAACAATTCCCGTGTCCGTAGCACGACAGCGTCAACAGTCTCACAAAGAACCACTATCAATATTTACGCTTACCAGAGGTAAGTCTCCCAACGGATGCTGTAATGCTCTACAACAGCGAAGAGGTTTGAAGAAAGCTGCAACAGAGGTGAACGCCGTGATCAAAGCTTGCACCATAAGCGATGGCTGTACCCTCACACGGTACAGGTCTCAAAAGGGCAGACGCAGACGACGAATCGTTGAATACTCACAGGAAACAGGAAGCAGCAAAGCTGAATCAGGCTGTGGCACTATATGGACCTGCCGCAAAGCAGACGAAAGGGGCAGACAACGGCAAGACTCAAAAATACAGCAGACCTCTTGCTCAGACTACTGGGGCGAAACTCTCCGGGAGACGAAGATCCTACATACACCCCACCTCCACTGAATCACCCAACAAGTCAAAAATATGAAAATAAAAGAGAAAATGATCCCACATGGGTGTGTTACCAGTAACAAGTGAAATACCCGGCAGTGGGAAAAAAGAACAGCCCAAACATTCATTTAACGGCAAAAGGTAAACAAAAGTTAAAGTTTAACAGTTACGTTACTGGGCTAAAAAAAAAAAACTTGCGTTAACTTTTCATGATATATATATATATATATATATATATATATATATATATATATATATATATATATATATATATATATATATATATATATATATATATATATATATATATATATATATATATATATATATATTATAATACAAGAAGTTGTTGCACAGACGACCCCTTAATTTGCCCTTAGTTATTGAGAGTAGAATTGTTGCTGCATGGCCAGTCCTAGCTGACCTAGATATCAAAACAAAGTTATCAACATTTCGATCTGTCCCTTTTTTTTACCTGAAACAGACATTGAGATGGCATGGTCGAAATGGGCAAAGATGAGAGGCTGGATACCACTCCCTTAAGCAGCTTAGCCCAACTAAGTTGCTTAAAGCAACCTTCTAAAGGCAGATCATGCTGCTGAATTGTCTTTCCTTTCGCAGGATACCTGGGAAGAGGCAACCAGATGGCTGAACACCTGGGCAAATGACACATCTTTTGCACACGGTCACCAATCTTTGCACTTAGTCAGGACCCTCAGCCGAGGCCTTAAAAAGAGAAGGACAGGAGACATCTCAGTTAGTCATGTGAGGCATTGAGTAGTTGTTGGGCAGTCAGTCACGATGCTGTTGGGCCATTAGCAGTTGCAGTTAGCCATACACGCATGCTAGGGATACAAGATGCTGGGAGTCATCCTCCACCCTTCCACCAGACCCCTGACTTGAACCCAGAACTACCGTCATCCTTGAAAGGACCTACCCAGAAACCTGAGTATGATGTCAAGTGTGTAATTGTCCCCTGTCATCCTTCCCCTAAGGTAAAGTGCAAGTAAAGACATTTCAGTCATGTCCGTTTGCCCATTTGAAGTGTTACCGAGTGCCTGTATTGTTTCTCATCCTTGTGTCATTTGTTCAGTGCCTTTTGCAGTGTTTCTTATTACAGTGTAAAGTGTTCAGACATTCCTTGAGTCCTTTACTGGCGTGTAATGTGTAAATCTCTCTTGCAGAGGGGCCTATTTGCAGTGGACTCATCTTGGACTGTGCCTTGCCCTTGCTCAAGTCTCCAGTAGGAGGATCTTCAGGTGTTGCAAGCCCTTTAACAATTCAATTACCCATTTTCCCTTCTAATGCTTTCTTTTGTAAATGTAATTCCCTAATTTATCCCAAGTGTTTACGTAACATTTCCTTATGAAGTAGAGCCTTCAGCTCTTAAAATCATCCCTTGTTCTTTGTTTTTGACGATTTCCCTTTACGCAAGTCAGAACTCCAAGGCCAATTAAATAGTTTCCGTTGCCGGCCTGTAAAAATCACTAAAAATCACATAAATCCAGGGAAATTTGTAAAAAAAAAATATATATATACAGTATAATATATATATATATATATGTGTGTGTGTGTGTGTGTATATATATAAATGTATATTATAATTTGCAAGAAGTCACTAAAAGCCAACCCTTTAGAATGCTAAGAGTGGGTTTGTCGCTGCATAGCTGACCCATGTTGACCCAGATACCAACACATAAATCTTATCAGTATTTTGATCTGTTCCTTCCCCTTACCTGGGACAGACATTTGGATGGCACGGTCAAAAGGGACAAGGATAAGAGGTTGAGTGCTGCTCCCTTAAACAACTTAAATGAACTAAGCTGCTTAAAACAACCATTCTATGAGGCAGAGTGATCACCTGAGGAAATGCAAGCAGATGGTCAAGACACCTGGAAGATGACACATCTTGGGCACGGTCACCTGACATCGGGGCCCCTACCCTCGGCAGATGCCTTAAAAGGAGCAGTTAGCAGTTTCAGTTAGCCAGACATGAGTGGGAGATCGCTACGAGACGCTGAGAGGTGCCCCCCCCCACCCCCACCCCGTCACCACCTAAACTTCCTGACTCAGTTCCAGTTCCTTCGTCACCACATGGACAGACTTCCCATGTGAACCAGTGTAGAGTGCCACGAGTGTGATCGCCCTTCATCATTCTTCACCAGAGACCCGCTCGCTCCACTGTAAAGTACCAGTGAAGGCTTTTCAGTCACGGCAGTTACCCTTAGAATTGTTTATTGAGTGCCAGTATATCTCTGTATCCATTGTGCCCCTTTACCCAGTGTTATTTCAAGTGGTTGTGTTCCAGTGTTAAGTGTTCATTCATTCCTCGAGACCTCGGCACCCTCAGTGCAGTCTCGATCCATCTGTATGTTTTCTATTTTCCCTTACTGGCATGTAATCCTTAAATCTCTCTTGCAGAGGGACCCATTTGCCGTGGACTCTCCTTGGGCTGTGCCTTGTGACCATTCAAGTCTCCAGTAGGAAGACCTCCAGGCTTTGCAAGCCTCCATATTATTTACTTTTCCATTTCTTTTGATCCTTTTATTGTAAATACAATTACTTTAGTTAACCCCAGTGTTTACGTAACATTCCCTCATGAAGTAGAGCCAACATCTATGATAATGGCACTGTGCCAAGTTGGCACTCATACAGTAATACCCAATGGCTACGGCATATCTTATTTTAAATGTATCATGCTGTGATAGGCATGAAAGGGAAGTCATAGGACTTAAAAATTGGAATATCTGTCGGTGGCATTCTGCATTGGCAGAGGGAATTAAAGTAAAATGTGGGCCTTGGTAAGGCATAAAATAAATGTGAGTAATAATCAAAAATAAGGAAAGGGAAATGTTAAAGGAAGAGAATAAATTACAGAGTTATAAGGAAAATAGATAGGTGAAGAACCCTGATATCCCCTTCTGGATAGAGGTGCCAAAGTCTTCTTAGGATAAAGGGATGGCACTGTGCTCAGTGGCTCTCTTTAAGCTACCTGGAATTATCCACGCCCGTGGTATTTCTTCCGTGGACCTCCTTTAGGTGGACAGTTTGTCTTGACCGGGGAATCAGTGGAACCCAGCCCGAGGAGGGTATCTGAGTGCCACCTGTGTCGGCTTCTTTGACGGCCACCGCATGGCCTTTCTTTACAAGCTCTACCTCGATCCGTCGCAGTTCCTTGAGTTCATTGGCCATTTGAGACATGTCAGAATCCTTACTCGTGGGTGTGTCTGCGGCGGACTGGGACAGAGAGGAAGAGGTCGGTGTGGGCGTGAGAGGCTTGCAGATTACATTGACCTGCTCGGGCAAGGGTTGCGAGGCCGCACCTTTGGGTGAGCTCCTGCTGTGGTCGAAAAGGTCTGTCTCTCTTACTGCTTAATGAATGGGTCAAGGGGTCCAGACCTCGAGATTGCTGTAAATTAAACGGGGACTGGAAATCTTGTCCCAGGAGGTCATAACCTCCAGGAATGTATCTAGCTACTGTGAGGTTGCAGATTCAGATCTATAAGGTCTTGTGTTCCTCAACTTGACAGTAAGAAGTATCATCTTGAAGTGATTGATACCTTCAATCGTGACGAGTTTACATCTGTTAATGGTAGCTCCACGGGGAACTTTGTCTTCCCTTATAAGGGACATTTGTGCGCCAGAGTCATCAAATGCCTTGCCCTGGCTGCCGGGGCATCTACCTCGGGGAGGTGCCACATATATGAGACCCTAGGCTGGAGGACCTAAGGATATTGGGTTGGTGAATGCCAAGGCAAGGGCAGGCATACTTGGCTTATTATTAGGGCATTTTGCCCATTGGGCGGAGTGCCCACAGATTTTGCAAGCGGGGCAATAAATCTGGCTATAATCTTTACCTGGCACTGTCCCATTGGAGGGAGCAGGTCCTCTACCTTTCGTCCATGCCCCAGGTGTGGCTCGTTGGTGTGTTGTCCCGTTTGAGGACGTAGAAGGATTTTCTGGCTGATTCTCAGCCTTCAAGAAGCACTGTTCAGTGGGGTGCCCTGTTCTTTTACAACACCCACACACTGGTTTCTTTGGCGGGTACCCCCTTCATGGGAGGTTGCTGGGAGCTGGTTGAGGTAGTTGAGGAGGGATATACTTTTCGTCCATGGGAACTAAGATGGGGATAATGTGTATCCCAAATGTCAGCCCAATGACAGCACTCGACCACTGTCTTAGGCGCCTTGTCACACAGATGGGTGGCAAGGGTTGGCAGGGTGTAATGTAAAAAGTCCTTGAGCTGGAGGAGTTCGAGGATTTCCTCTGCACTCGTGCCTTTGAGAGATTCTAGCCGTCATTTTAAGTCTTGGGTCTTTTTAAAAATCCACTCACACCAGGTTTGGCCTAACTCTTTGGGCATATTTCTCCATCTTTTCCCCCCAATGATTAGGAGTTATCTCAAAAGCCTTTATGATGTTTTGGTGGACAAGGGTAAGATTTCCTTGATCCTCAGGTGGGAGAGCATTGAATGCAATGGCACCTTTCCCTTCAAGGTGCTTTCCCAGTATTAGAGAAGCTTCTTCAGTAGAGGGCTGATAGGTCATCAGGACCTTTTCAATATGGTTGAGCCAGGCTTCAGGCTCAGCTTCGTCCCATTTTCTTATGAGGGAGTCTAAACTGCAGAGGGTTGAATGTGGAGAGGGTGTTAGTGTGTTGCGCATGCCTTGAGCTGCCATTGCAAGTTGATGAGCTCTTTCTTTCTCCCTCTTTTCTCTTTCCTTCTCCCTCTCCTGCCTTTCTGTCACTTCTCGTTTCTCCTAGGCTATTCTTTCTTTCTCCTTACCCTGCCTTTGTTTCTTCCTCTCCTGCCTTCATTTCTCCATCTCCTGCCTTTGTTTCTCCTTCTCTTGCCTTTCTGCCTCTTCTCATTTCTCCCAGGCTATTCTTTCCTTCTCCTTCTCCTGCCTTTCTGCCTCTCTTTCTGCCTTGGCATCATCTACTCTCTCTTGGACCCAGTACCTCAGGGCTTGTCCTGCCAGTCCCATGTCCTTTCCAGCGGACATATAAAACTTGAAGTCATCATTTTGCTGGGCTCTGGATGTCGTAGACATCTTGAAATAACAGTTATATGGGTGTGACCCTTTAGATAACCAATATGTCTCAAAAGACTCAAATTTCAGGGTGTCTGCAAAGACTCAGGGTGTCTTGAAAGACTCAAGTTTGTCCCTGATGAATTGGGTTCAATATGTCTAACAGACTCAGGGCTGTTCGAATGAACTGGTTCAGTATGTCTGAAGAGACTCAATATTGTTCGAAATGAACTGACTTAAGGTGTCTGAACAGACTCAAGCTGTCTGAAAAGACTCAAATTTCAGAGTGTCTGAAAGACTCAAGTTGTCTGAGAAGACTTAAAATTCGGGGTGTCTGAAAGACTCATATTTCAGGGTGTCTGAAAAGACTCAGGGTGTCTAAAGGACTCTAGTTGTCTGAAAAGACTCAAATTTCAGGGTGTCTGAAAAACTCAGGGTGTCTGAAAGACTTAAGTTGTCTGAAAAGGCTTAAATTTCAGGGTGTCTGAAAAACTCAATTGTTCATAATGGACGAAAATTAATATATCTGAATAAAACTCAGACTCAGCCATTTGTAATGAACGAAAATTAGCCCAAGCTAACGTAAGCCTTTATGCATATTTTTATTTGCAGAGAGGTGCTACAGAACTAATAAAAGGCTTATGGGGTTATACACTTATGGTGTGCAAAGGAAATTTCCCTTGCACTGTCAAAATAATTTAAATGTGGCGTGATGAGAACAGTATATCGGTCCTATCGAATATCAAAATCTCCAACATACGAGGGTAAGACAAAAAATGTTTAAACTTATCATGTACGGGCAGTCTGGACTGCTGAAAGGTTATGCGTTGGGGAAGGAAAGAAATTGTTATTCTCAGTTATCAAAAAAACCTTAGCTCGCATGTGACTAATAATAGTACTCTAAAATGTTTACTTCTGGTCTCGTGACATCTGCCGTCACTGAATGAGTCAGGCAGGTGGGAAGGCAGGGACTCTTGGCTGCTCTTCGGGCGTTTGCTTGGGGTACCTTTTTTCCCACGCTCGGAGGCTTCCCCACACTATTGAATGAGAATGATATTCTTCAATAAATAAATTTACGCAAATACTGCAGGCTCGCAGAGGAATATCTGACTCAGTTAAAGAATTAAAAAATTCTTTTTTTATTCTCAAAAATGCCACGATCTGCATGGACGTATGAATAAAATTTAGCAAGCAAAAGAAAGGAATTTATATATGAGCGCTGTGCGTGCGTCATTTATAACAATGGAATTTTTAACTCAAAATTAAAGATGGCCGACAGTTAGGGATGGGGCCATGTGGCCTGGAATTGAAGATTTCGGGTCGGAATTTACTATTCTCTCAACCAGAGCGCAGAAATTTAGATTCCTAAATATTTCCTAGCTTTACCTATCGATCAAGAGAGAGAGAGAGAGAGGATAAATCCAGTGATACGAAAATAGCTGGAATCATAGCCTTGGTGGTCGCCTACACAATGTGCCTATCTAGGAATTTGGGACTTTCAAATTGTCCTTATCACGTGGACGAAAGAATGAGGGCACTATTCCTATTATTAACTCTTCGACTGAGTTGCTCCCTAGCTTCCTATTCTCAAAACATGCAGCTAACATGCAATAGCACAAAAATCTCGTGGAGTTGTTAATAAGCTCTCTCTTCTTATGAACTAAATTTGGCGTGCACATGGTCTATCAGTTACCTAACACTGACTGCAGTCACTTTTTGCACCTAGCATAAACCTAAGCAAAGTAATTTGACATGCACTTAGGCTATGGAACTGGCTCTTCTCATGTGCTTAAAATGGAGGGGGTATGATACCAAGGCCATCTCTACTTATGCAGACCAGCTAGCAGATGCTATTTTACTGATAATTGTAATGCAGCTGCATACCCAGCAAGGTCGACAATGTTATGTATTTGCCTTTGATACTTACTTGATTCTGGGCAGCAAAGGATAATCGCAGGGAGTTCTTTACGCTATCAAGAAATCTACTATATTTTATTAAAACATCTGACTAAATAGACTGATTAAGTCAACTCCATAGGGCCTTCTTCATGTGAGGGAAGATTATGTAAAACTCAAGGGTTCTCTTAATTAATTACATTTACCTATTAAACACAGATCAGAAGAATGACAAACTACTGGGCAGGTAATAATAAGGGCCTGCTAAATGAATAAATCCTACACAGGAGAAATATTCTACGACGATGATGTCTTCATAACAGGAACATCGCAGAGGGGTAGATTAAGGGGTGGCATAAGGCCACTGCACGTGGGATAGAGCCGAGAGTGGTTCCACAGCCAGGGCCAATTTGCAATATATGCAAGATGGTTACCTGCAAGAATAATAAGATGCTCAAAGGGAACTAAGGGAATATACAGATGGTGCCAAATAACTCAGTTCAACACTAAATGCATAATTGCGTTAACATTTGATGCTCCAGCACAAATTACTGAAGGTGATCGCACAATGGAAATAGAAAAAAAATCAGACAGAGAAATAACAGGGTCGTGACTGACTAAGAAATCTTATTTCTTGTACATTACCTTCGTCAAGATGACAATGTCCTCGTTCAATAGGGTGCCAATGCTGGAGAAGAGAATTAAGGGATGTCACGACAAAAGTATACTGGTCCAAACCTCGGGGTCGAACACGTGGAGGGTACAAGGGACAGGCAAAGGTAAGGACATCTGTCCTTGATGGAGTTCTGAGAGCTTCTCTCTCTGACTGCTGTTGCATGGTCTATTTATAACCTTGGGAATTATGCCTTGGCATCCAGGTAGGTGGCGCAAAGGTCAACCTCTGCCTCGTTTTCTATAGTGAACACATGGGCAGTCAGCCAGGCCCATGGAGAGGTCACTATTCCCAAGCTGCGTAGCACCAACTTTCTCTTTTCTGGCTCCTCCTTTGCCCGTTGTCCGGCGCCGGCGAGGAAGGTATCCTTGGGGGCCACACCTAGAATTAAGGCCCTCAGGCAGCCATTTTGAACAGAAAGAGAAGGATTAGGCTTAACCATAGGGGAGACAGAGGAGAGAATTGATGAAGTGGAGAATGAAACCCACAGTTCTTACTATTTAAGAAATAACTAAAATGAATTGTATTCCCAGTTACATTATTGTGGTAAAATGGGTGAGGTTGCTTGAAAAGAAGTTTCCTTTGTTGAAATATATATATATATACATATATATATATATATATATATATATATATATATATATATATATATATATATATATATATATATATATATATATATATATATATATATATATATATATATATATATATATATATATATATATATATATATATATATATATATATATATATATATATATATATATATATATATATATATATATATATATATATATATATACAATCTGTGTGTGTATATGTGAGCTAGAAATCCTGGCTGGCTGGGTTGAAACCGAGGTCCCTCTGGGCCTCTTATTTACTCAACATTTTAACATCAATTATGGACAGCCATCGCGTTAGGGCCAATGCAGACATAAACTTTCTTGACATTTAGTAACCAACCACCCTAATTTGAAGACACTATTTATTACTTTTTATTTATTTTCCTTTTGTCAGTCATTTTTTTCATTGATTTGTATTTATTTATTCATATATATATATATATATATATATATATATATATATATATATATATATATATATATATATATATGTGTGTGTTGTCGGACCCTGTTTCTTTCCTTCAAAGGGCCCAACACTAAGGTAACGTGTCCGGCGTAGGGCGTGTGGTAATTATTGTAAGTAGGAACAAGTGGCTCTTTAAAACAGTTATTAAATTGTAAATTACCGAGGTTAAAGGGAAAATGATTAATTGTTCCCGTTTCTTCTTTATTTGTGATTTTTGTCTTACAGTTCCACCTATAGTTCTTAACTGTTTCTTAATGGTTCGAGACTTTAAGATAATTGTTTCGAGACTTTTGAAATAATGGTTTCGAGACTTTGAAATAATGGTTTCGAGAGACTTAACGAATTAGATTACGGGGACTATTGTTTGAGAGAGTCTTTCTTCACTAACACACTTCTTCTCTTTCTGTCTTTTCTGCTTCCCACACTTCAGGAATAGTTCTCTCTCTCTATCTTCCCACCCACTTTTCTTCTGTCTCTCTTTTCTCTCCATGACTTTTTCTTCTCTCTCTCTTTCTCTCTTTTCTTCTTCTCTCTTTTCTCTCCATGACTTTTTCTCTGTCTCTCTCTTTTCTCTCTCTTTTCTTCTGTCTTTCTTTTCTCTCCCACCTTTTTCTGTCTCCTTTCCTGTATGCCTGTCCTTATATCTCCCATTTTCCCTTGTGTCAACCATGACGTCATATTCTGGGCAGGTACTGCTTTTTCTGAGGCACCTCCTCCACTTGCTTCATTCCAACTTTTGGAGGTGTGTTTTAAGGAATTCCTGTTGATTATTGGGTAGTTACTCCTTGTAGGATGTCCCTAGGTCTCTGACACTGATGGCATTTGATTGGCCAAAACATCTAGGCTTGACCTGTGGGCGTGGCTTATTTCCTTGGGCTATCGTTTGAAGTCAAGGGGGGGTGAGGTTTTTCCCACACTCTACTAACCATAAGGTTCCTTCGCAGGACCCTCGTGGATTTCGGAAGGCACGGCCAGATGCAATTTCTCTTAGCCCCTCGTTAGTGCTGGTGTGTTCTTGAAGATATGGTTGAGACTTGTTTTGACAGACTGGGAGATTTATTGCGTTATGGTCCTTCGTACTGACCCAAATGGAAATAGGATATTTCTACTTCGAAAAATACATTTTCTCTATTCACTCGATACAGTCTCGGCCATGCTACCTAACTGGCTCCTGACAGTTTTCTAAATAAACAAAACAGTATGGACTATGAGGGCTCCTAACAATATGCACGTTTTGTATGACAAATTCCTTCTATGTATCTGGCTTTAAGTATTAAACAATCTTAAATGATATAAAAAGAGCAAATTAGCAATTATCTATCCAAGTTACATTTGGATTTACTCAGCCCTCATACCTAGCTGCCTAACAGGTGGATTTTAAATTCTTAAAAGTAATCAATCTGTACAATCATAAGGCGGCAATCTTCATTTCTTGGCCGTTCTTCATGGATTTCTTGTTGGGCTGCTGCTACAAACGAATGATAATGTCCTTACTTGTATCTTGGGTGTATTCAAACATTGTGTAACTAACATGTGTAACTTACTTGTGTATGTGTTGCTTGATTTTATCAATGCAAGTATAGACTTCTCTTTGCATAGGAAACTTCTACATTTTAATGACTAACTCAAAAGAATGACTGGCAACTTGGGTCGGGAAAACAAAGTAGTACTTATGAATATTTTGTGACTGGCAAAACAAATCGGTGAGCTTTCGCTAATTAAAGTATCTCTAAGAAACGAAGATCGTAAACGTGTTAGTTCTACGGGAAAATAAGTAATTACTATTTCTACTTCTAGTGTTAGTATGGTTCATGCACTCCTTTCAGTGTTGACATGTTATGGGTTATGCCAAGACTTCTCCTTGATGAGGTATGCTTAACATACTCACAAATCTTACAAACTGTATTTCTCATTTCTTTACCCTTTACTTATATGATTAGTACACTGATACAAATATTCGTGATTTGAAAACGAGATTCTCGTTGAAATCATTTAAAAACCTGTCTTAAACTTCTACCTTATTCTTCTATTAGTGACAGTGGGTTGCAAATCCCTAAAGATGACTGTTAACCTCTTCTGACTTTAATACGTTACATTTCAGAAATTTTACTTTACTTTCTTGCTTCCTAAGTAATTTCCCTCAGTTAAAGAAAAAGTAAATTGAAGTTACGGCGCCTTAACCCCAAATTCTTTTGTTACAAGACCGACTAATTAAAGTAAGCATTGCAACATTATATAAAAAAAATAGTTTCATTACTAAGTCAACCAATAAAGGCAAACTCAGCAACAAAGAAATCAAATACCGGGAATAATAGGATGAATCGATGGGTTTGTTCTTATCATTATTACTGAAATGTGACTCTTCTATTTCTTAGGTTATATCTAGTTTTTTCTTCTGAAGTAGCTTCTTCCAATTCTTCAGTCAGTTCTGCCTCTTTAACTTCTTTTGTTCTCTTGACTTTATCTTTATTTATCCAAAATCCTTCTTCTTCTAATGATTCAGCATATGTGGAAGGTATTACTTCATTCACCCTTTTCACTTTCACCTTTGTCTCTTGCACATCTATGACCTTGTATGGCCCTGTGAATTTAGTGGCTAACTTGTAATTAATTCCACTTCTTACTTCCTTCTTGAGGTAAACTTCATCGCCTATCTTGTAATCTACTGGCCTTAATCCTTCTTGATACCTGTCCATCATATTCTTCTGAGCTTCCTCTAAATTCTTGTGTAATTGCTTATGAATTACCTTGAAATTCCCAATTCTTATTTTCATAATGTCTTCAGAGTAATTAGGCTGTATTGGCTGATTTAGCCACGCATATGGTAATCTTGGTTCATATCCCATTAAAGCTTTTATGGGTGTTGCTTGAGTACTTGTATGGTACTTAGCATTTAGTGATAATTGGACTAAAGGTAAATTGACGTCCCAATCAGGATCCTGTCCTACTGTATGCCTTAATGCATCTAGAACCTTTCTGTTATTTCTTTCTGCTAAGCCATTACTAGCTGGATGATACGGTTGTATCGTTACCTTTTTCTACCTTGAATGCATCACAAATTTCTTGAACCAATGAGTTATTGAACTCGGTGCCATTATCAGATATAATGAGCTGTGGGGCAGAATACCTACAAAATATCTTATCAAACAGAGCGATTGCACACTCTCTAGCTCCTTTACTAGTTAATGGTATTAACTCTGTATATCTAGTGAGTGCGTCAATACACACTAGTATATTTCTATTCCCCTTACTCGTGGTGTGAAGATTAGTGATCAGATCTATGGCTACTCTTTCAAATGGAGTCTGCGGAATGGGATATTTCCCTAGAGGTACTTACTTATCTGTTCTTCCCTTGTAACTGTTGCAAGTATTGCAGCTCTTCACGTAATTACTAACATCCTTGTAAATTCCTTTCCAATGGAAAGATCTTTTAACTAGTCTAACTGTCTCATCCCTTCCTGGGTGAGCTCTCATGTCATCGTCATGCATTAACTCAATGACTTTATTTCTTAGGCTCCTTGGTACTATTCTTTTATGGAGTACTCTAGTAATTGATCAAACGGGTCACACTCGTGACACATCCAAACTTTTAGTACGTCGTCTATGATGACGTTTACCGCGTCTATGGGGCATCCAATTCTGTTACTTAGTTCTGCTCGTTCCTTTTGACTAAATTCTCTTTTATTTTCTACAAAATCGAAGATCTCCTTTAAATCTTCATCACTTTTTTGTTCACTTATGAAATTTTGTCTGGAAAGTTCTTCTGTGTAATGCATGGTAAATACATTGCTTATGAATTCGGCCTGTTCTGCTTCGTGGCCTATCGTGTTTATACTATCAATTTGGTTACTATGCCTTGATAAGGCGTCTGCCACTTTATTGGCCTTCCCTGGAACATATTTCAACTCTATGTCATAGTCTTGGGCTGTCATAAACCAACGAGCTCTACGTCCGGAAAAATTCGGATTCTTAAGCATTTCTACTGCGGCGGAATGATCAGTGAATACAGTTATCTTGTACCCGAATATGATATACCTGAAGTGTTTTAAAGCATCTATTATGGCTAAAGACTCTAGGTCTGTTACTGAGTAGTTTACTTCTGTGGGCTTTAGCTTTCTACTGTAATATGCTATAGCATTATATTTGTTATCATGTCTTTGCATTAAGCATGCTCCTATACCAGTGCGACTTGCATCTGTAGCTAAAAAGAATTCTTTACTGAAATCTGGGAAACTAAGTACGGGAGAATGAGTTAACCTTTCCTTTAGTTCATCAAATGCTTCTTGTTGCCTTGTTTTCCATACGAATGACACGTGTTCCTTTAATAACTCCGTCAGCGGAGCGGATATTGTTGCAAAATTCTTTATGTACTTGCGGTAAAAACCTGCTAATCCCAAAAATGACTTCACATCCTTCGTACATTGAGGTGTAGGATACTCTTTGATTGACTTAATCTTTAAGTCGTTTACTTCCACACCCTTTTCACTTAGTGTGTGTCCCAGGTAGTCTATTTTCCTTCTGAGGAAATTGCACTTCTTTAACTTCAATTTAAGATTCGCCTTCCTTAGTCTCTTTAGTACTTCTCTTACCAGCTTTATATGTTCTTCAATTGTATCTGTTGCTATTATCAAATCGTCTATATAGCAATGTACATCCTTGCCTAATAAATCACCTAAAATCTTATCCATTAACCTCACAAAGGTTACTGGGCTTGACTTCAGACCAAAAGGCATTCTCACATATTGATATCTACCGTTGCTTGTACTAAAGGCAGTTAATGGTTTACTTTCCCCGTCCAAAGGAATTTGTAAAAATCCTTGCAACAAATCTATTGTGGTAAAGTATTTCTTGGATCCGATCGTTGTGATAAGATCTCTCATAGACGGCATTGGATAAGGATCATTTTCAGTTATCTTGTTTAACCTTCTGAAATCTACCACTACTCTGTAGGTTTTATCCTTTTTTGGAACTAGCAAAAGTGGGAAAGACCATGGAGATTTTGATGGTTCTATTATTCCTTGCCTATCCATTTTTGTACTTCTCTTTCAATGATCTCCTTCTGCGAATGGGCTACTCTATAGGCTGGTATGTAGATTGGCTTTGTGTTCTGTGGAATGTCTATTCTATGCGTTATTTCACCTGTGTTACCTAGTGTATTGCCCTCCATAGCGACTATGTCTTGGTATTCACTTAGCAAATCTATGAGTTTTTCTCTAGCACAATCTTCTTTAATATCTTTCAAGTGAGACCCTATCTTAGCTCTTCTCAGTTCTATGTCCTGGGATAAATTTTCATTTTCTTTATTGATTGGTGCTACCGTTTCCTTCTCTACAACTTGAATGGGAATGGTGTATACCTCTGCTAAACCTAATTCTGTTCCCTGTGTTAGCCTAACCTTTCCTCCTCTGTTATTCATAACCTGCAAAGCTATTTTACCCTGCCTGACTTCATGTAGACTAGAAGAGTAATGTACCCCTTTTACTTGCGCTTCTTCAGTAAGCGTGAGAATTTCCTTCCCTTCAAAAATTGGATTTACTGTACATTCTATCCATGCGCTCTCTCCAGGTTTAAGTCTTAACTCCCTGTCTAATTTAAAGTAAGTTTCTTGGTTGGATTCTAAGTGAGTATTTATCTGTTGAGAGCTTGTGCTGTACACTGAATATCTTCCCTCTGTCGTGTCTTTCTTTAGAATACTTCTCAATGAAGAGTGCTCTCGAGTCGGGGTTCTTCCTGTTAATTTACATAGAGGTATTCTAGAAATTTTATGACCCCTTCTAATCACTAATTGCTCTCTAGGTGCATTAATGCTGATACCTTCTCTAGCCATAGTTGGATAACCAATTAGCAAATGTGCAAACCCTAACTGTATATCTCTTACTACTAGAACCTTCTCCTTTAGTGAAATTCTTCCTAGCTTAAAAGGAAAATCTATTTGTCCTACTATTCTGATATTATTACCCTGAACGTCTGTGATTCTGCAGTGTACTGCTGGGTTCAAACTTAAGTGAGAAAAATACATCTGATACACCTTTTCTGACATTATATTCTTAGGACTCCCTGTATCAAAGAATGTGGCAATAGGTTTCTCTAAACCAACATGTGCGGGAAATACTGGTCTATAATTATATTCATTCCCTATATCAACTTTGCTAACCTGTCTAGTTTGGCTTAGGTTTTGCAATCCGGTCCTTCCTCTATTATGAAGGAAGACCCATTATACCACTGGAGTGAAAATTTACCATTGTGTCATCTGATATACTGCAGTTTGGTTAGTATCTTGATACCTATTTGGGTTTGAACTCCTATTCCTTCTAGCTTGTGGAGACTGACTACGGTCTCTACCTCTGCCTCTTGACTGAGATCTATATCTAGGTACTGAAGCAGGTCTATTTCTGCAATCTCGAGCGCTATGCCCGGCTCTCTTATGGAAAGGGCAGTAAGCTATCCCTCGACAGTCACTGGCATAATGTCCCTTCTTCTGACAGTTATAACACGTGACTGTTGAAAATCCCCCTTGAGTTGTATTACCTAACGTCCTAATTCTGGTTCTATCTGGATTCCTAGAACTATTTTGTCCTCTTTCTTCTTGTCCTATGGTGACTAAAGGTCTGTATACGGGGTTCCCTTCATGATTTCTACCTAACATTCTTGCTACTTCCTCTTCGATCTCAGCTATATCATCTGAAGTCTCTCCCATTTTCGGGTCATCCTTCCAATAGCTTCGGCTGGCAAACTTCCAATCATGAATGCTAACCTAATAATGGTTTTGACATCAGCTACTGACATTTTATCTGTCTCTGCCCATTTAGTGGATGTGACTAAGTGACCCCATTCATTCATATTGTTGTATAGCTGGGAACTCATCCCTTGGTAGCTTCTTTTATCTGCCTTATAACAATGAGCTATCCTTGCAAGGCTGATAACGGGATCTGTTTCGCCTACTGTGGAATATACCTTCCTAAAGAACTGTTTCATTTCTTCCCAATTCTTAAGTCTCTGATATGTCTCGGAATGGACATATCGTTCTAAGTCTCCCCCTGCTTCCAGATCCAGATAACTCTTCGCTTCACTGAGTTTTTCGCTATCTGTGCCTATTATGTTATTAAGATGTATGCCTACCTGCTCTATCCAGTTTTCTAAGTTACAGGCACCCTGACCTTCTTTCCTTCCGCAAAAATTTGGCTATATGGTTAATTGCATGTCTTTTATGTGTACCTACAGCTGCAGAGACTGGGCTAGTTGACTGTGTTCCCTATCCATAGTTAAATTATTGGTTTGACTTCTTGTGTAAACAGGAGTTCTTACACTATTAGTTTGTGCCGATCTCCTGGGCATTTATTCACTAATGACAAACACCTTCTTAAGCACTGAGTATAACGGTACAGTGTTTAAGTTATGGCAGTAATAACAAAGCAAATAAAGTCAACCAGTTCTTAAAATCACAAAAAAATTCACAAAAGATCATAAACACTTCTATCTTACTTAAAGTAAAACTAATCAATCACTAAAATTTCCCCGAACTTCTAAATTACCGATTGGCGGTGTTAAACAAAAAAAAAAAATCCCTTAACTTCCAATTGTCCTTGACAGTGCTGGTAAAACAAATAAAGAAATTATCACTCGCTTCAAAAAAAATTAAAGAAAAAATAATCTTCGAAAAACTTATGATTCTGAACACCTTTAAGCGAACAAAAAAACAAGTTGAGATTTCTCGATCGAAAAATATATAAATTTCAGCTAATGAATGTTACATAAGAAATTAAATGCTTAAAATAACCGTAGAATGACACAAATAAAATACAGAAATGGGTGGGTTAGTCATGCCAAACGTTAAATAAAGTTTAGTAATACCAAATGTTGTATAAAATTTAGTAAAAAGATCGATAGGTGCTTAGTTTAAAGAAAAGAAAAGAAAAAAAAAACTCTTGTTGTCAAGTCTATTTAATTTACGTATGAGTTTTGTGTTTTCAAATGAACATCAATACAAGTGTTCCTAGTCGACTTAATTTTGTGTGTTTCTAACTCAAAGAAAAAAAAATGTTCTACGTGTGTGTGTGTGTGTGTGTGTGTGACCGTAAGGACATCATTCTTACTGTGTATGGAGTTTCTTTTTCTCTCGTCTTTCTGCGCGTATTCTCTCGGCAGCTTGATTTCGTTATTCGTAGGCTTTCATCCAAGGGTTAGGTTGTTCGTTCGTCTTCTTCTTCGCCTTCTTCTTCAGCGTCCTTCCGTCACTGCGCCTTGGCTGGGGATCTTGCTCTCACTCGATCACGGGAATCATCGTGGCATCGACAGGAAAAGGGCCTCTCTCTCTCTCTGGGGCGTAGTCTTCTGCTTTGCCGTAGCGTTGTGTGTGTTTGCGTGGGGCGTATTTTATTTCTTCTTTGCAGAGTGGCGTATGTTATGTTTTGTCTTTGGTGTTTTTCTTTGATCACATGTTTATTCTATTTTCAATTGTTTATCTCACTTCACTGTTTCGCCAACTGTTCGTGATCACTACATGTACACCCGCGGATATCTCACTTAGCTGTTGTAATCTCACCGATCGCCATCGGCTGCAGCTTTTTTTTTTTTTTTTTTATCTCACTTAGCTCTTGTTATCCCACTGCTCTCGTTATCCCACCGCTCGCTACCAGCTGTTGTCGGACCCTGTTTCTTTCCTTGAAAGGGCCCAACACTAAGGTAACGCGTCCGGCGTAGGGCGTGTGGTAATTATTGTAAGTAGGAACAAGTGGCTCTTTAAAACAGTTATTAAATTGTAAATTACCGAGGTTAAAGGGAAAATGATTAATTGTTCCCGTTTCTTCTTTATTTGTGATTTTTGTCTTACAGTTCCACCTATAGTTCTTAACTGTTTCTTAATGGTTCGAGACTTTAAGATAATGGTTTCGAGACTTTGAAATAATGGTTTCGAGACTTTGAAATAATGGTTTCGAGAGACTTAACGAATTAGATTACGGGGACTATTGTTTGAGAGAGTCTTTCTTCACTAACACACTTCTTCTCTTTCTGTCTTTTCTGCTTCCCACACTTCGGAATAGTTCTCTCTCTCTATCTTCCCACTCTGCGACTTTTCTTCTGTCTCTCTCTTTTCTCTCCGCGACTTTTTCTCTGTCTCTCTCTTTTCTCTCCGCGACTTTTCTTCTGTCTCTCTCTTTTCTCTCCGCGACTTTTTCTCTGTCTCTCTCTTTTCTCTCCGCGACTTTTCTTCTGTCTCTCTCTTTTCTCTCCCACCTTTTTCTGTCTCCTTTCCTGTATGCCTGTCCTTATATCTCCCATTTTCCCTTGTGTCAACCATGACGTCATATTCTGGGCAGGTACTGCTTTTCTGAGGCACCTCCTCCACTTGCTTCATTCCAACTTT
>NC_089794.1:3812500-3845000 GCF_040412425.1 Macrobrachium rosenbergii | reverse complement strand
CTCGATCTTACTCTGCCAGAGCCAAGACTGAAAGGACGTGTGTAAGTCTATTGCCCCCTTCCTTCTCTAGCCATATTCTCATGTAAGGGACCAAGGAAGGGAACACTAAGCATCACTGTAACTGAAGTCAAAATCTTGCGTGGCCAGCGGTTGGCTTCAACCACAGATTGTCCTTTTCAAAGGAGCACCTCTCAACGATCCAGGTGAATGTCTGTTTGAAAGTCGCTCGGTTCTCACAAACCTTTCTCTTTCACAAATCCTTTCCCTCTCTTCTATCCTACCAAATCCTTATCCAAAATCCAATCTTCCCCTGTAACTGGCAGACAAGGGAATGCCATTCCTTACCTGAACCCCTCGTGTTTTGTCATATTGTTAATTGAAATTTATTAATTAGTAAGATTAGTGAATGACCACAGTGCTGCCATCTTTGTATAACACTTGACTCGACCAAGAGCCTACCTTATTGCCCAATATCTCTTGCATCCTTAAAGTAATGGCATCAATAATTCAATTGAGGTAGTAGGGAATGTGTCCATGCTGGATACATTATTAATTCAGGCATTTTCTCTTACAGGAAATGTGCTATTTGTGCTGTGTTTCCACTTCATCCCACAAAGCTCCAGTTGCACTCACAAGCCCTGCAAAGTAAATGTCAACTGTACAAAGTACCTTTTCATTATAATTTGCAACTGTCTCAGATTGGTTAACACCATTCATTGCCATTCCTTCTTTCTACTTGTTATTGTTAAATAAATTATATTATAGTAATTGCAAATTATTGGCAACCTTGACTTTACCATTAACAATATTTATGTTTCTCACGCATCGAGAGCATCGAGAACGTAACATTGGCGACCAGTTGCCAGGATTTAAACACAAAGGCTTAAAGATAGTTGTACTTGAAATTTTAACATAACGTGAACTTTCCCCTATCTTTGGTGTTGAAAACGAACCCCTTTAAAATAATAATTATCACTTGCAGAGCTGGGAATGTGAAATTAATCAGCAGAGAAAGTTTAAAACTTTTTCGTTAGTTTTTTGTATTTCTTCCTGTTGAAGTTCGTATGCTTGTAAAACACAAAATTGCTGTGTTTTATATCTATTTCACATTTAAACTTATGAAGGAAAGTGTTAGTGTGAATTTTTGAAATTTTCTGTAGTGCGTTTGTATGTTTATCGTAGCCCGATTTCAATGTCATTGCTAGCATCTACAATTAGCGCTCTCACAGCCTTCTCATTGTGTTTTATTGTATATGAAGTGTTTCATATATAAATTTGTGAAGTTACGAAGAATCGTACCCACGTGTACCCCTTTGTTCCCACGTGATCAGCCCCGAAAGTTTTGTTTACCCAGAGTCGCTTGAGGAGCACATGTGTTTGCTATTGTTGAACGTCCCGTTCTCTCTGAGAATGTATTTTCTATCCTTTTGGTAAGTGACAGATTCAGATATTTTTGCTGATTGTTATTCGAATTGTTTCGTGATTTCATTATTTGCATTGTAGTAGAATTTCAAGAGGATTAAATTTTCAGAACTTCTATTTCTTTAGTTTTTCTTGCTTAGCTATCGGCAGACGATCTTTCTGCTAAAACCATTCTGAACAGCTTAACGTCCTCAATCCATTTCTAATAATTCATGTTAATCCATTTAAATCTTCAAGAGAGAAAGACATTCAGAACCTTCATTTCATTTTTACTCCTTAAACCCCAGCAGACAATTTTCATGCTACAATCATTTTCTGGGAGACGCAACGTCTCCATTCCATTGCTAGAGAGGTGTTTGGTTATTTTGTTGTGCTATATCATTTCTAACAACGCTCAAACAGCTAGCCTCATTGGCGGATAAGCATTAATCATCTCAGTCTCATTGCTTTGCTACAAAAGGTTTTTCTGCATATTATGAATTCCCCACTAGGTCTGCAAACTCAGAGGTATTCAGTCCCTGATACACCTAGACACGTGGCGCTCGGTGGTAACCTAAACACTCCCTGGTACACCTAGACGTGTGGTGGCCGGCAGTAAGCTAACCATTACAACTTTAAGGGATTGCCAGAGACATTTTCCCCCACTAGGACTTGCAAACTCAGGCATGTAGCTAACTCCCCAACACACCTACAGTAGGCACGTGGCACTCGGCAGTAAAACTCGGCATGTAACAACCTTAAGGGATCTCTCCGTGCATGCAACATTAATCTTTTGCAAGACAGTTCTTCTGTGAGATAAGACCTACATTCATATAGAAAACGAGATTACCTTATTGACAGCAAGCCCATTAAGAGTTAGAGGAATTTATTTCTGGTGGTAGAAATTCATTTCTCGCTATAATGTGGTTCGGATTCCACAATAAGCTGTAGGTCCCGTTGCTAAGTAACCAATTGGTTCTTAGCCACGTAAAATAAGTCTAATACTTCGGGCCAGCCCTAGGAGAGCTGTTAATCAGCTCAGTGGTCTGGTAAAACTAAGGTATACTTTTTAACTTAGCAACAGTGTAGCCCCTACAAGTACACTCCACAACAGTGTAGCAACTCTCAGGTACACTCTATCACAGTGTCGCCTTCCACAGGGGCACTCTCTAACAGTGCAGCCTACCTCAGGTGCACTCTCACAAAGTGTGACCTCAAGAGGTGCACTCGTAACAATGTAGCCTCCAGCAGGTTCACTTCCTGGTCGCTGTGTATTTCTGCACCCACCCATCTCTTACTCCTACCTCTGTGCATATTCTGCTCAGGCTAGAGTCACTTTTCCTTTCCATGAAATTCCTTGCACGGCTAGCACACCCGACGAGTTTCTGGGTGTGGTTCAGCACTGCTCCGATTTCTAAAATGTCTTCTTTGTTCCCAAAGGAGTAGCTGTGATAACTTTTGTATTATAAGTGCAGATAACTTCATTTCTATTTTTCATCGTAATAAGCTATTCTTGGTTTGGTTATGTATGTTTTCTTATCCTACATTTTCACTATAATCATTTAAATTGTCAAGAGACTCAATTCTGGTAAGGTTAAATGGCTCTAATTTATAATATCTAAATTCCCATCTTGACTTCACGTCTATGTTCATATCTACTTCTATTAAATAAACTCTAATTATAATTGATCCTACGATTTAAAGGCAGACCATTTTGATCTACATTTCTAATATTAAACACTGTAACTGACTGAATATATTACTCTTGCAGTTTTACGTATATATGTGAAAAGGGAAGCATTTACAGTGTACAACATCTAAGATGGACATGTTTTACGTCGTAAATTATCACTCTTGATATCATAATTGAAGTTTACATATGGATTGGAAAATGTGAGGGAAATGCAGGGTACCTATTTATCTATCTGTCTATATATCTATCTATCTATCTTTCTGTCTATATATATATATATATATATATATATATATATATAGAGAGAGAGAGAGAGAGAGAGAGAGAGAGAGAGAGAGAGAGAGAGAGAGAGAGAGAGAGAGACGTACAGACACTCATCAAAACCAAAAGCACGTACACTTACACACACACTCTCTCATATAGATAGATAGATAGATAGATAGATATCAACTTTCCCTCTCCTATTAATATTTATTAGACATTTATTGCACTGAGAAGCTGTGAAAGTCATAGGCATTGTAAAAAGTTATCTCTCTCTCTCTCTCTCTCTCTCTCTCTCTCTCTCTCTCTCTCTCTCTCTCTCTCTCTCTCTCTCTCTCTTAGGAGAAAAAGCTTACACGAGTGAGAATTTAAGATAAATTTTATGAAAACAAATACATCATAAAAATAAGCATAATCATAGTTTTTTAAAACGATTAAGGCATGACTCAAAAAGAGGAAAACCTAAGAATTAAATGACTGGTTAAACTGGCGTTAGACATATAGGGTCAAGGACGCGGAATTTCATGGGTTCGAAATTTCCATGAATAACTCCTTTCCGAGAGATGAAAATTCATGTTTATCTTTCAAATTCTCGTATTGAAAGAAGTCCCTCCAAGTGTCAGCATTAAAGAAGATAGTAAAAGTTTTATGACGTCGTTCAAGGTGACTTTCAGAGGAAGATATTCCCCCTCCACCCCACTCATCATCCCCCCTTCTCTTGCACTCGCCACCCAGCCCCCTCCACCCCTTTTCCCCGCCGTCCTCCTCCCCAAGTAATTCCTCTCCACACTCCCCACCGCCTGAGGTAACATTACTCCTCCATCGACATTTTCCCCAAATATTTTTAAAAGGGGCCTTTTGGAATCGTGCTGGAGGAGGACCAATTAATCTGGACAACAGTGCCCAACCCTAATTATCCCGCCTACCTAGACTCGCCTTAACCAGAGTTCAGTCTTACAAATAGAGCTCCCTAGCTTGTTAACTAATCTAAAAAAAAAAAAAATACAAACACATTGCTCCTTACCATATCACTTTCTGAACAAAATGAAAACAATTTGATAAACACACAATTAGTTTAATCTGGTGGGTGTTGCTGGGGAGAAGAAAATGGGTACTAAAATTGGAGCCCCGGGAGTCCTGACAAGATGCACACATGCTCGTCCAGCTGTTGGTTTTAGTGGCATCCGGGTACAGAAATGCCCCTACTTTGTGCATAATGGATTCCTTCTTTCGACATACGTCCCGTCAAAGGAGCAAGAGTTTATTTTAGCACGAGGCCAATTTAATCAATGACTCACGCATAAGGAAAATTCCACCTCAGCCGGCCACGTTGGTAAAAACTAAAACTCGAGCGCCAAGATAGAGCTGATTTTCCCCTTTTCAGGAGACAAATTTCGCATGCTCAACAATTTCTTCCTCTTCTTATTTATCTTCTTTTCTGACATCAGCTGCAACATTCCGGTTTGGAAACTAATTTCTATTGCACTGTGGATTTTCCGTCCGGAACATGACACAATGAAGCTGCAATCCCTTCTTTCCTTTATCCTTTGCGCTGTCTCTTCCATAATTTCATGTCTAAGAAACTTTCTGGTGAGTCTTTCTTTGTTTATCTACGACTGTACTTCTGAATTTGTCTCTGCCTGATGCTCTTCGTCTCATCCATTCAATTTAACTTGAAAGACGATGTTGCTCATTTGAAGAAGACTTTCAGAGAAACACCGAATCCTTCAAAGGTTCCCTCTCCTTCTCCTGCTTCTTCAACCCAGTAATGCATTCGAGAGCATAACGCACGTGGCACCTTCTCCCAACAAAAAGGCGACAAGAAAAACTATTTGAATACTCAGGCGGGGAAGCAAAAATTCATCCCTAAATTTTACCATTTTCAGCTTTAGTGTGGTTTGTAGCCAACCTCCAAATGGGTTGTGAGCCCATAACCTACCCTTTCTAACGCCAGCCAGGCTAACACCTCTTAGTCCTTGTTGATAACGAGAAGAAAGATTAAATCCCACAAAGAGGTTTAATGGCCGACTCCCCATTCCTCCCACACATAGTGGAGCCTTGAGCTGTTTTCATTTCTTCATTCCTTAGTCCAAGAGGGAAAAAAAAGTTCTGTTTTAAAGGCACAGGGGGTAAGAAGACTCCCTGGAAGGGTTCTGGAAGTGCTGGAATAATTCCGAAATGAAGCAGAGAAAAGAACAACCGAGGAAACAGGACAGACAAAATGCAGCGGACGTTAAAAAAGTCTTTCTTGTTTTGAAACGTCAGAAACCGCCGCACTTTCTCACAAGGGGAAGAAAAGTCAGCGTCGTTGCCACGCAAAAATATTTGCCCGCGAATTTTTTTTTCTTTCTTTTTGTCCCGCATTCAGAAACTGTGCGTCCCACACCTCTCCATTGTTCATTGCAGGTATTGTGACTTACATTCTCTCTCTCTCTCTCTCTCTCTCTCTCTCTCTCTACCAAGCATCTTTCAAATGTCAGGAGTTCTTTTGCAAAATTCCCGATGACAAAACATTCCTCTAACTGTCCAGGAAATCGATTTCGACAGCATCATCATCGATCATGTCCATCTTTTCGTTTACGCAAGTGCTCATCAGACTGTCTATTAGTTACATCATCATCACGCCCTCCGTTATACAGTCCTTACCTTCTTCTATATTTTAAATGACATCTCTTTAATTGGATCTGTTTTGAGAGGAAAAAAAAAAGACAGCTGAGAGCGAATAATTGAGAAAAACAGTTTATGAGAATAAATGGAAGCCATGAAGACGGAACAATGAATGCTGATTTGGAAGAGATGAGCTGACACTGGATGCATGAAGGGAATGTTGCGCCAATTCTGCTTAACAAAAAGGCAGTGTGTAGTGCTGGATGTGAATGATTGGAAGCAGACGAAAAGTGTGCATCAAGGAAGGTTGAAATGCGATCAACGTAGATATGAAATTATGGTAGAAAAGGGTTGGCATGGTGTACTGATGGATCGGTGCTCTGATGTGGTTTTGTCAAATGAAGGAAACTGAGCACGATAACTTGGTGACATTGGCGTATATTTCGGAACAGCCTGAAGGCAGGAGAATAGAGATATCAACAAGGATCTGGCCAGATGGGTGCCTTAAGTGTTAGAATGAATGGGCCTTGAATATATAGGAAACACTAGACTGCGTGCATAGTAAAGGCCAATTGTACAATGTGGACAGGGAAGGCAGAAACACTGTTGGTAATCCTGCTTTGGAACTTGAAAGTAAGTGAAGCAGCTGATTGCAGTTGTCTGTACAGGTCATTCGTTGATTTTTATTCAGCAATTAAAGGGCCAATGCAGTAATGACTGATGACTTGTTTTTATCTGATTATAACCATCATTATGGTAATCACTTATCGGTAATCAAAATCTCGGTTACTTGTACTGTGTCGAGAGGTCTTCACCACAGCTACCAGTTGTCCTGAATATTCTCCCACCTGGAGGATAATATTTATGAGCCACTTAGCTAAGTTTTGATTTTACTACTGTTTCATAGACTGTTAATAATATTTTATTGCATTTTTACAATTTATAAATTGAAATTTGATTTTGAGACATTTTAACAACACTTAGTGACTGGAGTGGCAACAGCAGTCTAGAACAGGCCTCTTATCCCCTCATATCCCTTACCAACCTTACGGGCCACCTTTCGGCTAGGGGCCCGATCCGTCATAAGGCCACCTAAATATAAGCCTGCTAACCAGCTAACAACAGATCCCTCCACAGAGTTTCCCTGGAATCCATCTGAAGCTTCTTGAGACATCCTACAGAAAAAAATGGAAGGTTTTCCAGGATTCCCATTTGCTATTGGTAATATCCAAAGAAGTCATTTCTGTACCCAGTAGGCCGAGTCAGTACAAGTTTGCAACCGGCCCCTTAAACCCACACAGCGATAAAATCACTTACGGCTTCTTTTGGAGCAAGAGCCCGTGCTTGTATATTAAAAAGCCTAGTTCAACCTACGACAAGACCAGCCTCCCACCCACTGATGGATTTGCGAGATACTTTGTGAATAAACGAGCAAACAAACATATTGATATTTGCAGGATTTCCATCTAACTACGTCGACAGATGGAGCGGTTGAAAATGCCGCGTTCTAAAAATAGATAACAAAATCCAAACAATAAAAATCAGGGCTTTCATTGCAACAGCATGTTTCCTTTCATTAAAACTAATCTCATCTGTTTTTCCATAGCTAAAAATAAATGCATTTTCCCGGGAAATAAAATAACGTTCGAATGAGATTCACTGCCTTTGTGGCACTGGCTTCGGTTACTGAAGTGATGTTCCAGTGTAAAGAGGCTTGTTGGGTATTCTGTCTTCGTATTGAGAGACTATTAACATTATCTTGTTTATGAAGGTTGAGTATATTGTTACTATCATTATTATTGTTGTTGTTCCAACCATATTGGATTTTCATTATTGTACGTTATGTATATCACTATTACTATTATTGATGTCGTTATTGTTATGATAACATGTCCTAGATAAGTAAATATATCGAACAAAAGTGAGGATATCAAGATGACGAGAGGACTTTTTAGCTCAAAATGAAACATTCAGTATCGTGTGAATGAGACTAATATATACTGTACGTTAATATGATAATCATTTCTGGAACTGTTACAGTTAAGATTGCAATGGATAATTATCATTACAAATTATCTTTACTTTCATGTCTCCCTATCTCAAGATCACAAATCGCGAATTGGAGAAGAGCTTCCTATTCTTCCTATAACGAATTATTATACTTCTTTTTAAAGGTACCAGCGGCAGGCTGCGGGGAAGATTGCTGATCCGGGGGAAATTCGTCTTCGTCATGGAGGAGATGGTTAAATCTCCAGTACTTGGGGGTGGGTTGCTTGGATGCATTTCTATTTCCACCTTAATATGGCTATGCATACATCCATATTATATATATATATATATATATATATATATATATATATATATATATATATATATATATATATATATATATATATATATATATATATATATATATATATATATATATATATATATATATATATATATATATATATATATATATATATATATATATATATATATATATATATATATATATATATATATATATATATATATATATGTATATATATATATATATATATATATATATGTATATATATATATATATATATATATATATATATATATATATATATATATATATATATATATATATATATATATATTTAGTAAGAGGACCTCACTGAAACTGGATGGTATCTAGAGGAGTTATTTATTAAAAAAATTACAAGGTTTTCAGAAATGAGTTTACACATGTGACTTATATCATGACGTTTTGATAAAATTGTTGTCAGCGGCCCTCAGCGTCAATGTGTTTAAGTGGATCGAAAACCATTACATCCCAAAAAATGGCGTGGCTATGGGTTCGAGTCTTTCTCCGATTCTGGCTAACATTTTTATGGAATGGTTTGAAACGGAAGAAGTGGGTAAACTGAATAAAAGGAACTTAAACATCACCAAATGGGTAAGATACGTGGATGACATCTTGATTATTTATAAGGGAGAAAGGGAAGAATTACATAAGTTCCTAGAAAACATAAATAAACTAAATGAACAAATCAAGTTCACAATAGACGAAGGGAAGGACGGAGAAATCCCTTTTTTGAACGTTCTGGTAAAGGGGGAAGGGGAAAGTTTAAAATTTAAGGTACACAGGAAGGAGACACGCACCATTTCATATATACATAATGTTCTCCAGTCATAAGAAAGAAATTAAAGTGGGAGTAATGGCAGGGTTGACCATCAGGACTTATAGAATTTGCAGTCCCGAATTCTTGATGAAGAGCTGGAATACCTGAGGGAGAGTTTAAGGAGATTAGGATACCCTAAATATTGGTGGGAGCGAGCGCACATTAAGGCAAGAAAAACTATTTTGGGGATAGGGAAGGGATAGAAAAGGAACATATGAATGGGAAGAAAATAATTACAGTCCCGGACAACAACACTATTACACCCATCAACAGGAAGCTAGATAATTTCAAATTGATAGGCATTTGCAAAAACACCATTAGGAATAAAATAGTTAGAAACAAAAAGTTGGTAAAGGGGGAAGAGGTAAGAGGTTGGGTATATATGGCAGCGTGTCTTGACTGTGAAGGGCATTACTTCGGCGAAAGCGGCAAATCTTGCAAAGAACGAAGCAGGTAACATATACAAAACATACAAAGTACTATAATCACACGTCAGCAGTCGTCAAGCACTCCTGGAAAAAACACCATAAAATAGATTGGGAAAATATGAATTTTTTATACAAGAACACAAACAAAATGGCCAGACTGATTGTAGAGAATGCCTTCATTACATGAACTAACAATGTAATGGTAGGCAACCCTGGAAACGGATTTGAAGACAGCCTATCTAGAAAAATCATATACTCGACAATGGAAAAGAAACGTATAAACACAAGGAACCACCTGAAAGGAGCAGTCGGCAGAGAAAGGCCACAGTCACGAGGGCAGGGCCACACAGGAGAAGAAGGATAATAACAGGAACAAGGACTTTAATCCACTCCCCCACACAGATATAAATACGGCTGGACTACGTGTCTTGTCATTCCATGGATACCTGACAATGAGGACTGTTAGTCCTGGAAAGCTTGTCATTTTTTTAATAAATAACTCTGCTAGATACCATCCAATTTCAAAGAGGTCCTCTTAGTAATATATATGTACTGTATGTATGTGTGTGTGTGTTTGTGTGTGTGTGTGTGTGTAGCAAGGAAAACAGATTGTTAACACTTACCCTTGAAATGTTGGTAGCTGTGGCCTTCCCTCTCTTTCTCTCTCAAGCGTCCTAGCATTTCTCTCTCTCTCCCTCTCTCTCTCTCTCTCTCTCATGAAACTAAATGCGGTATATCTAATGTGTGTAAATAGAAAATTGTTGAGCCACTTCCCAAACCCATTAACCAGTCATAAAATGAAAATAAAGTGTGGGATTAATTACCATCTCCCATCTCCATTTAAACCTTACATGTCTCTATGTCACCAGTTCACTTAAGTGGCCAAGTTTCTGTGCATGACTTTGCATGGCTAACTATGGCTGTCCATTGCTTCCATGAGCATTTGCAATAAACATTTGTAGAGAGAAACATCTCTCATTAGACTTAGCATATGACACTCCACAACACCACATAGAAACAAATGATAAGAAATGGTAACAAAATAATAATCCACTAAAATGTGAAGTTATTGTTTGTTTTCAAAACTCACCCTTCCAGCAAAGAATTTGGTCCCAGAGAAAGTCCTTCTCACTTGGCTCCTCCAGATCAAATGTATGGTTTTTTCACAAAAGCACTCAACACTTACCCTACAAACTGCTTTACATATCACACAAATGTATGAATGCCTTCTCCATGACACACCCACATCTGGATCTAAACCAGACTGAGCTTCTAGAATTTCGGGACACAATGCTGACGGGCACTTCTGCCCACGATTGTCTCAAAGTCTTCATGGTGAATTTCGCCCCAGCACAGGATGCTGACTTTACAGATGACTGGGCTTGCAAATACCATTCACCTGTATATTTGCTGATTATAGCAAAAACACTACATGTCATGTATTTACACTCTCATAGAAACAGAGGTCAGACCACCACCTTATGTCGACCTCGACACAAATCATGCTTATTCATGCAGCTTCATGATTCACTGTCATTTCAACACTTGGAGATTGCTTCTCCTTAAAATAGCACATGTGTCTTCACCTCAGAAATATGGTGTAAGTAAGCCTTGGGATTTTTTATAATATATTAGCTTACTTAGGTTAGTTTTTAAGTTCCTCTTTCATTTCTGAAGGCTGTAAAGTTCATTGTTAGTTCGCCTTCATGTTAGTAGGGTCTCCTCACTCCAGTGGTATTTTTGTTTAGTCTTGTTGACTAATCCTCCCTGTTTCTCCCCTCCATATTTTGGCTCTGCTGAATTGACTTGAGACCTGATTTCCGAGCTGCAGGCAGTTGGTATCTGCACCTTGACTAGTGAGCCTGCTTTCTTTCTCTGCTCATGGAATTACAGCAAGTCTGAGAATATATATATCTTCAGCTGGCAGTTTCTCTTGATCTTCGCCATTTCATCATTGCCTCTGGTGCAGTACTTGCCAGAGGGGCCTCGCTTGGCGACGGTAAGGCGTGTCATCCACTTACATTATAAAGTATTGATGAAGATTACTGGGATCATGGCTGTGCTGCAGTAGTCAGTTGAGTTCATGATTAACTCTATATTGAGATTTGCTGTCCTCGGCCTTCATTGGAGTGATTTTGGGAGGAGACTTCCATCGTTTCATAATTATCCTTTAGCATGTAAAAGTCAGGTTATTCCCTTCTTTTTGTTTTCTATTCCTCTCTGGACCCCCTTTCCTCCTTCAGAGGTTGAATGTGTTGCCTGATCATTGGTGTATGTGTTGTGTGTAAATGATTTTTTGTTTTAATGTTTATGAAGAGGCCTAGTGATAATTTCTTGTATTTTTGAATTATATTATATATTGGCTTTTTTTCATTGTTTTGCTATCCCCCTTGAGTTATTCTTGTGCTGCATTTACTTGGGTTTGCTCCCACCTTAGTGGTTGGCTACCTTTTGAACACCTTAATTTGTGGTATTTTTTATTATTTATGGTCCTGTAGACCTAGATTGTGTTGTGGTCCAACGAGGCCATGACAATGGCAACACTCATTATCACGATAATTACTAGCAATGCATCTAGAACACCTGGTAACACCAACTTATTACTATGTAACTGTTCTATATAGTCAATTTCTTCCTCTTCTTTTAACGCAGGTAACATGTTAATCTCAGCTGCAGCCAGCAATTCCACCATATCATGATGATGTGTATGTTGTAGAAAGATATTCGCCTTTGAATTATAAACCCCCCTGCTAAGAACGATGAACTCCGTGGAAACTATCTTGCACTCACTGTCATACATCTGGGACCCCCTCCAAAAGTAATAATGTAGACGAGTTCTCACAGACCTTAGTGACTCTGCAGCTTCTACAAAAGACTACTGTGGATATTTGCATCAGAACCACCATTTAGTCACTGGGAACTGGATTAAAGTTACACTTTGTAGCTGTCACGTCGTTTGTCATTTGAAGCCCGCAACCCCCTAAAGCTATATCTCTTAGTGTAAACTCCTTATTGTCACAAACATTTATTATGGACCAATGTACATCTGTCCTTGTAATCTATATCTGAAGATTGAAACTTACTAACCACTTTGTACATAGTCCCTACTCCCTCTAATGTCACTACTGAGTTATTATATGCACTAAGAAAAGGTCTTATTATATAACTGCGAAAAGGTTTCTTGTCACTTGTCAGAATTTCCACAATTAACCCACTGTCTGACAAATATACCTTTTTTATCCTATAATATCTATATAAATCATCACCTGTGAAATTATGCTGGACCCCCACTCGTAAGCTGCACCCTTTAAAGTAGACTCTAACACCCCTATAGATAAAATATCATCAGAAATACACCCTTCTGAAACAACTATTACTGCTTTTACTTGAGATATAATCTCATTTAAGAAAGATTTGGTCTCCTTCTCAATATTCAAAACCATAGTATGAACTATAAAGAAAGCTATCGTCAAATCTAAGTACCTCTAATCCCCTAAACAGTAAATTGCAATGCACTGTATGCTTTCCTCAGATCCTAAAACTGCTCACGTAACTCTGCATTACTACCACTTAATTTCCCCAAAACTCTACCCTGATCAGCTACTTTAGCTTCCAATGCCTCAACTCGCACTAGACTTGTAATTGCCACTCCGCCAACTGCTACTATGACCACTGCTGTTGCCCCTGTATCTTAAGTGACCACCTCCCTTTTATGCCTCCTCCTTTGACTCCACAAAAGGATACAAATGACACAAGGCTTTCTTGTCCACTGTAATCTTAATCTCTGAGAATAAACATGCTAAAGATTTTGACTAAAGCTAAACCTCCGAATCTGAAAATAGAGGAAAGAAAAATTTTTTAAATAACTGCTTAACTTCAACAAAGAGAAAAAAACAATATTTAATACTCGCCCCCAAAAAAACAAACCCCCAATAAACATTAAGTTGTTCTTTTAATCTTAGGTATGTGCATTAATTTTGTTGCTCCCGTTTCTTCATTTAAAACTATGAACACACTTTTCTCTTCTATAACAAGAAACGGCCCTTCAAACTTAGGACCCAACTTGTAATTTAATTCATTTCTGACATTTATTTTCAAAAATACTTTATCCCTAACTGCAACTTTTGTGCTGTCTGATTTCATATTTACTTCTCGTGACCATCTCTTGTGTCTTCAGCTTAAGATTACTTCGAAGACATGCATGTCTTTCTTTAGCTGCAACAATTAATGATTTAATTGTATCATCACAACGTGAAGGCATTGACAACAAATCAAATGCACCCCGAACAGGGTAACCAAATAATGCCTCCACAGGTGACATACCAATGGTGTCACTAACCACTGTATTTATTCTATGCCTGACCATATCCAAATATCTATCCCAATTAGTATCATTACCACCCACTGTTACTCTAAGACCTTCAAGCACTTCCTATTAGCATGCTCACATAACCCATTAGCTTCGGGCCTATAAGGAACAATATTTAATTTCTGTATCCCCATAACTTCCGCAAGACACTCTAACATTCTATTTACAAATTCTCTCCCATTATCCATAATAAGTATCCCTGGTACTCCATATCTGCATAAATATTTATTGAAAAATGTAACTGCAACCTCTTCTGCCATCTTATACCTTAACAGAAAAACCTCCACGAACCTCGTAAACTCATCCATAATCACCAACAAATGTTTGTGCCCAAACCATGATTCATATAAGTTCCCCTTTGAAAGGCCTACTTGGAACAGGAAAAGACCCAAGTCTACATGATGTTACCCTCTCCGGTTTACATGAATTACACAGAGAACACTCCTTCACAAACTTCTCCACTGAAGAAAACATTTTCCAAAAATATTGACTACAGACTTTCTGATACATCTTTTCAGCTACCAAATTTACAATGTGTAATCTCCAAAACCACTGGAATCAACTTCTTTGGTACCACAATCTGTGTTGTATCCCCATTATCTTCTCTACTTAACTTATATTTTATTTTCCTCACCAACAAATTACCCTCTAACTCTAAACCTAAATAAGGCATCCTATAACCCTTTCTCACTAATTCACCTCTAAGAAACGCCTATGCATCTGCTAAAACCTAATCCTCACCTTGTTTCTTCTCCACCACATTGATATCCCAGTCCACACACTCACCAATTGCTCTACACACTTGTTCATCCCCTGTGTACACAAAATGCATACTAAGAGCATCTGCCACCACGTTAACAATGGCTTATGATCTGTATGAACCTCCACTTTATTCCCTAAAAGCAGCATCTTAAAATGAACCAAACTAGACACCACTGCAAAAGCCTCTTTGTCCACTGTCGCCATTAACCTCTCATTACTTACAGGTATTTTGAACTTCTTGCTATAAAAAGCTATTGGATGAAACTTACCCTAAAATTTCTGCATTAAACAATCATCTACTCCCTCTTGACTGGCATCAGTCACTAACGTGAATGATAAAGAAAAAACAGGGAACTTCAAAACTGGAGACTCATAAAAGTATCTTTGACTTTCTGGAAAGCCACCTGCTGAGCTTCACCCCATGAAAATTGTACATCATCCTCAGTTTGTATCTGTCAGAGGTGCCGACAACGTAGAAAATCTTCTCACAAATCTGTGGAAAAACCCCACCATTCCTATGAAGAAGCGAACACCTTTCTTACTCTTGGGCATAGGAAAATTTGCCAAAACCCTGACCTTCTCATCATTTACTCATACACCTTTCAAAATGACATGACCCAGATATACAATATTCTTCGTCAAGAAATCAGACTTGGCTAATTTTACTTTCAGACCTGCCATCCTAAACCTCTTCAGAATTTCTCTAGGTACTTTTAATGTTCCCATATAGTGTACGTAGCGAATAATATATCATCCATATAAACAAATATATTTTCCCCAACATTCCATGGAAGACTGTGTTTACTAGTTTCGTAAATGTAATAGGACTACCTGACAAACCAAAAGGCATCCTTGTAAATTCATAGTGTTCTTTTGGGATCGAAAAAGCTGGCAACTTTCTACTTTCTTCACTCAACAGTACTTGCATGAGGTCAGTTGATGAATAAATAGTCTTGCCTCCAATCTCTGCAAACGAATCTGGTAAACACGCCACTGGATATCTGTCTGGCATTGTTTTCTAATTTAATTTCCTGAAATCCACACATACACAAATTGAGCCATCTTTCTTTGGTACTGCTCACAAAGGGAAATTAAATGGTGACGAGCTACCTTCACCCTCCCACTTGTTAACCTCTTCTTCAGTCCGCTCTCTTATCTTGAAAGGTATCCTATATGACAGGACATATATAGGGTTCGTACCCTACTCTAGATGGATTTTGTGTTCTAACACATCTGCCAACCCCAGTTTATCTCCTTTCAGAGCAATAACATCTGAGTATTCGGCTAAAACCTCACCTAACCCTTCTATGTACTCTTTATAGTCTACCGCACCCAAATGATTTCTAAATATCTCCCTTCTAACCTCCATTTCAGCCTCTGTAAATTCATTTTGCTCCCCCACTACCGCTACCGATTCCATTTCTTAGCTCCATTCCTCTAAATCCACAGCATAAGTATTTCTGTGACACCTCTTAACTGAATTATTACAGTTTAGCAGCTCCACCCATGTAACCCGTTCATTCAGCACCTTGTTTATGGAAATTGTACCCACCAAACTCTTAAGTTTTTCACTGCCTTCAACCACGCACACCTGTTTATTCACTTTAATATCCCTCACCTTTACTTTCACCATACCAACCATACCTGGGTCTAAAATTATATCCTCCATTAAAACACCTTTATATATCCTCATTTTCCATTTGGCTCACTTTCTCCCCTGTGATTGACAATTTCTCCCTATTTCCTCATTATTCTCACTTATTTCCTTATTATTCTCCATTTCAGATATATTCCCCTCCATTTCCTCATAAAGGATAAAACCTCCAGTTTCACCAGTTTTTATAATTTACCTCCCTCTCCAGGGTACAAAGAAATCCTATTCCTCCTACACTCTGGATGACCCAGTAAAATCTTGTTTCCCAAGTTAACTCCTCTCATCACCAAAACTGATTCCTGGTTTAACTGGTTCCTAGCGAGAAACAAATATCAGCAGCTCCTACAATATCTAGTTTACAAGCTTGGACATTGCACACTTTATCCTTTGATCACCTAAGCCGAAACTGAGGGAACATCGATTGATAAAAGTCAAAGTCCACTAAACTGTATCCACAAAAAACAAAAGACTAGACCCAGCTACGGCCACCTTCACTACTGGCTTCCGTTTTCCTATATCTCCCAAAAGCCCTACATGACATGAACATTTTACCCTTTCCCTTTTGCTTGATCTGCCCTGCAAAAATTCTGCCTATTTCAGGAACTTCGGGGATAACCTTCTTGAGGAGTTTTCCTATAGCTACTTCCAAAATTCTGACTTACTGACCAATCATTGCTCTTTTTGAGTAATGGACAGAACCTCCAATTATGTCAAGAATTCTTATACATGCCACAGTATTCAATTCGGCAATAATTCTTAGTATGGCCCTGCGTATTGCCATTGAAACAACGAAATTGTTGTGTAAGATCCGTAGATTGCCTAGCACTCTCCACTTCACCACAAAAACTACAGTACTAAAGCAAAATTTGACTCTCTTTGCGGGAAGTTCCTCTGGCCTACCGTCGTGGATTTTGGTATGCCATTGAAAAATGTGCTATTTACCGTTGAGCATTTCGACATGTGCGTCCTAATTTGGGAAAAGATAAATGATTCTTCAGAAGTAGCATCTGGCACGTCATGCAACAACCACAAGAAATGCAGTAACTTCTGAAAATTTTCAAACGAAATAGAATCGCCATCTACCCAGTCCGAGCCTCTCAATTTCTGTACCAAATCTGAAGCTGTATCAACAACTGTGAGATATAGTCCACCATAGAACTCTGCCCCTTCCTAATTTTATAAAATGCTCTCATATCCCTAACCAAATCTCCACATTCATCCGTCCTATGCACAGTTCTTAGAAATTTCTTCAAGCCATTCCAAGTACGACGTTTTTTGAATTGAAAACTCTGACAGAATTTCCCAATATCTCCAACATCCAAAGCCAGAAACCCCTTAGTTTAATTAAATGCATCTGTATCATCTGTGATTTTTTTGGTAGTTAAGTGATTGTCAACACTTTCAATAAAAATCTCCACTGGTTGTCTCAAACTACCATTTACCAAACCCACAATGAGTTACCAACCCAACTAACTTACCTATGCCAAAGATCATTAACTGAAATCCTATTTTAATTGTGTATCCGTGTACCTATAACCTAACAGGGAAAACATTGTTTAACACTTACCCTTGAAATGTTGGTAGCTGTGGCCTTCTCTCTCTTTCTATCTCAAGCGGCATGGAAATTTCTTTCTCTCTCTCTCTCTCATGAAACTAAATGTGCTATATCTAATGTTAGTAAATCAAACCTGGTTTACAAAAACAATTTATTCTGAAAAACTAACATAAGACAGGTTAAAAATGTGACATGGTAATAGAAAATGATTGAACCACTTCCCAAACCCATTAACCAGTCATAAAATGGAAATAAAGTGTGAGATTAATTCCTATCTCCCATCTCATCTCTCTATGTCACCAGTTCACTTAAGTGGTCAAGTTTCTGTGCATGACTTTACATGGCTAACTATGGCTGTCCATGGCTTCCATGAGCATTTGCATGATATATCTCTCATTAAACTTAGCATATGACACTCCACAACACCACATAGAAATAGATGATAAAATAATAGTCCACTAAAATGTGAAGTTATTGTTTGTTTTCACACTCACCCTTCCAGCAAAGAATTTGGTACTAGAGAAAGTCTTTCTCACTCGGCTCCTCCAGATCGAATGTGTTTTTTTTTTTTTTTACCAAAGCACTCCACACTTACCCTACAAACCTCTTTACATATCACACAAATGTACGAACGCCTTCTCCACGACACACCCATATCCGGATCTAAACCGGACGGAGCTTCTGGAACATTTGAGACATAATGCTGATGGGCACTTCCAAGTCTTCAAGGTGACTTTCGCCCCAGCACACGATGCTAAGTTTACAGATGATTGGGCTTGCAAATGCGCATCCTCCTGTCTATTTGGAAACATATATATATGTAGTATATATATATATATATATATATATATATATATATATATATATATATATATATATATATATATATATATATATATATATATATATATGTGTGTGTGTATGTAAATAAATAGACAAGTAGAGGAAATAATTAGATAAAAATAATTTTTCCAGATCTGCAATCTACAGGTCACAGCTGATCCAAAACTATGAGTGACATATTTTTTTAAATACTCTCTTTCAGGTAATAACGCCCCTGAATTCGGAAGGAATGGCGAATTTAGGGAGGCTTTCATTTTCTATGTTTTGAACAAAGGCTTGCTGCTCTCTCTCTCTCTCTCTCTCTCTCTCTCTCTCTCTCTCTCTGAATTCCGTCCCTGTCTCCGAAAAACTTTCTCCGATTGCTTCATTCTCCCAGTTCCCGAAGAGGCGTCGGAGAAAACGAACCAAAATTGGGACAATTTTCTGCTTTAGTTGAACCTCCGAGGAAAGAAGACCTCCGCCAGTCTCTCGCTTTTGGCCTCTCTCGATTCGCTTCTCTTTTTCTGTAGTCATCAACAGAGCACATTGGCTATCAAATGGCTTCGAGCAACACAAATTCAAAAATGAAAGCGCACGCACGTCCGCATGCACACATACACACGCAGACAGACAGACACACAGACACACAGACACACACACACACACACACACACATATATACACATATATATATATATATATATATATATATATATATATATATATATATATATATATATATATATATATATATATATATATGTATATATAAGAGCAATTAAAAGATAGATCCACGGTAAACTTGTAAGGGATACGAATCTGTGTAGTTTTTACACAGAAATATTCAAATTACTTGAATAAAAACCAAGGTTTAAAGAAAATATCAAGATAAAAGGAGAATTGTCAAAAGGTTTCCGTAACACAGAATCATCAACTCAAGTGAATTACCCGAAAATTTAATCATCTAAAGAAGGTCATTTCTGTGGCTGTACCTTCCAAGTTTCACCAAATCCTGTGTATATATTCTGTTAACACAGAGACAGGCCCAAAAACAGAGAGCACACAGAAAAAACATCTAACCTATTTCCGTATTCGCAGGTTGAGAGTAAAACTACAAAGACCTAAAAAAGGATAAACACAAATGTCTAAAATGGAATTTCCCGAACAAATCCAGAATTTCCGCTCCAGTTCCCGTTAAAAGAGACGTCGTGAAACAGAATTCCGGCTGCTTCTCCACAACAAAGGATTTCTAAGCACGACCCTTGTAAGAAACACAATAAAAACAAACTTCAAGAACGGAAAAAGTCTTTACAGTCTCACATTCCACTTTCCGCATCCCATTTGGATCTAGGAACTTTTGCTGATTGGTTCCATTCATATCGCGTAGAGAACACGCCCCCAAAACAAACTCCCAAGAATTTACAGCTCTAGTTAAAGGGAACGCGCCCCAAAAACAACGCTAGACACAGCCAGGGCTTGAAGGAATTTACTGCTTTAGTTAACTAAAAGTCGAATGAAGTTCTGTGTTCTTTAGCTGGGTCTTGAGAGGATTCTCTTATAAAATCCGTTGGCTTTCAGTTAGCTGGTACGTTAGCTATTTTTTATTTACCATTTACTTATCTATTTATTTATTTAGGTTCGATAAGAATTCCAGCTCTGGTTTAACCCTTTGCAGGAAGTGAGCTAAATAAACACCCCAAAAATATGGGGAGATTGAAGACATTTATTATCTAGGAACCAGCCTAGGAAAAATACACAGCGAAGGAATTTTCAGTCTTGACTGAAGTGAACGAAACTCCGAAAACAAGCTCAAGCAAATGTAGTGGCCATGGATTTTACAGTTTTAGTTAAACAGAACGACTCCAGTAAAAAAAAAAAAAAATACAAACTGCAAGAGAGAAGGATTTAAATGCGAAATGCCTTCCTTCCTCCCTACTGTGCGTGTATTACAAGGAATATGTGAAATTCAGGGATTTCATGAAATCCCTAGGGACTTTGTGAAATGACCAACTCGTTTAGGAACACTGTTTGATCCCCGAGGGCTAGAACTAAACACGGAGAAACCGTGATTCATCTACACTGTTTTGCCGTGTTAGTACTAGCCCCTGGGTGGTTAAATGTATTTTGCCATGTTTAGTGCACCAAAAGCGAGCAGAGGGACTTTTAAGAAAATAATCTTTTAAGCCAGTTAAAAAAACAAGTGTTCCATAGGCCTTGATATCAGTACTAATAGATATTACGATTAATAGTCATCTCCATATAATTTAAATCATCATCATCTTTTATTCTTCAAAGAACAGGTAATCTCTACAAATAAATTCTTTAGTAACAGAGATTACATCTCAGAAGGCTTAGAGTATTTTTTAGGCCTATAAATCATTTTGCAGCATAGAGGCAGCTTGAACACAGCTTAAAACTTCAACGTTCAAAGAAAACTTGTTGTAATTCATATTCCTGTTTCAAGAATGTTTTTATGACTGATGAACATAGGTCTACTGTTATAATGCTGTGCAGAGGTAGTTACGTTGACTAGCCCGAGGAGCATGTTAAGCGCCCTGTCATTGACGGCACTGCTAACCTTATCACACCGTGCTTTGAGCTAAGCAATATAAAAAAAAGAATCAGTTCAAAACACAAAGGTTACAAATTATACCAGTGCATAAAAGGGATCATATTCACATAACCATAGGGAAAATAATACTAGCTATGAATTCTCCAATTTGTCGACATGTATGACATTGGAAATAAAAAAAAAAAGTTTAACACTACTCGGCAACGTTACGTTGAGTCTGAGATTTTGGACGGCACAAAGAGAATCATGTCTCCTCAGATTTGAGCATGACTAATAAACACGGCGAAACAGTGGAGGTGAATCACTGTTTCGCCGTGTTTAGTACTAACCCTCGGGGATCAAATGCTCCTAAGAGAATTGGTCATTTTACAAATTCCTAGGAATTTTGTGAAATCCCTGATTAAACATATTCCTGCAACATTATATATATATATATATATATATATATATATATATATATATATATATATATATATATATATATATATATATATATATATATATATGTATGTGCATGTGTGTATATATATATATATATATATATATATATATATATATATATATATATATATATATATATATATATATATATATATATATATATATATATATATATATTATATATATATATACATATATACATATATATATATATATATATATATATATATATATGGCATATAACTAGATTAACAGGTGAAAAATAAGAATGCTGGGGTGTAGGTCTATTAATAGTTTCGACTTTATTTCCAAGCCATTGGCTTGGAAATAAAGTCAAAACCGGTCAGGACCTACACCCTAGTTTCTTATTTTTTACCTGTGGTAATGTGTGATAAATGAATCACGTACAAAAGTGATAATAATCATATAGTATATATATATATATATATATATATATATATATATATATATATATATATATATTATATATATTATAAACATTACCTGTTCGACCTCTCTTCCTTGCTTTAATCAAATACAAGAGATTTATCTTTGCTAAAGTAAGAGGGCAGGCAATGTAGGGTGTAGCAAGTGGGAAGCGGTGTTTTTGACTTGGAAGCGTTTTCAAATCCCATACGCCAACTCCCGAGACATTAGCTTAGAGGGCCATAAATCAGGGATAGGTTTTGCTAGGACAGACCTTAGAGGTAATGTTCCTACAGCTCAGTCTTCTATATCCTATGTACTGGGGGTCTATTGTCATTTCAGGTCAAGCCCTGGGTAGGCGGAGTTTTGAAGCAAGTATGCGAGAAACTGCCCCGGCTCTGGACTCTCCACGTAGCCGTGACCGCGTTAGGACTTGCCGGCTGTCGTCCAAGTATCCTCTGTTTTTTTCCTCTTTTGTTCAAACCGAGGAGAAATTTGCTATTTCAACGGACTAAGGAATCTCATGCAAATGATCATTGCATTAGCTAAGTCTGAATTGACAAGTGCTCCCAGTTCTCTTTCCCTTCAACTGAAACTCTCATTTTCCTTGCTCAAAGGTGTTATCTATCAAGTCCAATTACTGTTGTGTAGTAAAGTCACATAACTTATCCTCCTTGGAGTTAAACGTAATATTTTTGAACTAAGAATCATCCCCTTGAGATTAATAATGACAAGTGAGAGTTTCTGCATTGCAAGATTGTTATCTGGATACGCCCTTTTCCAGAATTGTGTATGCTTTGGGCCTGTGCAACAGCCTCTTTCTTGGAGAGGAATCTGCATCATAAGTATCAAGAAGCCTTAATTTGACCTTGCAGTAAATTCCTGATACAGCGTCTGAGAAGCATTAATCTGTTGCGTTCATTCTATGTAGCATTCAAGTGTGTCCTAAGACAGACTATATTCTAAGCTGCTGTTAGCTCCTGTAAATAACCCATTTCATTTTATTTTGCTTGTGTTGCTGAAACTAGTGTTCCAGTAGGTTTGCTGAATTCATTCATGTGGTTATGAATAAACCTCTACTCTTTGTTAACAATTGTTAACTGGCGACCTGAACTATTCACTATCTGTCCTTTAGAGTTAAATTTAGCCTTAATTGACAGAATTACGTAGGTCTTAGGTAAAGCAAGGCAATATAAATCAAAATAAATAATAATCAAACTCATTAGCCGAAGGACCCACGTAATAGTGTATATATATATATATATATATATATATATATATATATATATATATATATATATATATATATATATATATATATATATATATATATATATATATATATATATATATATATATATATATATAATATATATACATACATACATATCATACATATATATTTATATATATATAAAATATATATATATATATATATACAAGATATAGATATAGATATATATATATATATATATATATATATATATATATATATATATATATATACATATATACATATATATTATAAATTATATATATATATATATAATATATAGGATATATATATATATATATAAAATGTGTGTGCATGTTTGTGTACTATATACATGTGACTGAGGTATATATGTATATATGGATCTATAAATATATATATATATATATATATGTATATAATATATATATGTATGTATACATATGAAAAGCTCATAGGTCACAAGTATTTTATGAATTATAATACACAGTAGATGTTTGATTAATAAGTGTGGCTAAAGGCATTAGGCAGAACCTTGAAAGGATGATGAACTCTTGTCTGGCACGTTTCCTAATTAGTAAAATCGTTTACGTAGATTCTAAAAAATACATCATATAATATATACATATATATATATATATATATATATATATATATATATATATATATATATATATATATATATATATATATATATATATATGTATATATATATATATATATATATATATTATATATATTTATATATATTTATACATTTGGGTATATATATATATATATATATATATATATATATATATATATATATATATATAATATATATAATATTCACACAGCCATGGAGACAATGCATGGCTCTAATTATGACCTAGATAAAGGTAACTAATTAACAAGGGGCCACGCTCTGGTGAACAGAAAGCGTAACAGTGACTGTACTCAAAATACCGTAAAAATAATGGTTCAAGGCAAACTTAGATTGTCCACTTAGAAGTATAACTCACTGAAAATTGGAAGAGAAAATATTTACAGAAGCTATCAATGGTGCTCCATGGCACTGTTCAAATTACTGTAATAAGATCACAATCACTAAGCAAGAGTGCCACACAAGTGCAAGCATTATAACTCTGCCTTCCTAGGCTAATACACGCTGTAAGTATGGGATATGAGCCTTGGAATGTACAGGATGGGGTACAGCAAGCAAGACAGAGATCACTCTGGGATTCCAGATATCTTGACCAGTAGTTTGCAGGGAGCTGGCACCGTTGACTTACAGGTAATTTCACACAACAGGTAAGCTACTTGCACTATGTATCTGCAAGAGCAGGGATGTTGTAATGCACGAAGGAACAATGAGTGACACTTAACTTGGAATAAGTAAGCAAATAGCAAGACCCTGTTATTAATAATTTACTGTATGCCAACACTTATAGTAAAAAATGAACGTAAAATTAACACTACTTTTCCAATATTGATAAATCCAACACCTCAATCAGATATGGAAATAGGAGAACAGGTGGAAAAAAATCAGGTAAAGATAAAATGGTGAGGTCGAACAAACAACTTCCAGCCACATTACCTTAGTCTGTGGACAAGACTTGAAGGAGATCAGAACCAGGTTCCCGTAGCAGGGCATCAGTGGGAGTTGCGTCGCGTACACTCCCCACCATAGAAGGATTAGCTGAAGCAGAAGGGCACTGGTGGGCTACAGAGGCACCAGAACTCAGAGGGCAAGGCGGTGAGATAGGACCACCTTCAGAGTGACAGCATCAGAGAGAGGTCTAGTGGGGACTCGATCGGAGCCCCTTTTCAAACAGACTTCTAGACAGGTAGATGTTTTAAGATACACTAGCAAAGGATGGTCCGTTGGAGCTCATATTTATACTGCAAACTGCGCCGATGGTGGTTGTGTTTTGACAGTTCCCTCTTAATAGGGTCATCTATTGTCCTCGTCTTCGGCACGCCACTAATCTGGAAAGGTTGTTGAAAGTCGACCAATAAAAGATTCCAGGGAGAGAGAGGACAATAATGAGATACTTATAGTGGAGACGCAGATGTGGATCAGGTCAAGGAGGTGAAACTTAATGGCATGGCAGGTAGTTGAACGGAAGGGGAACGTCCTCAGGGAGCTCTCGTGACAAGATTGGCTGGCGACTGTTAAACAATATTTGAACTGTGTGAAATCTCAAAGGGTTCATGTAAATGTGCAACGGGTTACTGATTTTCCCCTCAAGTGAGGATTAATATGGTGAAATCAGGGGTTGGTAATGACTTAAGGCACGATCATGAAATTATCTCCTCACTTGACACCTGGGTAGTCATTGGTGGAGGGCGAGGAAGGGAAAAGCGTCAAGTGAACTTTACAAAAACATTTAGTACTTCTTTCAACTTTACATTACGTTATACTAAAATATCAAGATGGGAAAAGAAAATGCAAACGATCCAAGGACGTTTGTAACAATATATATATATATATATATATATATATATATATATATATATATATATATATATATATATATATATATATATATATACGACAACGAGGGTTTTTGTGAAAGTTCTTAACTTCGCCCCCCTTCGGCCCCCTTCCACCCCGGGCCCCCGTCCCGCCCATGGTGTTCTATTGAAGTAGCGCGAAATTTTGTTAGATATTCCGCATTCTCCGTACGTCGGGCACTCTCTTTCTAGCCCATGAAAGTCTAATTTAACAGAATCTGATCTAGTCTAATCTAGTCTAGTTCAGCTTTTGCATTTTCCCTCTCCTGTCAAGCCGAAACAGAGTGGGACGATGCATGTGGATAGTAGTTCTCTCAGTGTCAATAAAAGCCAATGGGCTGAACCTTTGGGAGAGAGAGAGAGAGAGAGAGGGAGAGAGAGAGAGAGAGAGAGAGAGAGAGAGAGAGAGAGAGAGAGAGAGAGAGAGATCCCCAATGGTAGTGACATTAAAACTCTACTCCAACGAAGATAAATTATGCAAAGCAAGCGGAAAGAAGAGAGAGAGTGTGTGTTCCGCAATGGTGGTGACATTAAAACTCTACTCCAACAAAGCTAAATTATGCAGAGCAATAAAGACACAGAGAGAGAGAGAGAGAGAGAGAGAGAGAGAGAGAGAGAGAGAGAGAGAACGCACCACTGAAAGACTCCTAATGTATCGAGAGCTATCTCTAAATATTTATGAAGCTGAGGCTTTTAGAAGCAGCAAATCCGATAACGAGTTCTAGAGAACGACGATAAATTAAAGGATAATTTCGTGTGATGCATAAACTGACTTCCGAAACGTACGCTATTGTCTGGCAGCAGTTAGGTAGCGCTGTGTAGCGCTGCCCTAATGCCTCTGTTGTTATGCCTTCAAGGCCTGTTAGCGCGAATGGCTAATGGACCCATCTGTTTTCGGGAAGTTCACCTTCCTGCTAAAGATCTTGCAGTCAAAATCCTTTGCTTTCAATACTGTTTCGGTTTATTTACTTAAAGGTTATTTTTCAGTTACGAATGTCCAGGTCGTAGAGCCATCAATTTTGACATTAATTTTTTCAACTAATGGGTCCAATTACGGTTGTAAATTTCACGGCGTTGAGCCCATCAAGTTCCTTATTTTTTCTTCCTGTTGCACAAACTAAGTTCCGTTCACAAAGCTTTTGATTTTACGACCATACAACTTCAGTCAGCTGGTAGTACGAATTAATGCCCGAGATTAACTACGAGCAAAGTTTCTACTCCTCACCTTCCTTAGTATGGATAAGGCTTTTTTTACGGAAAGGATATATACTGGATGCAATATTGAAAAAGTAAGTTACTATGTCTTTCCTTACATTATATTATTCGTATTTTTACGACATTGGTAAAGTAATTTTACTATTGCAAGTACGAAGTAAAACATTGGCGTTACACAAAGAAAAATGTATGGATGCGTCTTGTACTTCACATGCTATTACCATTAGTCCAAATCTACAAGAAACAAACCTAGAACGCCAAAGACTTGAATGGAAAGCTCAAATATGAAACAAGAGAAAATGAGAGGAGGAAAACAACCATTTGTGAAGGTAGATTAATAAGTAAATACTGTAAAGTACCAACTGACTTGAACTGATTTAGAAACTGTGCTCCCACTCAGGCGATACTCCTCTGTCAAGAACAGCTTGGTAATGCCTGTTCGTTTCATAGGTAAATTCTAATGTTAGTCCTTACTCTCGAAATCTGCCGCTTCTCTACATATTCCTTGGTCTTAATTCTCGAGACCTTAATAATAGCTGGTTAATACCTGCCTTCTCCACAGGTGTTACGTCGGATATTGCTCTCGAGATTTCCTTGACTATATATACCCACTACTGCCACATGGAAATCACCAGTTTAAGGGTAAACCAGCTAACCAGTGTCCTTTGTACCCTTCCCTTCTATACTGGAATTCTCAGCCTTTTCTGTGTTTCCGAAATCATGCCCGTCTCAGTTTCGTGAACGTGAAAAGAAGTCGCTCATGACCTTCTCCATACCATGGGCTTTACAGTATAATAGGATGCTGGGATCAAAGTCAGCAGAGTAAATGAAATGATTTGAATTCATTTTCTCCAGCAGAAGCAGCCTTCCCACGCAAGACTATTAGCGTGCAATCAGCGAGTGTGTGTCCGCACACGAGGGCACGAATGGACGGACGCACATGCCTGCATATACTCTAAATATATGTATGTCACGTAATGAGGAAACTGTTGGCCATTATGACGAAGTCTTTTGTCCCCTTTCACTTTTAATTTAAAAAGTTGACATATAATGGAATCAGAGTAATTGATGTGGACCGTTCTCATTCCAGAGCAGGATTTCCATTTGCAAGGGGAGAAAAAGGTTAAATTATTTGGCTCATGAAAGGAAAATCACTCTGTATTTGCATAGACAATTAGAATACGTTTTATTTTTTTTTCATAATAGAAGACCGCCGCGTTTCCGCTCTCATCAAACAAATGTTTATGCAAGGGACTCGAATGCTGTTATCCGGGCTTTTCCTATTATAAAATGATGACATACGATGTCTCATTATTTTATTCATTGAACCTCTCAGAATGACATCTCTGTGAGTCGCTCGAAGGAAAATCATTTCAAAGTGAATTTTCTAAACAAAGTTGTTTCTGTTCCGGAACTGAACCAATTATGGCGTCAAAAGACAGTTTGTAATTACAACAAATTCATTAGGTTATACACAAAATACTCATTTGAATGACCCCCAGGGAAGCCTTGTTGTAGGGATAGTTTGCTTCCAGGATAGGTTCAATGCATAATTTGCTTTTCCAGCAGCTCGTTCCCAGAGTAGCTTGATTTTGAGAGTTTATTGCTGGGCAACTTGTTTTTGTAGCACACTTTGAGATAGCCTAGTCTAGATTTATCCTAATCTGAAGTTATCCTGGCTTAGATGTAGCTTGTTCCAAAGTTAACTTGGTGTAGATATAGTTAGCTACAAAGTTAGCCTGATCATAGTGCAGATTGCTACGAGGGTGGCTGGTGTCCATTTGGTTGCTCAGGTCTAGATATCGCTTGCTTTGATGTTAGCCTGATCTTTTGCTCCAAAAATTAGCTTCGGCTAGATATAGCCGGGTGACATGTAGCTTACTCAGAAGAAATACTAGTCTATAGTAGATGTGGCTGTTTATTATATATATATATATATATATATATATATATATATATATATATATATATATATATATATATATATATATATATATATTTATATATATATAGAGGGTGCAGCATAAATAACGCCCTTTGTTTAAGTGGAACAAAATTAAAGCCTTTTTGATTATCCTTTATTTTTTCGAACATGAATGTATTGCCACATATTAATAGATTAATATAATATATTAACAAAACTAATATAATGTTCAATACGAATGATATTTCGGCTTTGCACCCTTGGGATGTTAAATTCGGCTGACAACAATCTTGAGGTTTCAGCACCATTTTTATTGTTTTGAAAGTACGATTGAATTGCCTTTACTCTCTGTTCTTTTGTTAATCTCATGGTTGTATAAAATATCTGAAAAAATTAAGATTTAACAAATTAATTGAAGAAAATAATAAAGAAGTATACATTATAAGATATAAAATTAAAAAGGGCGTTACTTATGCCGCAATATTAAACCGAATAAGCATTATATTAATTTTGTTAATATATTATATTAATCTAGTAACTTGTGGCAATACATTCATGTCCGAAAAAATAAAGGATAATCAAAAAGGCTTTAATTTTGTTCAACTTAAACAAAGGGCGTTACTTATGCTGCACCTGTGTATATATATATATATATATATATATATATATATATATATATATATATATATATATATATATATATATATATATATATATATATATATATATATATATATATATATATATATATATGTGTGTGTGTGTGTGTATGCATGTATGTAGGTATATACACACACATATAAATACATATATATGCACACACACACAAACACACATACATATATGTGTGTGTGTATATAATTAGGATTTTCTCGTAGTTCCTAAATAATTCGTCTACTTTCACACTACCCTTGAAAAAGATTCTGCATTTATGAGGTTCTGTCTGCTCTCCATATATTCAAACCCTCACGGTCGGGCTAATGAGAGAGAGAGAGAGAGAGAGAGAGAGAGAGAGATTTGTTACAGGTATGTGCCAACATAAGTCTACAATAAGTTTACATAGGTATACATGATTGAAATATCTGACCCAATGGTGACTAAAGAAAAATACACACCGCAAGAGCCTGAAAGAGAGAGAGAGCGAGAGAATTTATGCAACCGTAACAAATAATTTAATAGAGACATACCTTGTATAAACCCGTCTGCACGCCGAGGCATACAAATGCCACTCTAACGGAGCCCAAGCATAGAGATCTCTATTACTAGACAGGCGTTTTAGTGTCTCTGAGAGTTAATAAATTGGACGCCATCTTGTTCTCGTCTCCTGTTAATTCTCGCAGTGCCGTTAACTGGATTGCTAAGTGGGCCATCCGTTGTCGAAATGCCACGGCCTGATGTCCCACAGTTCCGGGAGCCTTTGTAGCGGCCGCACCTATTTCATGAGGGGTATTAAAGGCTTCTAGGATAAAACTGAAGGTATCCCTGAATTACTAAGTCTGCTCTAGAAGCTCCTGACCATGGTGGAAATATCAATTATTTCATCCATGGATATTAAAATCCATAGGGTTACCATGCGTCAATTCATTTCCGTGGACAAAATACCGTAGAGTCAAAAAAATGTTCCTAAAATATGGAGAAGCCCCCTGAGACTTTTATGGCTTTTAATTTCAATTATATCAAAGCTTTAAAGAAGCGTCCCTTCCTCCGTAGAGATTAGATTTTTGTCACGCGGATTTTTTCCAATTTACTTTTAATCTGACAACTGGCTCATGTAAGTTAATAATAATCTGACAACTGGTTCATGTAAGTAATTAATAACATTACTTTATTTGATAAATAAAATACGTTTCATTTAGGTGGAATAAATAATGGTACTTTCAGATCCACATCATAAAATGGTGTGTTAATCTTTCAGCCTAAACTGATCTTCCAAAAACTTAGTAACTTTTAGTGGAGTGTTCTACGTAACTTTATTTACAGTTAGACAGGCGAGGTTAAAAGTAAATAGCTAGGATAAGCCTAAAAATATAGCGGAATTCTTACCCGCCATTTCAAATTTTTGTTGCAGCAACTAAGGTTGCCTCGGTTCCCTAAAAAAAAAAAAAAAAGAAGACTCCAAAAAAAAAAGGAAGGTATAGGGGAGAGCCTGACCTCGATCGATGGAAGGGTTAGAAAATGTGTTTATATAAAACAAACAAAATATTTCCGAAATGAGATAACTTCAGTAAGCTTAAATATATTTCACTCACTCATTCTGTTTTCTTTTTTCACTTCGTTGTATATCCCCCATTATTGGTTTCTTCCTGCTACTTATTTCTTCTTATTGATTTCTACTTTGTTTCTTCTTTTCTTTCTATTATTATTTTCACTCTACTTCATATCTACCGTCTGACCCGACTTTCAGTCCTCTCCCATTCACTTCTCCTCGTAGCTCTTTGATTCCTTCCTGTCTCTTCTATTACTCTCTGTCATATCTCCTTCTCACTCTTCGGGGATCATTCTGACTCGTCTGTTTCTCCGTCTGTTCCTTCATACTCTCCATCATCGCCTCATCCAGACGAACCCGGGAAAAAGTCTCCCAGCCGTCTTCCATTCATACTGCTTAAAGAAATTCTGGCCAAAATAGCCAGAGATTGCAGGAGTTTACAGCCTTAGTTTGAACCTGAAGCAGAAAGAAAGAATCAGGGAATTTTCTTCTCATTTTCGCAGACTTCCGCCTTTCTGGTGTGTTTCGCTGCAGGAAATTTGACCTAGAAAGATGAGGAAATAATCAAGGCTAATGCAAAGAGTATTAGTATTTCCATTATCATCAAAAGAATATATATACAGTATATATGTATACATATTATATGTATGTATGTATATATATATATATATATATATATATATATATATATATATATATATATATATATATATATATATATATATATATATATATATATATATATATATATATATATGAATTGCTGTCACTTTTACTTGCATGACTTATTAGAGACAATGCTAGGCAGAGACTTTGACCAAACGGCCACCGAGAAAGATATAAGTTGATATCGACTCCGCTGTACAAATGCCAGTCGAATTTAGAGGTTTTGCACTGAAAATCGATATCAACCCATCTCCTCCATGATAGCGGATAGGTAAGTTTATATCATTCTGTTAATTGTGAGTTTTTGTTACTTACACATGCGCCTTTTTTATATCCACACATATTAAGCTAAATTGATAAATATCGTTCAGTATCGAATGAATTTTAAATTGGGAATAACACGGAACCACCATATTTTTTTTATATTTTTCGTACCAAAGGGAACTACAGTCTTGCAGGGAAGCAAAACCTATCAACTGTAATTCCCATTGGTGTTTAAGTTCTTATTGTTTTAATATGTATTCGACATTAAACGATATTTGCAGTTTAATATTAGCAAAATTAAAAAAAAAGACACGTGGTTATGTCACAAAAA
>NC_089794.1:3787500-3805000 GCF_040412425.1 Macrobrachium rosenbergii | reverse complement strand
AATCTTTAAACTTTCATAAACTTGCCGTGAGAAAACCTAAGATGTATGAAGAGAGCATAGAATCTTTTGAATGAAATCGCATGAGTTTCTTAGCAACCGCAATGCAGACATAATCTTGGACTTATAAAACGTTTGAATCTTAAAACCTTGGCCTCTTGACAAGCATAATCATTACTTTCGCCATATGAAAGGTTTAAGATCCTTTTAGACTGCCGTATGATGGCCTACATCAAAACTTTTGAATACATTATTGGCTTTTGAAGCACCAAACCAACATTATGCAGCCTTATACATAGGCAACATTGTTCAGACTTAAATATTTTAACATCGTTTTCTGCAAAATAAAACTGTCTTAACATCGGGTTAAATTCAGCATAAAATTTGTCATCTTTAATATTTGAACTACAAGTTATCATATATCCCAAGTATTCTAAACGATCTTATAAATTCATTTTTATGATTGCAATTTTAAATAACCTCGATTTTTCGTTTTCTGTCATATTGATATTAAAATCCATGCATTTGGTCTTTATTATGTTAAATTTCATACAAATATAAATGTCCTGATAAGATGCACGCCAAGAAGTAGCTGAGGAGGCCAGCAGCACAATATCACCAGCATGTGCGTGATATTTGAACCTGAAATGCCTAAGCGGCAACCAACCTCCATTTCAGGAATATTTTCTGCAAACGCATCAATATAAATTCCAAAAAACGGAACTGATAAAATTCCTCCGGGCGAACTCCATTTTTTATCTCCCATTCATTTGAAGCACATCTATATTTAACTTTTACCAGGTTACTGTTATACCAAAAATGAATGAAATTTACATAAACAGGGGACCCTTATTCGAATAATTTGCTCATAAGATGTCGTGATTAACAGAATGAAATGCTTTTATGATATTAACAACAAGCATAAACTTCCAGTTACCACTATTGTGGTGCAGGTTGTTTCTTCTAATTGTAAATCAGCAGAACTAGTGGAATGGCCAACCCTAAAACCGAGCTGTCTATCACTCAGAGAAATTAGAGGCTTCATTCTGTCTAAAATGCAATACTCGAGCAATTTTAGGAACGTCGATGACGACATAATATGTCGGTCATCACCAGACCTCGATACGTCTCCAAAATGGTCTTTAATAATCGGGATGATTACACCTCGTAATAGACTCAAGGGCATGTAACTCTGAATTACAAAACTGTGAAATAACATGGAGAGAGAAAGTCTCAGCTAATATCTGGACCCAATTTTACGTGGTTCGAATGAATGTCATCGATTCCCGTTCCAGGGTTGAAGTAAGTTGGGGCTTTCTTGATGTCATGTATACTGAGTCTCAGTAAAACTTAACCCTGCCTTTCTCGTTAATATATAATCTTTTCAATACTGATCTACATTTACAGGAAAAAACTCACAAATTCCTTCTGTAAAAGAAAACTGTTGTGCCGGCTTTGTCTGTCCGTCCACACTTTTTCTGTCCGCCCTCAAATCTTAAAAACTACTGAGGCTAGAGGGCTGCAAATTGGTATCTTGATCATCCATCCCCCATTCATCAAGCACACCAAATTGCAGCCCTCTAACCTCAGTGGTTTTTATTTTACTTAAGGTGAAAATTAGCCATAATCGTGCTTCTGGCAACGATATAGGATATGCCACCACCAGACCGTGGTTAAAGTTTCATGGGCCGCGACTCATACAGCATTATACCGAGACCATCGAAAGATAGATCTGTTTTCGGTGGAATTGATTATACGCGGTAGCGGCTATCCAGAAAACTCGATTGCGCCGAAGAAACTTCGGCACATTTTTTACTTGATTGATGTTATCTGTTCGTTGAGTTTTTAACCTCGGTTCAAAGCTTCTTATGACTATTCACTTCATTCTTCACCATCTTTTTTACCATGTGATCCCGTTCATTGGCTTTCAGTTTTTCAAAGAAACCTAAATACAAATAGATAGATTAGTATAGATGCAAGTGTGTCCATGCATTTCATGTCTCACTGTGTATTGATTAAGACACTTGCCTAGCTGGTGATTGGACTGGGTTCGAATTTCATGACAGGATATCGACATATGAGCATAATCCGTCCAGACCGAGAGACAAACAGTGAATATTTAGTCGTCAGTCAACTACAGAGAATAATAAGCCTGCACACAAACCTCATCGGGTACGCACCGAAACCCCTGTACACACACACACACACACACACACACACACACACACACACTGCCACCAACCACTTTACTGCATGCTACAAGTATCTGCCCACATAATATCCAGTTCAAAAACATAAGCTAATGTTTTCCGCTCTCCATAGAAACTTCCAACGATCAAGCCGATTTTGCCAACGATAATGATCCTGATCACCTCCTCTGAGCTCTTACTTCCAGCCTCATTACCCACTAATGGGCTTAAACCCATTTCTCCCACAGGAAAGGATATACCCTTTCCAGTGTGAAGATGCTTTCCAATTTTTTGAGGTGCTGATATTGTTTATGGCAATGATATCAATAACGTGATCATGGCTGAATAGGAATTTTCAATCTGGAACATTACACGAGATCGTAGCCTCTCTCTCTTTACTTATATATATATATATATATATATATATATTTATATATATATATATATATATATATATATATATATATATATATATATATATATATATATATATATATATATATATATATATATATATATATATATATATATATATATATATACATATATATATATATATATATATATATATATATATATATATACATATATATATATATATATGTATATATACATTTTAATATATATATATATATATATATAATGTATATATAATATATATATATATGTATATATATATATGTATGTTTTTTAAAAGTTACGTAAAAATAAGGACTGAAGAATGTCAATCGAAATTTAGGCCTTTGTCAACAGTCTTTTTATTAATCTTTTAAACTTTACAATACTGCTACATTACATTATATATATATATATATATATAGTATTTTATTAATATATATTAAATATATATATATATATATATATATATATATATACATTATATATATATATATATATATATATATATATATATATATATATATATATATATATATATATATATATATATATATTATATATATATATAGCATATATATATATATATATATATATATATGTTTTTTAAAAGTTTAAAAATAAGACTGAAGAATGTCAATCGAAATTTAGGCCTTTGTCATGTACAGTCTTTATTAATCTTTTAAACTTCATACATTACCCATACACATATACCCATACACACATGAGTGTGTATTTACAGGAAGGGATTTAAGATAGAGCAATATATAGAAAGATGTTACTTATTCAGTTCCTAAGTTCACATACAAGTGCTTAAGTCTACATCATCCTCTGACCCTTTAGTCAAAGATAAACTCTTCTAGCTCCAAAGAAACGAAATTTATTTTGTATGTTTTTGGTTCCACAGTGTTTTCAGAACACAACATACCTTGTTAATTTTCTCTCTCTCTCTCTCTCTCTCTCTCTCTCTCTCTCTCTCTCTCTCTCTCTCTCTCTCTGAAGTGAATTCTGTGATGTCCCCAGAGATGGGTTTTTAATTCACTTTGGACTCTGTCACTTTGCATACCCAATCCGGAGAGAGAAAATTAAAAGCCCCAGAGTATGGATGGATTTTACCAGAGAGCCAGAGGATACCAAGAGTTAGACAATAGTAGAGAGTCTCTGCCCCTTAAAATTTATGCAGCAAACAAAAAATATTAAACAACAATGATTTAATGCTAGAGCTGACGAAAAATATATGAAGTTCCAAAAATAATAACTCGAGTTCAGTTATTGAACTTTATGTAAATGGAATTTAAAGTAAAATGAAATACATGCAACAGTTAAAATAATAGCTCTTGTTCATTGTGTTCTATCTTAGGCATAAACCTTTATGCAACTGGATTTTTGTCATATCAACAATAAAAGAAATCCAAAACAAGACTGTTGTAATGTGGTCACTAAACGGATGACGCCAATGTTATGAATGACCAGAATATTAGAATTAATCTAAATATATAACACTCAGGTATGAAATATTCCCTTCTATATTTAACAACATGCAACTCCTGTTTCTAGGGAGCATTTCTTTGTGATAATCAACACAGGGCAATAATTAATAAACTAAGTATAAGAGAATTTACACTTTGCAATACAGCACAGACTAAGAGTATGGCAAAGAAAGATAAATTACAGTGAGATACTTCATCTCTGAATAATTCACTGGAGATATTTAACAGTCCCGTAAGACGCAATTGATAAGACAACATCTTCTCTTTTATCTTTCGCACACGGGTAACAGTCTCCAGACTTCCTCTCTCTTTATATACATGGACTTCTCATTCCAGACATTTTAAATGCCTTTTAAAGAAAAATATTCTGCTTTACATTATTTAGAATAGAATAGATTCTTTTCCAATTCCATTTAAAGAAAACAGATTCTTCTCCCTTTTGAATAAAACAGACTCTTCATTAGGTTATAGTTTAATAAAACAAGATCCTTCTTCCTTGTTCTAGACACTCTTATCAACCCCTATTCTTTCACATCTTGCCCCAACTATGTCTGATAATAAAACTTCTCTGGAATTTTGCCCAGGTGTGAAGGAAGCTTCAGCAAGTTTGGGACTGGAGTCTTTCGTATACTGCATCTTGAGAGAGTCCTGTGGACGTCTTTTTCTTCTGAGGCGAACCACTTTAAAAGACTTTTTCAGCAGCTGTGTTGGAGTCACCAATCGGCAGTCTCAGGCAACCCATCTCCCTGTACTTGTTGCGATCGCCGCTGTTGCTTATCTGACCATATCCCAACAATCATTTCCTTTCTATACCGATGTTAGGCACTCTAGAGGAGAGCCCAAACATGTCAAGTGGTCCCATTGGTAAGGGCATCCTATAGGCCGCATCCTGGATATCCTACAGTCGGGGGTTCTCTAAGTCTTCTTGTTATTACCTTGGCCCATTAACAAGGGATGTCTCAATTTTTGTTTTATTGTTCCTCTTGGTGACCAGTGAATGCAGGCTTGGCTGGCATCTTGCCTTCAGAGTCAGAAAGGCCATGTATGGTTTTATGCAAGTGCCAGGCGAGCCTGAGCTTGGCTGTCTAATCCCGCAAGTGATTTATGAGGGAAGACACAAGTGACCAGTAAATTCTATATTCATAAATTCAACCCTAAAAAGAAATAAACGGTTAGACACTTTGCTATGGTTGTGAAGGAGGCTCTGTTCCAGCTCTAGTGAATATATCTGAATTCGACAGATACATATACACATAAATCAATATAAACTTTTACCCATGATGGTCAGATGTTACTTTGTTCTTATATTCCAGATGTAGGTTCGAATCCTGCTGAGGCGTCAGAATTTCTTGATTTGGGTCTTAGACTTTGTAGAGACAAGCATATCCAAAAGTGTGAAGAAATCGAGAAGTTAAGCAGGCATTGTGGTTATTACAATTACTTACGCAAATGGTGAAAAGGTGACTAGTAGATTCCATCTCTGTATATATATATATATATATATATATATATATATATATATATATATATATATATATATATATATATATATATACATATATATATTTGATTATGTTGTACGTTTTTAATGTTTAATATTGCCGATTGTTTGTTTAATAATAAGAAAACGTTCTTTGCTTCCATTTTTGCGCGTTTGTGTGAGTGTGAGAGTGTGTATAACGGTAATAATAAAATGAAATAAGTTTACTATTAAAATAAAAAACACCCAGAATTAAATAGTGACAAGAAGTAAATAATTTAACAGTATTGGAATAAGTTGTCCAAATGACTCTTTATTTAATTCGTATAACAAGAGCAATGAGAAATGTTGGATCACGTGACGCCCAAAAGATTAATATCTCGAAAGTTCCATCGTCTTAGGAAATGACAAGAGACGAAAGAGAGAGAGAGAGAGAGAGAGAGAGAGAGAGAGAGAGAGAGAGAGAGAGAGAGAGAGAGAGAGAGAATCTGAATCACAATACTTGCAAAGAACAATAGAGAGAAGCGTCAATTCGACACATGGACTGGGAATGCAGGAAGAGGAAAGCACAAAACTTCCAAGGCGAATACTTTTGCCTGCCAAAGCGACAACTTTTCCACTCGTGTAAGTGTATGTGAGGCGCTGTCTGACATTTTCAAAACAAAGAGCAGCTCTTTCAAAGTCCACCGTGTTTTGTCTGTTTCGTTTTCCAGGCTGTTCTTTTCTTGCTCCGGTTTTTGGAATGTTTCCAGCACTTCCTGACTCATTCCAGAGGCTCTTCATCTCCCTGTCTCTCAAAAAAATTACTTTTTCTTTTATATCATGGACCAAGCAATGAAGTAAAGAATACCATCTCAAGGATCCTCTGGGGGTGGGAAGCGCAGTTGCTCCAGAAATGGGGTGGGTCCCATGATACCCCTTGTGGGATCTCATCTTTCTTCTCGTTGTCGCAGTGAATTAAAGTAAAAGAAGGCTGGGACTCTGAATAAGAAGCGCAGATTAAAGGACCGTAGATTTCTTCCACGCGAAGGACAGTAAGCAAACCCCTCCGAAGTTGGAAAGGTTAGGATATGGAGGCTGTGGACCCCATCCTGAGTTCAGTTTCAATTTTCTGTAAAAGAAAACTACTGAGCCGGCACTTCATTCTGTCCGCACTTTTTTCTGTCCGCCCTCAGATCTTAAAAATTACTGAGGCTAGAGGGCTGCAAATTGGTATCTTGATCAGCCACCCTCCAGTCATCAAACATACCAAATTGCAGCCCTCTGGCCTCAGTAGTTTTTATTTTATTTAAGGTTAAAGTTAGCCATAATCTTGCTTCTGGCAACGATATAGGATAGGCCACCATCGGGCCGTGGTCGAAGTTTCATGGGCCGCGGCTCATACAGCATTATACCGAGACAACTGAAAGATAGGTCTATTTTCGGTGGCCTTGATTATACGCTGTAGCGGCTGTACAGAAAACTCGATTGCGCCGAAGAAACTTCGGTGCATTTTTTACTTGTTTATTATTGTTTTTCCTTGTTGCCATTTTGCTGGGACAAAGTGACACGTGCAGTTTACACTCGGTTTCATTATCTGACTGAAGAAGAGGAAGAGAAAGAAAGAAAAGAAGTTGGAACCTCTGAATGGATTCGGTGTTTCTCTGGAAGTCTTTTTCAAATGCCGTCGTTGAGAGCAATATCGTCTTTCCAAGTTAAATTGAATGGCGGAGATGAAGACGTCAGGCAGAGACATAAACAGACGCAGAGACACAGATAAACAAAGAAAGAGAATATAAAAGACTCCCCAGAAAGTTTCTCAGACATAAAATCACGGCAGAGCCGTTGCGCAAGGACAATGAAAATGAAAGAAAGAATTGCAACTTCATTGTGTTATGTTGCGGACGGAAAATCCACTCGAAATCAATTTCTCCTCTGGAATGCTGCAGCTGATGTCAGGAAAAGAAGGGAAAAATAGTTTCAGACGCGGGAAAAAGGAGAAATAAACATAACTCTGGCTGGTAAATTTGGCGCGCAAATTTCAGCTCTCATCCTGGGAGCCAAGTAGACCAATGTAGGCGGCAGAGAGAGAACTTGCCCTACGCGAGAGGAGGACTTCATTATACTCAAGTACGGTCATTCAGGCACCCGGATGTCACTAAAACCAGCGGCGAGATAAGGCTTTGAGCGACCGTTGTCCTCCTGGGGAACCATTTTTAGGGACCATCTCTCACAGCCCCCCACCCCATCCCCATTACGGAACGAATGATGTGTACCTGGGGACAAATAGCTTAGCCTAACGCGCGTGTCCGAGCTGGTTCACTCGGAAACAATTTGCTTGATACAGCAGATTTCGGGGACGGAATGGCCTGATTTTGTCCAGACTAGGGAATTTAAGTAGGGACGTTTTTCCCCGGAGTTAACTCGGACGAGATTTTATAGATCGTCCAAGACAGCATTCCATGTCGATGTCTGGAAATAGATGTCGGGAGGAATTTGAGGAATTGCGGACTTTGCATTCTGGTATATTATATCGTTTCCTCACAGATTTATTTTCGCTTTTTTATCAACACTCTTCTTGGCGATAGAAGCTCCTTGCTCTCTAGTTCCTGTTGAGGTTAATCATAATTATTTTTCATGAAAGATTTCACTGTATTCGAATGGAAACTACACGGAGTTTCAGTAATAACAAGAAGCAGCCTGAGCTAAGGTGGAACTATCATGATGAAGCTGAAAATACTTTATCATGCTTCAGTCTTCTATCTTGAGTGCTAATAGTATGAGCCAAAACCATAAGTTTTGTGAATGTCCTTAATGGGTACCTAAAAACAATGCCATATGCTCGTGAATGTGTGTCTTTGTTGGTTTGAGGAGTCCACAGGTCCACACCAAGACTACTCCTTTTCGCAGCTTACGCCTTAGGGTAAGGGTCTGTCCTGAAAAGACCAGCTCATTCTAAACCAACCAACCAACCTTATATGTGTTGGCGTCCTGCGTAGTTGCTTTTACTGTTGTTCTGATTATCATTTTTTAATGAAGCCAAGCTTTCCCTGGCAATTTTTTTGACGACGGTTCTCATAAGTTTAAAGGAAGTTTCAACTGTACGTTGCATTTCTCATAGTGGCTTTCTATTCTGTAGAAAATTAATTAGCAAATTAAGGCCCAGTCACGTTTGTTCTATACAAATTTGAGCAAAATTTTGATAATAATAATAATAATAATAATAATAATAATAATAATAATAATAATAATAATAATAATAATAATAATCGCATGAGTCACTAAAATGAAGAAATCCGCAGTGGTATGTGTAAATATATGTTCTAAAATAAACAAAACGAGAACTTTGGAGAACCTGCTGGATTCTCCTTCTCAATCTGTTTTTAGTCAGATTGAGGAAAATCAAGCAAGTTCTCGAAAGTCCTCATTTTGTACTTCTTTAACATACGTTTACACTTACTCCATTGTGGATTTCTATTCCAATAATAATAATAATAATAATAATAATAATAATAATAATAATAAAGTAGAGAATGATACAAAGTACGGCTAATGTTATTTTTCTTTAGAACACTTACAGCCTAGAAAGGAAGAAACTCAATAGTAGTGTTCAGACGCTGTTCGTATGTACAGCGAAGACCAACTCAACAAGATTCCCAATATTTTGACGGTGCACCAGAAATGTACAGCAGAATTTCGCGTTTTCTATTTTTATGGAAAAGGTTCCTTTATTGACAAAATTCTAATAAAAATGATAATATTTGATAGCGGGTTTTTCCACAATTGACAGCTTAACCTATCTGCAATCACATATTAAGTGAAATACGTAGCGTCTAAGACTAAGAACAAAACAGACCCGCCTCAGAGAAATTAGCACTCAACGATCAGTCCTCTCAGGCTTAACGTACCGAAAATTTCTCCAACCTTCTCGGCAGCGACAGTTTGATTCATATGCAGTTATCTGTTTACAGCACAGCCTAGCCACAATTCCATGAGTGATGTTTCCCAACTCACTTCGAAGTTCCAATTAATATTCCGTTTAATATAATATGCCTGGCATTGCTACTCCTAACAAGGCAATTCGAAAGCGAACTGGGTACAGTCCTTACGGCAGTGCATCAGAGGATAAATTCCTGGTATGGACTTTACACAGTTCAGCCGATGCACAGATGAACACTCATAACCACTATAGCATAAGTTGAAGCCGAAACAAATTAGAAACATCGTTTTGAGATTTTCCACAATTCACAAACCGTCAGGATGGATGCGCTTTCTGCTGCTTTTGTAGAGGTCTTGACAAGATTGGGTGGTGAAATTTAAGCTGGATTTGCATCAAGCAGCCCGCAAGCGTGGTAAGGTACAGAAGGGACTAAGAGGCCAGATGTGGACCGCTTGGTTTTGTCCACCAATAGAGACGAGGTCTTTATAGATGGTTTGAGTGCCGAGCCCCTTCCCTTACTTTTAGCTGCAAGAGCCCGCACCTGCACGAGGCTGGCGCGGCCAGATATATAAGGAAAAAGAAAATAAAATTTAGGCCAAAGGCCAGCGTCGGGATCTATGAGGTCATTCAGCTCTGAAAGGGAGGAAAGTGGGAGAAGAAAGGTTTCAAAGGTGTAACTAACAGGAGCAAAACCTGGCAGTTGCACTATGAAACAATTGTTAGAAGAAAGTGGAAAGTAAAATGGAAGAAAGACAATATAAACAGTGATACAGTAAAAGGAATGAAAGGGGTTGCAGTTGCGGGCCGAAGGGACGCCGCAAAGAACCTTAAATAATGTCTACGGTACACCACGCGAAGTGCACTGACGGCACTACTCTCCTACGGAGACTGGTGCGACCAGACATAAAGACATCACTGCTTTGCTTATAGACCAGGAAAGCTCCGTAACTTTCCAGCGGCATTTTAGTTTCACCAGCATTCTTTACGTTACACGTTCTGTGGAAATTAATAGATAAACAGGCTTTACTGAAAACACAAAAATGATAAATTTAGTATTAGTAGGACATGAAGTCCTTTTCTATATATGGAATCTCTAAAACGTCCCCATGAAATCTTGTCATTCTAGAAAACTGTCGGAATAAAGTAGAAACAGAAATGAATCCCGGAAAAGGTGCTTTATGACCCATGTTTAAGCCACTTGGCAAAAAGCCTAACTAAATTTGCTGTTGCCTCGTCTTTCGTTTGCACTTAGCAAGAAATGATCACTATTCTTTAATGAAAAACACGTGCATAAACCGGATTGCATACACTTTTATTTCAAGTTTCCGAGCTTGAAGCTTCCTTTATCTTAGTTCATTTTTCATACTCGACCCTTTGACCTCCCCTGAAATTTTCATTGATCTTTCTTTTTCGTGTATCTCTCTCTCTCTCTCTCTCTCTCTCTCTCTCTCTCTCTCTCTCTCTCTCTCTCTCTCTGTCTTTCGAAGCAAAATCCTGTTCACAGATACACGTTGAAAATTCTTTATGAATGATTATAATATGAGTAAAAATATTTTGGTGTTCAGTAAATTATTTTTTATTTATTTATTTTCTCAGCACTTTCCGATTTTGATAATTAATTATGTTGAATAAGTTTTAGGTGTACTTTTTTGTTACGTTGACGTGAAAAGAAAAGCCAGTATACACATGATTATAACAGTTTTGTAAATTAGAAATTCCATGTGTAACTGTATGTATGTGCTTAAAAAATGTACTGTTCTCTGTGTTATTGTAAAATAAAATTAAGTACATTTAATAAAAAAAAATCCTTAATAGTTTGATTATAAAAATATGACCGATAAACTATTCACTAATAGAAAGAATTTAACATCAAAAAGTTGCTTCAGCGTTTCTAATTTTCTTCGAAAACTTCATTTCTGTGGCTATTCTTAAGTTTCCTACTTTAATCCTTAGAAAATGGAATACCACTGAAGCGCTGATGATTGTATCATTCAACTTGAGTTTGCAATTTCAATTGAATTCACCGTTCTCTCTCTCTCTCTCTCTCTCTCTCTCTCTCTCTCTCTCTCTCTCTCTCTCTCTCTCGTTATCATTTCAACACTTTTCCCAATCTCACTCTCATTCATTTCACCTCTCAATTTCACAATCATTTATCGTCATCAATCATTTCTCAACTATTTTGGAAAAGTTGGATTTTTAATGTCCGAAGTTATGGAAATGAAGAGAAAAGAACAACATATCAGAGCAGGAAAAGAGACATGGGAAAATCCTTATTATTACCATATTAGATAATGGGGATAAAACGCAAACCATCATAGTGATGAATGCACAGGGTTTAGTTTCGAGTAACTCAAAAGAAAAATAGAGTTCTTAGAAGAACTAACCCAGGCTGAAAAAATAGATATAATGAATATAAGTGAAACCTGGTACTCACAAGAGACTGGTAATGATGATCAGATAAAGGGTTTCCAAACTTATAGCTCAGATAGAAAAAATAGAAATCAAGGGTGAACCGCGATATATGGGAGAGACATGAATCAAGGAAAAATCTGTGAGAAATATAGTAACACAGAATGTGAATTAATATCATTAAAATTTGAATCTGAAAAATTAGTAAACATTGTAATATACAGACCCACTAATACTAAAGAATTTGACATAATAATTGACAAACTGGATGATATATGTAGAAATCACAAAGACTGGACTATACTCCTATCCGGAGACTAACTTTCCTTTCGTAGAATGGAAAGAACGAATAGGAGACTGTGGTTGTATTTATACATATAAAAAGGAGGGTAATAGTAGCGCAGAAGTTAAGTGGCAATTTGAAAAGCTATTAATATGCTACTTGAACATAACATTCAGCAAATAAATCACCTGCCAATAAGAAAGGATAATATTTTAGACCTAGTATTTGTGAATGAGGTGAACTATGTTAAAGAAATAATAGTGTATAGTACGAGTATTTCGGACCATGTCATAGAATTAACAGTCCGTTCCAAAGCACATGAAAACAGAGATAAGCAAGAGAAGAAAAAATGGGAAGGACACGGAAAATACAATTTCTATAGTAAAAATACAAATTGGTCAAAAACAAATGAAGAATTAAACAAAGACTGGGAAAACATATTCGTAAGTGATAATATACAGGTAAATACGGATATATTATATAAAATATTAGAGGAAACAGTGGAAAATATATACCGAAGAAGAAAAGTAAACATCAGTCATGCATACCAAGAGACAGAAGGATCTTGTTCCAGAAAATCAGAAAGTGGAAAAAGGTCTTGCAAAGAAAAGAATACATGGAAAGTGATGGAACTAAAAAGTAAGATAGAAAATGCAGAACAAAAGATTATACAGTCAAAGAAAATGAAAAACAGGACCTGGAAGAAAGGACCTACAAAATATCAAGCAAAACCCCAAAAATTTTTACTCATATGCGAAAAGGATGAATAAAAGAAGAGTAGAAATAGGCCCTCTAAGAACTGAAGGGCTATTAACGAATGAAAAAAAGGAAATATGTAACATATTAGCAGAAAGATATAAGAGTGAATTTACACCTAGAATTGATAATGAAGATAATGATATAGAAATAAGAGATGAAAATGGTGAATATTTATCGGACACAGATATTACTGAAGCCGATATTGTGCAGGCTATTAACCCTGGACAGGTAGCCTCGGAAACCTGTCACACGACAGGTAGGGTAGTTCACTTTTAGACACACGAACTTTGGCTGTCGACTACTCGGGTCGTATGGGACCAATTTTTTTTTTTTTTTAAACTACTGAGCAAGTACTCTTCTTTCTACTGGTGTAGGAGAAAAAACTCTAGTAATAAAACAATACCCTATTTATTCAAAAATCTGACAATAAGTATCAAAATTAAATTACATACATTTATACTAAAAAAAGTATCCTGAGGTTCAGAATTCTTGAGAAATACAGAGGCAGGCTTGAAAGACGAAGGGTTGAGCACCATTTGAGACTAGTCAGGCTGTGATAGCTGAAAACTGCAAAATCTGGAAAGAGGAGAAATATATGTACATTTTTTTAATCAATAGAAAACTTTGCATAACAAAATATTTTTTTCTACCACTAAATCTTTATGGATTTGGATGAAATTTTTATAAGTATTTTGCAAGCATCTAAAATCATGGGAAAAATAAAATAAAATAATTTGACAGCTATAAATGGGTCAAAACAGGTACATTTGGATGGCACCACACACTGCCATCCAGTGCCAAAATATTTTTCATGTAAAAATGAGTATGACATGGCTTAAAAGGTTTTATTTTTGTTAAATGTTTTTTAAATGTAATATATAATAAAAAATAAACAATAGACAATAATAATAATAATTTGGGAACACTTACCAGGAATTGGAGCACTTTTCACAGGTGTACTTCAGGTGGTGGGCACAGGTTGTCTTCCTGCAGTTGCTACACAAAATTTTTGATCTCGCATTATGGAGGAGGAAGGGCAAAGATGGCATCTCTGCCGCTTTTCAGAGCGTCCCTGGCCTTCATTTGTGGCAACGGTGATGTCTTCCACCTCAAACACAGAACAAATCAGGGATGAGACATCCCTTGGAAGATATCTCTTCTGCTGCAGGCGGTTGAATGCCCAGGGGACGACAAAGTTCAAGTGCCAAATCCATAGCAAATTTTCCTGCTTCGTAACTCAGAGGGGCTAAGGGGAAGGGCAAAAGCTGTTGCAGCCCTCGACGTAGAAGGCTCCGTCCTCCTGGGGTAAGGCATTCCAACTCGTCTTCAAGTCTTCATGAGTGACTTCTACTTCCTCCTCATCCTCCCACGTGTGGGCGTCTGCAGGTCATCAGACACCCTGTCTGCTTCTGATAACAATCTCAGAGGGTCCTCCACATCACTGGTGTCATCCTCAGAAAAAAGCAGCTTATTGTAGTCCTCGTCCTTCACGAAATTTCTTCTCGACATGGCAAAACCTGAAAACATGAAAAAATGGAAATTAGAAAGTACCAAAAAAAACCATCTTGGCCATGAGCAATCTCCAAAATGGCAGTTGGTCTATGTAGAGCAACCATCCGTTAATATTTCCATCGAAAATTATCACTATAGTCCAAATAACAATGATGCAGCAATAAATTTTACAAAAGTATTGAAAATCACTTTTACTTTGCAAAGGTAGGTAGTGCTGAAATACACACAAAAGAAACTTTCGGCTCGAAAATACTGTGTTCGTGGCGGACTTCAAGTGCGGCATCGTCTCTCTCCATGTCAGCTCGACAAACACTAGCTATTCCAGAAAAATGAGTCCACCTACTTGAAGGGGACGCTGCGACAACGAAAAAATGGGTTTTGCGCAACCTGCGTGTGTCTAAAATGGCACAAGGCTACCTGTCCAGGGTTAATGAGATTAAAAAGGACCAGCAGCAGGACCAGGAGGCATACCTGCCATTTTGTTAAAGAAAGTGGTTCATTCAATCGCAAGCCGCTCGCAACATTATTAAGACAAAGTATAGATACAGGCAAGATTTATGATGACCATAAGTTAGCGCATATTACCCCTACTTTCAAAGTGGATCAAGACTAGAGGCAAGTAATTATAGGCCTGTGAGTCTGACATCTCATATCATGAAAGTTTATGAAAGGGGTAATGAAAAAATATATAATGAAACATTTAATGAAAAATAGTTTGTTTAATATAGGACAACATGGTTTTGTACCTGGAAAAAGTACACAAACCCAACTGTTAGTCCACCATGAAAGCATATATAAAAATATGATAAACGAAAAGATACAGAGATGTGGTTTACCTAGACTTTGCAAAAAGCTTTTGACAAGGTAGACCATAATATATTTCGAAAAAATTAGAAAACATAACATTGTGGACAAAGTAGGAAGTTGTATAAAAGAATTTTTGCAAAACAGTAAACAGATAGTGATTGCAAACGACGAAATCGGATGAATCTATGGTAATATCCGGTGTGCCACAAAGGTACGGTGTTAGCTGTTTTGCTGTTTGTGATTATGATTGCAGACATAGACAGTAATGTTAAGGACTCGGTAGTGAGAAGTTTCGCTGATGACACAAGAATAAGTAGAGAAATTACTTGTGATGAAGATAGGAACTCGCTACAAAGAGACCTAAACAAAATATATAAATGGACAGAGGTAAATAGGATGGTATTTAACTCTGATAAATTTGAATCAACAAACTATGGTGATAAAGAACGAATGCTATATGCATATAAAGGACCTAATAATGAGACAATCATAAATAAGGAAGCAGTTAAAGACCTTGGTGTGATGCTGAATAGGAATATGTTATGCAATGATCAAATAGCAATACTATTGGCAAAATGCAAAGCAAAAATGGGAATGTTGTTTGGCACTTCAAAACAAGAAAAGCTGAACACATGATTATGCTTTATAAAACGTACGTATGTAGTCCCTTGAATATTGCAATATAATATGGTACCCACACTACCAAAAGGATATTGCACAAATAGAGAGTGTACAAAGGTCCTTTACAGCTAGAATAGAAGAAGTTAAGGACCTTGACTACTGGGAAAGACTACAATTCTTAAATTTATAGTCTTGAAAGGAGAAAAGAACGCTACATGATAATCCAGGCATGGAAACAGATAGAAGGAATTACCGAAAACATCATGGAGCTAAAATTATCAGAAAGAGCAAGCAGAGGCAGATTAATAGTGCCCAAAACTATACCAGGAAAACTAAGGAAAGCACACAGGACATTAATCCACCACACGCACCAGCATCAGTAATGCAGCATCTATTCAATGCGCTACCACTCATCTGAGAAACATATCAGGAGTGAGCGTAGATGTGTTTAAGAATAAGCTCGACAAATATTTAAGATGTATCCCAGACCATCCAAGATTGGAAGATGCAAAATATACTGGAAGATGCATTAGCAATTCTCTGGTAGACATCAGAGTACCGCACACTGAGGGACCTGGGGCAACCCGAACGAACTGTAAGGTCTGTAAGGTAAGGTCTCTCTCTCTCTCTCTCTCTCTCTCTCTCTCTCTCTCTCTCTCTCTCTCTCTCTCTCTCTTGCTATTATTTTCATCAGCTTTCTCACTCTCACTCTCATTCATCTCATCTTTCAGTTTCATATTCATTTACTTGTATTCATCATCATCATCTCTCTCTCTCTCTCTCTCTCTCTCTCTCTCTCTCTCTCTCTCTCTCTTGTTATTATTTTCATCAGCTTTCTCACTCTCACTCTCATTCATCTCATCTTTCAGTTTCATAATCATTTACTGCATTCATCATCATCATCATCTCTCTCTCTCTCTCTCTCTCTCTCTCTCTCTCTCTCTCTCTCTCTCTGACTGTCTCTCTCTCTCTCTCTCTCTCTCTCTCTCTCTCTCTCTCTCTCTCAATTTTTATATCTCTTTATCTATCCCTTTCATTCTCACTGTTTTACATTCCACTCAATCAGTTCAGTCTTCCTAAACAGTGTTTATGCTCTCTCTCTCTCTCTCTCTCTCTCTCTCTCTCTCTCTCTCTCTCTCTCTCTCTATATATATATATATATATATATATATATATATATATATATATATATATATATATATATATATATATATATATATATATATATATATAGTATATATATATATATATATATATATATATATATATATATATATATATATATATATATATATATATATATATATATATATATAAGAAACAAATTCTTTGTAAAATCGTAAAAGCTAAAAATAAAGGCTAAAAATTATTCATACAAAATTTTCACAAATGTACACAAACATTAAAATTAGAGAACAAAAGTTTTAAAAATCATTACATTAAAATGAAATTAACAGAATATGCAGTAAACTGAAATTGAAAACTATCTGTGAAAGGGGGTTACAGAACAAAAGATTAACGACTGACCTAGAGGAGTGACAACTTTAAACCTCAAAATAAACAGATAGTTTTCAATTTCAGTTTACTGCATATTCTGTTAATTTCATTTTAATGTAATGATTTTTAAAACTTTTGTTC
>NC_089794.1:3777500-3782500 GCF_040412425.1 Macrobrachium rosenbergii | reverse complement strand
TTCCTGTGCACGCCAGTGTTAATTATTCAAACTCAGCCTTTCTCTTGTTGTTTTCTTTACTATTCCTGCCCCTTGCAGCACTTTCATAATTCGAACCTTCCTCATCTCTTCCCTCCGATGGCTCTATAGACGTCTGCCCCATTGATAAGAAAATTCTATTTGAAAAAGACGATTCATTTACCGTCTATTTCTTGACGTTGAATGATTGTAATGTGAATTTCAGTTCCGTTTCCTACTGACGTTCTTCCTTCTTCAGTTACTCTTTCTGTCCCCTGAGGAACACTTATGTCTGAACTATTTCACTTTACCATCCCTGAGAAGCGTTTGTGTCAGCAGACATGAATAGCTGCTGGGAGTAACTTATTCTCAAGCTCAAAAATTACTTCATTTTCCACTGAGTGTATGAATTACTTAGAGCTGGTCCAGCTTTTTGAGATATAACAAGGACATTCTTCAAGCTATATGAAATGTGAAAGTAACGGTCGTGTAGAATAAATATGCAATATTTATTCTACAAATTATCGTCTGGCTTTTTTAGGTATATCCAGAGGACTCCTGTTACTGTTACCTTTTTTTTTAAATAATAAAGAAAGATATTTTCAGTAGCCGTTTTAACTCTTAAGTAGATGTTTTCTCGTACTCATTTGGTTGCTATTTTCAAGTCTTGCGTTTAGCAGAAAGTTCTCGAAGTTAGAGAGCATCGATATTTCAACAATAGTTTTCTTCAGTCTGTGATTCATCTCTCTCTCTCTCTCTCTCTCTCTCTCTCTCTCTCTCTCTCTCTCTCTCTCTCTCTGTGTGTGTGTGTGTGTATGTGCGCCATAGCCAAACCAAATTCTTGTTTTTATTTGAATATGTTTTTCTTTTACTTCAAAATAACTAAATAAACCAAGGAAACCGGAAGCCAACGTAAGTATAAAAACAACTTCCCTTTAAGACCCAAGTAAAGAAAATAGAACCTCATTTGACTTCGAGTTAACTAAAGCAGTAAATTCCATCAACTCCTGGCTGTGTCTCGCGTTTGTTTTTGGGGGCGCGTTCTCTTTAACTAGAGCTGTAAATTCTTGGGAGTTTGTTTTGGGGGCGTGTTCTCTCTACGCGATATGAATGGAACCAATCAGCAAAAGTTCCTAGATCCAAATGGGATGCGGAAAGTGGAATGTGAGACTGTAAAGACTTTTTCCGTTCTTGAAGTTTGTTTTTATTGTGTTTCTTACAAGGGTCGTGCTTAGAAATCCTTTGTTGTGGAGAAGCAGCCGGAGTTCGGTTCCACGACGTCTCTTTTAACGGGAACTGGAGCGGAAATTCTGGATTTGTTCGGGAAGTTCCATTTTAGACATTTGTGTTTATCCTTTTTAAGTCTTTGTAGTTTTACCCTCAACCTGCGAATACGGAAATAGGTTAGATGTTTTTCCTGTGCCTCTCTGTTTTTGGGTCTGTCTCTGTGTTAACAAAATATGTACACAGGATTTAGTAAAACTTGGAAGGTACATCTACAGAAATGGTCTTCTTCAGATTATTAAATTTTCGGGTAATTCACTTGAGTTGATGATTCTGTGTTACGGAAACCTTTTGACAAATCTCCTTTTATCTTGATATTTTCTTTAAACCTTGGTTTTTATTCAAGTAATTTGAATATTTCCTCGACTAAAAACTACACAGATTCGCATCCTCTACAATGTTTACCATGGATCTATCTTTTTAATTGCTCCATATGTATACTGTATATATATATATATATATATATATATATATATATATATATATGTGTGTGTGTGTGTGTGTGTGTGTGTGTGTGTGTGTCTGTCTGTCTGTCTGTCTGTGTATGTGTGTGCATGCGGGCGTGCTTGCGCTTTCATTTTTTATTTGAGTTGCTTGGAGCCATTTCATAGCCAATGTGCTCTGTTGATGACTACAGAAGAAGAGAAGCGAATCGAGAGAGGCCGAAAGCGAGAGACTGGCGGAGGTCTTCTTCCCTCGGAGGTTCAACTAAAGCAGAAAATTGTCCCAATTTTGGTTCGTTTTCTCCGACGCCTCTTCGGGAACTGGGAGAATGAAGCAATCGGAGAAAGTTTTTCGGAGACAGGGACGGAATTCAGAGAGAGAGAGAGAGAAAATAGAAATCTGGATTGGATCCATTCAAAAAGAGGGAAATGGAAGTGAATTCTAAACAGAAATAGAGAGACAGAGAGAGAGAGAGAGAGAGAGCTGGATTTCATGAGGTACAAAATGAGGTAAAGGAAGCGAATTTTAAAGAGAGGGAAGAGAGGAAGATATATATATATATATATATATATATATATATATATATATATATATATATACTGTATATATATATATATATGTGTGTGTGTGTGTGTGTGTGTGTCTGTGTGTGTATACATATATGCATATCATATATATATATATATATATATATATATATATATATATATATATAGAGAGAGAGAGAGAGAGAGAGAGAGAGAGAGAGAGAGAGAGAGAGAGAAGAGAAATCCTGGAAAGATATATACGAAAAGAGTATGAAAAAGAGACAGAGAGAAACACGAAAAAGAGATAGAGTGAAATGTATGTGACCTCAGTAAAAGAGGAGAAAAAATAAGCTGATTTCACATTGAAAGAGAGGGACAAAGAGAGAAATCTTTATGGAGATCTATACAAAAACTAAGAGAAGGGGTGGCGGGAGATCTGGAAAAGACATTAAAAAAGAGGAAATGGAAGCTAATTCTGAAGAGACTACTCGTTGGCCAGGACCTCCTTCGACAATGCCGCCAATTGGAAAACCTATGTAAAAAGAAAGAGAAGACTAGTCTTGATCTTGACTTCTTACGTTACTGTGCTATCAATGATGTTGTTCCTAACTTTGTTAAATATAAGATTTATAAGAGCTCTCTTTATGATTCTACTTTCTCTAAGGAAACTACTAAATACCTTCTTAACTACGAGACGACATGTAAACAAAATGAATTTGACCGACTGTGTAAACAATATTCGCTGCTTCGTCAGGAAACACTTAATGCCTTTTCCTTTTTTGACAGGATTATTTTTATTAGGCTCTCTAACAAAAGTATCCTAGGTTTTATTAATATTATTCAAAGGAGACATGCTAAAAAACTATCCAATCTGGGTATTTTACTTCCCAAATTCCATACCAATAAGTACCGTCTTTAACTATTCTCAATATATTTTATCTAAACGCGAAGCGTTTCTCCTTTCTTTTGGGTTGGATTTCTGCCTGCCTAATTTTAAACCTAACTTTCGTCAATTCTTCCTTCCTATTGGAGTATTGCTTCAACGTATAAAAAGACTAGAATTATGTACAAACTTATCCCAATTACAAAATGAACTTATGGTGATTGCTCACAGTTCGTTTTCTAATTTAAAAACCAATTGGGGTCCCTTTTTTTAACAAATGTGATCTCCAACTTCTTTAATCTTTATCCCAACATGATGATATTGTAGTCCTTAAGCCAGACAAGGGGAGAGACTTGTAATCCTCGATAAGGACGATTATATTAACAAAATAAATGACATCCTTAATGACCAGAACAAATTTAGGAACATAGGGCAACCCAGTCTCCAGGAGATCTTCAAGGTGGAGAACAAGATCAGCCTGTTCCTACAAACGCTCAAGAGAGACGGTATCATTAGTGAACATACCTATGAGGATTTATTCTCCAGTGGCTCTTCATTCGGGATTTTATATGGGTTGCCAAAAATCCATAAACAAGGTATCCCCCTTCGCCCCATCCTGGCCACTTTTAACTCTTCCAACTACAAACTTACGAAAATCATAGTACTGTTATTGGAGCCCCTGACTCGTAACGAATATACTTTAAAGATTTCTGAAGAATTTAAAAGTAGAGTACTCTCACAGGACTCAGACTTATATATGTCCAGTCTAGGTGCTGAATCACTGTTCACGAATGTACCTGTGAGAGAAACCATTAATATAATTTTGGCCAAGTACTGTAATTTCCACAACCCGGCTCTATTTATTGTAATTTTAACATTAAATCTTTTAGAACCCTTTTAGAATTGACCGTGCTGGACACGGCTTTTGCTTTTAATGATAATTTATAAAAACAAGTGGATGGGATGCCAGTTGGGTCGCTTCTGGGCCCAACTTTTGCTAATTTCTTTATGTGCTCCCTGAAGGAGCTCTTTTGGAAGAGTGCCCCCTGTCCTTCCATTCCCTATTTTATTCACGGTGTATAGACGACACCTTTGTCCTGTTTAAAAATGACTATGATGCAGAAAGGTTTTTACACTTTGCCAGTCAATTTCACAGCAACATTAAGTTTACCCTGGAAAAGGAATATGAAGGTAAGCTAGCTTTATTAGATGCTTTAGTCTCAAAAGAGCACGATCATTTTAATACTGTCATTTACAGGAAGAAGACATTCACGGGTCTTGGCTCCATTTTTCATAGATTTTGCTTTTTTAATTTCAAAGTCAGTGCCATCTATACATTTGTACCTAGAGTTTTTACTTTAACATCCAACTGGGCCGCTTTTCACAGTGATATTGTATTTTAATTCAGTATTTTAACAATAATTGCTTCCCAACCAAACTGATTTACAAAATCATCCGCCAGGTCCTTGATAAGAAATTTTCCTCAACCATCACTACTTACAATGTTCCTAAACTTCTTATGTTTGCCAGCTTTCCATATTTACCAAATAACCACAATTTTCAGAACCAAGTTATCAAGGTGACCCACAAACACATTGGAGCCCTCGACCTGAAACTTATTCCAAAAAATCATAGAACTGTTGGCTCATTGTTTTCTGCGAAAGATCGGCTCTTTCCCTTGATGACGTCGGCCGTAGCATATGAGTATAAGCGCCCCGGATGTAATTCGGGTAATTATGTGGATTCGACCCGACGTTTACTCAAGGTAACAGCCGATTCCCATATTGGAATAAGTCATCGCACTGGCTGCAGACTATCCAGCCCGGAATTGTCCAACATCAGAAACCATGCTAACAACTGTAGAA
>NC_089794.1:3765000-3775000 GCF_040412425.1 Macrobrachium rosenbergii | reverse complement strand
TTTCAAAAAAAGTCTTGGCTGAAAAGGTTTTATATTTACAAACTTTTTTTTTTACAAAATGTTTGGCTTAAAAGTTATTAAATGCCGAAACGTTTTTCACTGTAGCTTCTTTTTCAAATTGCTTAGCTGAAAAGCTTCTTTTGTTGCGAAAAACATTTTCTAGCTGAAACGCTTTTATAAAGACATTTCGCTGTAACCTTTGTTTTCAAAGTCTTGATTCTCCTCTTCAGAGATACATTTCGCAGTCATTTCCTTTTCGAAAGGTTTAGTAAAATAGCTGCTGCTTTCAGAAAGATCCTTCCCAAATTATTTAGCTGAAAAGGTATTCACCTTTCTAGTAACGCATTTCACTGAGGCTTCCCATTTAAAAGGATTTAGCTGGAAAAGCTGTTTTTTCTTCAGAAACACTTTTTCAAAATCATTAGTTGGACAACATACACTCCTTTATAGAAGCACATTCCACTGTAGCTTTACTTTTCAAAAATGTCTTTTCAACGATGTCGATGATAAAGCTGTTTTCAGTAACATTCTTTTAGATCTTTTATTTGGAAGGGGTATTCTCCTTTTCAAAAATACATTTCCCTTTCTTTCATTTTCATAAGATTCCGTTGAAAACGTTACTGTTTTCAGTAATACTCATTTTATATGTTTATCTGAAAATAGTTCTTTTCAGCTCTTCTCAGGAACACTCTTTCAGGGTGTTAGGTTAAGAAAGGTGTTCTTGCCAGGAATGCATTTCATTGTAACTTTCTTTTTTCAAAAGGCTTAGCTGAGCAGCTGTTCTTCTCAAAAACTCTTTAAAATGTTTAGCTGAAAAAAGTGTGAGCCTTTACAGAAACACATTTCACTGGGGATTTATTTTTCAAACTGGTTAACTGAAAAGACTTTCCATTCAGAAATACTTTTTTGAAATGTTTAGTTGAAAATTATATTACCTTTTCAGAAACACGTTCCACTGAAACTTTATTTTTCAAAGGATTTGGCTGTTCATTTCGTAATTACGATCCCCAAAGTCTGGAACTGACAGAATGTTTAGGAGAAAAGAATGTTCTTTGCGGAAATACACTCTTTAGGATGTTTAACTGAGAGGAGTATTCTCCCCATAGAAATTTACTATTAGGACAGGTTATAATTTTTTTGTTTAACACTTTACTGAAACCTTCCTTTCCTTAATTTTACTTAAACAAAAATATTCTCCTTTTCACAAATGCTCTTCACTAAAGTTCACTTGTTCAAAAGGTTTAGCTGAAAAAGCTGTTGTTTTTCAGGCGTATTCTTTCAAATTCACTCTAGATTACTAGAAAAGGGAGTTCTTCTCTGAACTAACTTTTCTTTTGCCTTCAAGGAGCTAGTTAAAATACAGATCTTTTCAGAGTCGTCTTTCATAATAGCTTCATTGCAAATGTAATGGACGTTCTTTTAAAAGAATAATATTTCACTGTAGCTTTTGTTTTTAAAATACCCAGCAGAAAAGTGTGTTCTTGTTAGGAACACTGATTTCAAAATCTATGGTTGGAAAAAAATTCTCCTTTTCAAAAACACATTTCACCGCAGTTTCAGTTCTCAAATGGTTTAACTGAAAAGGTTGCTCTTTTCTAAAACACTTCCCGCTGTTTTTTTTTGTTTTTTTTATCATAATGCCAGCAAGAAAGCTGATATTTTCAGAAACTCCTTTTAATGCAGTTTCTTTGAGATGGAATGGGTATCCTTTCAAAAATACTTTTTGCTTTAGCTTTTGTTTGTTTTAAGAATACTTTTGAGAAGGGGTGTTATTTTCTGAATCACTTTTCTTTATAGTTTCCTTCCTTCAAGATTCTAGGTAGAAACCTAACTATTCAAAAACTTCTTCCAATGTGGCTTTCTTGTAAATGAAGTGGACATTCTTTCCAGGAGTATATTTCCACTTATGACCTTTCCTAACGAGATTACCTAAAAAGACTTTTCGCTTTCTCGGAAACTCATTCTAGCTTTGCGTTATAGCTTTTTGTAAAAAAAAAATATTTAAAGAAGAGGGCCACTGAAATTTTCCTGCTATTTATGACCCATTCGAAAAACAGTGAGTCGTAATGGTCGGTCTCTCACGAAATATTTCTGTCACTGAAAGATCAGCCTTAAAACGTTTTTGTTTAAAAGACATAAGATATATATATATATATATATATATATATATATATATATATATATATATATATATATATATATATATATATATATATATATATATATATATATATATATATATATATATATATCTTATGTATATATATATATATATTTGTAAGTTTTATCTTTATAGATATATTTCAGAAAATGCCATGTCTCTTTCATAAGAGAGTTTTATCTTTATAGTATATTTCAGAGAAAATGCCTCTGGTCTTCTCTCTTTTGGTCTCTCTCTCTCTCTCTCTCTCTCTCTCTCTCTCTCTCTCTCTCTCGGTAAAACTATGGCGATGTATGCTCAAATACCAAAGAGAGAGGGAGTTCCACCGGAAGTGATGTCATTACCTTGAGTGCCCTGACGTTTTGAAAAGGATTTCTCTGAGAACGTTCCAGCCCCAGCCGCCATTCCGCTTTTTCTTTGAACAAAAACGTTTCAGGGCTGATCTTTCAGTGACAGAAATATTTCGTGAGAGACCGACCTTTACGACTCACTGTTTTTCGAATAGGTCATAAATAGTAGAAAAATTTCAGTGGCCCTCTTCTTTAAATATTTTTTTTACAGAAAGCTATTACGCAAAGCTAGAATGAGTTTCCGAGAAAGCGAATAACCTTTTTAGGTAATCTCGTTAGGAAAGGTCATAAGTGGAAATATACTCCTGAAAAGAATGCCCACTTCATTTACAAGAAAGCCTCATTAGAAGAAGTTTTTGATCAGTTAGTTTGCTACCTAGAATCTTGAAGGAAGGAAACTATAAAGAAAAGTGATTCAGAAAATAACATCCCTTCCCGCAAAGTATTCTTAAAACAAACAAAAGCTAAAGCGAAAAGTATTTTTGAAAGGATACCCATTCCATCTCAAAGAAACTGCATTAAAAGGGGTTTCTGAAAATATCAGCTTTCTTGCTGGCATTATAATGAAAAAAAAAAGCGAGAAGTGTTTTAGAAAAGGGCAGCCTTTTCAGTTAAACCATTTGATATCTTCACACTTTGGAAATGCTTGTCACCACTATGTCTATATTCAAATGAACAAAGAAATTAAAATATTCTGATGTCCCGTCGAGACTGGAACTCGCATCCGGGGTATCAGAATGAGGAAAGGTTAACTACCGGGCCAAGGATGCAAGTTTGAACCTCGCTCGGGCGTCAGAATATCTTTATTTCTTTCTTTTCTGATATAACTTAGTTTCTTCACTTTGGAAACGTTTCACAACTCTAAGTCTATATCGAAGTAAAAAAAGAAAAGCGTGAGCTGGTTCAAACTTGCATCCTTGGCCAGGTAAAGAGTGTTCCAAAGAAATGACTGAGGGCATTTCCAAAGTTACTAAAAGTTAGGGCATACGTTATATATCTGGATATATCTGGATGCCAGGAAAAGAATTATCAGCAATGGTGGCCAAAAATCAGAAATGGGATAAATTATAACTGGTTGTGGTTCTGAGTGTCAGTGGTTGCAGTACAGAAGAGAAAAAATGTATAACTGCGGATTTTTTTTCTTATGAAGAAAAGGCTTGCTGTTTTTTCCTAAGATGAGGCAAAAATGAAAGGGCAGCGTGTGCAGGTAAAAGAGTACAGATTTCTTAGTTCAAGAATGGTATATTTAAGAATTAGCATAAGAGGAGTAAAAGTTGTATTGGTGAGTGTATATGGTCCAGGAATAAAAAAGAAGAAGAATGAAAGAAAATCTCTTTGGAGAGATTCAACTTGTTTTGCATGGTTTGGATAACAAAAAGGCATTGTTTCATATGATATGAACGCAAATGTAGGTGAAAGGAAGAGAGAACGTTGTTCGCAGGTATGGATTTCTTGGAGTAAATGAGAGTGGACAGCATATCATGGAAATGTGTTTGGAATGAGGCCTGATTGTTAGAAATACGTGTAAACAGAAAAGTGACTGAGGAGTAAAGCTGGGTCTAGGAGAGGTGTGTGTTTTGTCTCGTAGTTGGTCTCTGTCTCTATGAGAGAATTCAGCGAAAGGCAATGGACATAGTTGTAAAGTTAAGGAGGGAATGGATGTGGAATGGCTGGTGTTTGCAGATATAGCTCTGGTTTGGGGTTGTGAACAGGCGTAACTAAGGGGGGAGGTGGGGGGACGGTTCCTCCTGGGCGGCACTGTCCTAGGGGGCGGCACTCTGGCATCTTTTGAGCAGGTCTGATGTTGTTATTAGCGAATTCGCCCCTAAGAAAGCTGGTAGGGTTCCGTTGTAAATCTGCAATGTTGTTTTTGTTTTAGCTTTATGAAATGAAATAAATGATCGAGATGTTAAGACTTAAAATGTTCGTTTAATTTTCACCACTTTGGTACTTTGTAGCACGGAAATGGGGCGGCACTTTCAGAATCCGCCCCGGGTGCCACTAACGCTAGTTTCGCCACTGTTTATAAAAAGAAACTGCAGAACTAATAAAAAGCCATGAAAGGGCTTTCAAGGGGAAAAAGCTGAGAGTAGATATTAGCAAGAGCGAGACTGAGAAGGTGAAAAGAAACTGAAGTTGGAGCACTAAAAGGTTAACATGGTAGGTGGAAGGGTGGAAGAATAGAAATGTTTGATTAGTATACTTGGAAGATGGTAGAATAAGAGAGGCGGTGAATTACAGAATGAAAGGGTGTGAGCAAAAGACTGGGAAGAGCCTTGAATTGTTTATGAACGCCATGGAATGAATATGTCAAGAGATTTTTGGAACGAAGATATCTAAAATGAATGAAAGCTGTCAGAATAGGATGTGAGTCGTCAGAAGAGATGATCGGGTGGGACACATGGAGAAACGTCGATGAAATGGTAAATAGTTTCAGTGTGGGTGAAAGACTCGACTATAGCATTTTCAGATAGCTTGTTTATATGAAATAATGTGCGATGATAGGCTGTTGAAATGAGTGTATTATTCGGAATAAGGAAGGAGGAGCACAAGAACCAGACAAAGCTGAATAGGCGAAACGAAAGAGCTTCGGGAAAGGAGCTTCTATGAATGTTCATGAAGCTGCTTAAACCCCAGTAGACGATATGTCTCAAGATATATATATATATATATATATATATATATATATATATATATATATATATATATATATATATATATTATATATATATATATATATATATATTTCTACTGGTTTTTTCCAGTAATTTATACAATTGTAATATACAATGCTTCTTAATGATTCAGCAGTGCTTTTTGGATACGTTTGAACAAAGCCTCAAGATCCAAGAGCAAGAAATATGAAGAAATTCTGACATTTTTTGCACTTGGATCTTAAGGCTAGTGACAAAACACCCCGAAGTAGAAAGTTAAGAGGGCGTTGCTATTATATTATAATATATAATGTATATTATATATATATATATATATATATATATATATATATATATATATATATATATATATATATATATATATATATATATATATATATATATATATCTCCAAGGGGAAAATTTGTTTAAATCATCCATCCTGACTGCTATGGTGTTATTTAGCTAAGCATATTCATTAGGTCTGATATATATGGTGGTAGAAATTTATGTCATTTATGTTAGGGTGACAGTGTAAACGAATATACAAGGAAATGCAAAAATATAAGCAGTCTCGAAGAGAAGAACCCTTAACTCATTTGTGCTTTCCGAATGCAGCTGGGCTCCCACCTCTATAGTATCATGCTATCATTTAGGTCCTACTAACTACACCCCTTAGAATCTATATATTTAACATATGTCTTTTGAAATAAATGGATCAGGACTATCCAATACTAAGCTGATAGTCATATATGACCAGAAATTCCTTTCATTAAATTATAAAACTAATACATTCTATTGCACCCCCTCATGGATGTGGGGAAATCCCTTAACAATAGTTTGAAGTAATCTTTACAAGGAACGTTTTGATAACATGTGTTTGACCGGAGATTGAATATGTAAACACCTTTTATAGCAGATTAAACGAAGTTGTGACATCTATGAAATTTTCTTTGGAAAGTTGACAATGAGTGTAGCCTACCATTGTTGGATTGCCAGACATACAGAGGAAGTAATAGTTTCAAATTTAGTGTATACAAAACCTACCATAATTCCGCCTATGTAAATGTTTTAGGGGCACAAGAATATAGTAAAAAAATCTGTTTTTACATTTATGTTTTTAAGAGTACTAAACGCATATTGCCAAGGATATATTGATGATGAAAGAGACGCAATTAGGAATGCAGAAAATAAGTTAAAAAAACCCTAACATTGCATTAGACGATATGGTGAGAGCGTCAAAAAGCACTTAGATAAACACGTACAGAAAATAATCTGCTTGCAATACCATATAGTGATATCTTTCAGGATATTCCCCAGTTGCTTCAAGTTTTCAGAGTTAGTGTTACATTCATAAACACTAATACTGTTAGAAAACACTTATAAAGAACTTTCCAACAATACAAAGGATTTGCATACCAAATCCCATGTAAGTCATGTGAGAATATTTGTGATGGTCAAACTGGGAAATCATTGGAAAAAAAGAAAAATACAACATTTGAAATGTGTAAGATATGCACAGGAAAACAGCGCAATTTTCGTTCAATCAACTGAAAAGTGCTCAAGAGCGGGTTCATTCCGAAAATTTATAAGAGGGAAAGATAATGGCAGCAATTAGTAACTAAAAGACAGTTTTGATAAGAATATCATTCTATATATATATATATATATATATATACAGTATATATATATATATATATATATATATATAAATATATATATATATATATATATATATATATATATATATATATATATATATATATATATATATATATATATATATATATATATATATATATATATACATATATATATATATATAGTATATATACATATATATATATATATATATATATATATATATATATATATATGTATATATATATATATATATATGCATACCTATACGTGTGAGTGTTTGCATGTATGAGTAAATGTGTTTGTGGTTTTATTTAGAGAGGTAAACATTATGAAAGACATTATTATAGAATGAATTACTTCAAGACTCAGATCATCAAGAACTTCGCTGGGCTTTAGACTCCTAATCAAAACAAGAATTAATTAGGTAGGAATTTCAGTGTAAGTAATTGTGGACTGACAGTGTGATACTGCCTCATTACCTACGAAAAGGAATTTAGGTCTTTTTGCCCGTCTTTCTCTCTGTCTCTGACGAAAACTTTAGGAAAACTAATGAATGGATTTGAATGAAACAGGAAGGAAACTTTGTGGGTGTTGCTTTGGCTTGTTATCTACGCAACACCTCCGAGGTGCTAGTACTAAACATGGCGGAAGCTCAATGGGACGCCGTGTTTAGTACTAGCCCCTCGGGGATCAAAGATGTCGTTTATCAATATAATTTGTCGACCACACAATATGAAATAGGAGTATATAATACTTTGATCCCAGAGGGGCTAGTACTAAACACGGCGTCCCATTGAGCTTCCGCAGTGTTTAGTACTACAAAAAAAAATAGCACCTCGGAGGTGACTTGTAGCTAACAAGCCAAAGTAGCACCACTTTGTGAAAACTTTCTTTTCGTGACCTTATCCAGGTAATTGAACTCTGGAGGGTATCCGATAACTAGTGGAAAATTTACTGTATTTTTTTTTTTTTTTTATCTCTGGAGAAAGTACGCCAAATATTCAGCGAATTCCACCAAAATTCTGACACTGGAAAGTACCACCTTTTGCCGGATTTCACCAAATTCAGATATTTTGTTGTCGCCGACAACTCAAGTTATCTTAATGAAGGACTATGATCTCTGACGGGTTTTTTTATTAATGTTATTAGAGGATGGCCAAGGGCTGGACGCAGGCAAGTTTGTAATGCATTGGGGAAGTTATCCTGATGCACGTTGCCATTATTATTATTATTATTATTATTATTATTATTATTATTATTATTATTATTATTATTATTATTATTATTAATTTTAACACTCAACAGGAAGTTAATAATTGATATGATGCAGATAATAAGTCATAAAAATCTCATGATCACATGAGTCACTAAAATGACGTAAAAAACCATGTTGATGTAAGTGTGAATATATGTTTAAAAACATATGCAACGAGAGCTTTCGAGAACCGAGAGCAGGTTCTCGAAAGCTCTCGTTGCATATATGTTTTTAATTATATCTTATTCACCATTAATGACGTTAGTAACAAAAGCAAAACGAAGGAATGAGAAAAGAGAAAGTCAAGTGAGCATAAAGTGTTATGATTGGAATAGCAAACAATAAAGACGAGCTAAACATGAAAACGACGCTAAAAGACGTATAAAGCTCTAAGAAAAAAATTCATATTTACCAAGACTCTCTTCTAAGCCAAATACCTCTTTGCCAGCTGCATAAATTCACACGCCAGATTAATCCACTTGCTTTCCTTTACGACGCTCTCTCATGCCTGAAGAGAGAGAGAGAGAGAGAGAGAGAGAGAGAGAGAGAGAGAGAGAGAGAGAGAGAGAGAGTCTGAAATGAAGGCGAAAGCAAGGGAAGAAGATGACAGGGAAAAGAAGATTCCAAGAGATGATGAGAGACTGAGAGAGTTATTTTTATCTATTAGAGAAAGATATTTGCAAGAAGGGAGAGACCCGGAGGTGGGGAGAGAGATAGAGACTCTGTTCCAGGAAAGTCAGAGGGAAAGGAGATCACTGGAAATGAGTGAGCTTCCTTCAAGAACACAGAGAGAGAGAGAGAGAGAGAGAGAGAGAGAGAGAGAGAGAGAGAGAGAGAGAGAGAGGAAGGGGAGGGGGGTCCATCGAACCCCCATATAATAGAGTCTCCAGTCTTATTCAACACCAATATATGGAGGGGAAAGTTTAATTAACGAACCACTGAAATTTGATGATGAAAACGCAGGCACTGATGAGTGGCTCACTCCTATGTAAATGACCTCAGGTCATTTACATGATAATGAACGTCGGTCATATGCAGCCTCAAATACTGAAGGAGCCTCGATGTGTTTATTAAGTAGACTGCAGTGTCCATAAGCCAGGCCCATGGGTTGCCACTACTCATATTGCAATCTTGAGATGTATGTTTCCGGTTTGAAAAGTTTTCTTCGCTGTGCTATGGATTTTTGTTGTCCGAAAGTTTTGGAAAGTTACACTTACTTAAAGGAGAGAGAGAGAGAGAGAGAGAGAGAGAGAGAGAGAGAGAGAGAGAAAGTTTTGCTCTACGTTAAACGTGAGGACGTCCAAGATTTTGAAAGGCCATAGTTGGAAAAGGTGCGTTATGTTATTATTTGGCAAATTGCCGCAAAACTAAGACCGCAAGGAGTCTTGGTTGAGGAGGTGGCAGAACTTTGGTCTGGAGATATTGGTTATGGCTAACACTTGGCTCAAAGTAAACTTACACTGCGCCAGATATGACCCAGAGGGCACAAAAAGCATCACAAATCCTCATTAACTCTTCCTACTTCTGCCATTCATGTCTTTCCTGTGTTTCATCTTCCCTAAATCTCCATTCATCTTCAATCTCCCTTCGCATCGTTCTCATCCAAGCACGTCTGGGTCTTCCAAATCCTTAGGCCCGGCCACATGATCCCAGCTGACACAGTCACGTACTACTCTCCAGGCCATCTTATTTTCCCTTTCATCAGTATCCCATCTACTGTACATATGGAACTTCAGTCATTTCCCTGTCACACCTAATCTAACTTTGTCCTTGGCATCTGACTATTACTTCTGTACTTGTCGCTTCGTTCTCAAATCGATAAAATTTCTTAGGTATAATCACATTGTCACACTATGCTTCTTGTCCATACAGCAGTACAGATCGTATCACATTACTTCTGTATGCAGTTTCCAAATCTTATAAGCCTGCCCTTTGT
>NC_089794.1:3750000-3760000 GCF_040412425.1 Macrobrachium rosenbergii | reverse complement strand
ATTGTCGGCATAATATATTCCTGATACTGGAACATCACTGAATCGTCAATGTCTTCCAACGGTGGAACCGTCATTGGCACCTTGGTTGTAGGTACTGCCACTACCAAATGCTCGTTATGCGTATGACGCATAATTATCTTCTCGGAACTGTTGAATACAGCACGGCTAAGTACGAGAAAGTCCGTAGACAGGATTCTTGAAGAACAAATGATGTCGACTTGTTGTTCTGGCACATCATTGTAACTGCACATTCCTTGCAAAAGATGGCAGTAAGGGTGCTGGTGGACTCGATGTGGTAATCTCGCAGGAACTGTCTAAAGTCACATTCTGTCGGAGTCTGTCCATGAACTAATGATAATTCACAACCACCCCACAGACACAACTCGCAACTGGAAAATACTACTGTCACACACACACCTCTCTCTAACTAAAGTACAACTCGTCTTATAATCAACTCCTGAACCTTGATATTGATCTCCCAAAATGAACATGGTCTCTGATCTATCCCATGTCACTACTGAGTCTCCAAAAACACTCGAAAAAGGTCTAATAACAAAAAGGTTTCATGTTACTGAACCAAAGACTACTAATGCAAAAGTCAAACACTCACAATGTGAACTAATTCCAAGTGTGTATCTCAGAATATCCACAGTCAACTCACTACTAAGCACAATAACTCTACGGAACTCACTCATAAAAAAAAACCATCCAACAAAAAAAAATACTCGAGAATCCTATCCAAACACTAAAAGGTATCATATCTCGTAAAAGACATGAAAGTTCTACTCCGGTTAGCAAACATTTCGCAACACCTGACTAACTCTCAACAAAATAGCAATTGACGTAATGGCAATCGCTCCCACGATCTTAACAACTACAACTACTCACAATACAGCTCCCTTAATTTTTAAAAAAAAGAGACTGAAAAAAAATCCAGATACTCAAATACGATCTCCCAACCCGAAAAAAAAAGATCAGACTTGTTCGGTCCGATATACTAAATATCTCCCCAAAAAAAAATCCTAAACAACACACACATTGCGTCAGATGATAAAATACATCATAACACAACAACACACTAACACACGGGTCAAATCTCGTATGAAATTAGCCCATGTCTCAATTCCCAAAATCATTCGAAAACAAATGATTAAGAACTTCAACATCCAAAATGAACAAGAGACAAAAAAAAAATAAAAAAATATCATATATACAAATATCAACCCATTTATCCTCTAATTATATACAAACGTTCCGTTACATCCCAACTTTCTTCAACTTCGAAATATGGGTCAATTTCGTCACTCCAGTATTTACATCTTTAACTACAAATCTATTCCCTCTTTGATCTCTACAATCTCAAAAGGTCCGTGGAACTTCGGACTTAATTTATAATTCAGATCATTCCGAACATTCACTTTAACAAACACTCTATCACCCATCGAAAAAGCTTTTTTTACTCCCCTCGATTTCGCGTTACTTTTCTCTACCATTGCACGCGAACTAAGTTCAAGTTCTTTACTGATACGTGCAAATCTTTCTCTCGCTGTATTTATCAATGAAGTGACCGTAACATCACCTGAACTTGCTCTGGTAACAAATCAAAAGGTCCTTTCAACTTGTATCCATACAAAGCTTCTGCTGGAGATATCTTAATTGTGTCATTCATCATAGTATTGATACTATATCGCACTTCATCCAACGATCTGTCCCAATGTGTATCGGAACCACCCACCGTCATGCGTAAAGCTTCGATTACTTTCCGATTCGCCCTCTCACACAACCCATTCGCCTCAGGTCTATACGGGATTATAGATACTTTCTTTATTCCCCAACAAATTAGCAAGACCGTCTAAAGTCTTATTAATAAACTCCCTACTATTGTCTGTGATCAGACATTCAGGAACACCATATCGACAAATTATCCCCTTAAAGAACGCTATAGCAACTTCCTCAGCTGATTTGTATTTCAGTGGGAAAATCTCGACAAAGCGAGTCAACTCATCAACAACTACTAATAAATGTCTATAACCATAAGGGGACTCTGAGAAGTTACCCAGAATATCCATATGCACTCTCTGAAACGGCCTATGTGGTATGGGATATGAACCCAAACGACACGACACTGTCGTTGCTGGCTTATTCGCATTGCAAATAGCGCACTTCTTCACAAAGGCTTCTACTGCGGAAAACATATTTTTCCAAAAGAACTTGACCTGACGTTTTCATACGTCTTGTCCACACCTAAATGAGGAGAACCAAATTTACAATGTACAATGTCTAGAACTTGTGGTACTAGACTCTCTGGCACGATGATTTGTGTAATCTCACCCATGCTTCGAGTACTTCTGCAAGTTATACTTAACTTTCCTCACCAATAAATTATTCTCCAACTCTAGACCAGAAAAAGGCAACTTATACCTTTCTTCGGTGAAACTCCCCTAAGAAATGCCTTAGCATCTGACAACAATTTATCTTCATCTTGCTTTTGTTCAAGCAAGCCTATGTCCCAAGTGACATTTTCACCCGTAATATAACACACTGCGTTACTCTCACTATCACGAATATATAATCTATATTTATATATATATATAATATTATATATATATATATATATATATATATATATATATATATATATATATATATATATATATATATATATATATATATATATATATAATCTATATTTATATATATATAATATTATATATATATATATATATATATATATATATATATATATATATATATATATATATATATATATATATATATATATATATATATAATATAATATATATATAATATATATATATATATATATGATGTGTGTGTGTGTGTGTATGTATATATATATATATATATATATATATATATATATATATATATATATATATATATATATATATATATAAGTGTGTGTGTGTGTATAAGTTTTTTGTCACTTGCTCAAGCGTGACTTATTTATATTCACAGTTATTATGCCTCAAATATAATTTGATATTGAATTCACAATACTTTGGGAATAACCTTCACACAAGGGGAATTCCACTGACAAGTGTTTCTTCTCCGGCCTGGGGTCATAGCAGGCAGAAGTGCGGTACGGAGCGCTTTCACCTTTATTCCCACAGCCGATTTTGAAAAAATATTCATGCCTGATAACTGGGAAGAAAAAGACGAAGGAGCAGTAACCTCGTCAGCGTCTGAGGTCAGTATTCCATTTTCAAATATTGTGTTTCTATTCAGGTGGGCTAGTGCTTTGCCTTAGGCCCAAGTAGCTACCCTCCTTAAAATCTATACTTTTACATATTGTTTGGAAATAACTACATTCCATTTTTTACGTTCTTTGCCAGTTATTCATATTGTTGCAAAAGATTTCTATTATAAAACTTTTTTTATAATGTTTCTTTCCATTATTTTATTAAAAAAAACTGTTTTTACCCCTTGTCTAATCGTTTTCATTAACATGAACGAAAATGTACTGTACTCTTGTGCATATCTTATATTTTTTTATATTGTTCTGTACTCTTTCTTTAATTATTTCTCGGTCTGACCAATGGTAAGAATGTCACGTCATTCACGTGGAATTTGATATACACATACTTTAGTACTGCACTAGAGTTCTTTATTAGTTCTTGAGTTTTTCATTATTTATTCGTGAATGCTCTTTGAACTCAAATGTTATTAAGGAGATAGGGAATATACTTAACATTATTACTATATGGCAGTACAAATAGATTTTTCCGTATTGCAAATTACTCTGCTGTATCATGAAGAGACCGTTATTGCAGCTCTTTATGCAGTGTCTATACACCTCACTAATTTTTAAGTTACTTGCCAAATTATATGTATAGCATCATCAATGAACTTTTAAAAACTAGATGTGAACACCGCTTTGGTCAAGATAAAAATGTACATAATGAGATATATTGGTAAGTTTTCTGTACACGACTGTATTTAAACAAATGACTATCTTGACCATTGTGCACTGTTTGGAATGATTTTGTTTAATATTCTGCTTAATAATTTGTTTGATATTCTTGTGTCCCCGCTGGAGGGTAGGGCCATTAGTGCAACTCACGTGGTGCACCGCAGGCACTACTAAAGGTTGTCTGCAGCGTCCCTTCTGCTCCTGGCTGCTCCCACTGTTTTCGTTTTGCTCTGCCACCATTCCTTCCTCCTTTCTTCCGTCTTGGCGTCCAGTCACTCAAACTCTCCTCTCCACTGTCTTCAACACTGCATGGCTGTCAAGTACCTCATGATTTATATATATTTATATATATTTATATATATATATATATATATATATATATATATATATATATATATATATATATATATATATATATATACATATATATATATATATATATATATATATATATATATATATATATATATATATATATATATATATATATATATATATATATATTATATACATATATATACTGTGTGTGTATATATATATATATATATATATATATATATATATATATATATATATATATATATATATATATATATATATATATGCATAATCATAACGTATTCAAGAATCTGTTTCTTTGGAGAAGAAAGAAATCCGTCCTGTCAAGAAAGAAGGGAGTGGGTTTCACCTTTTCGACTTTTCAAGAACATTTCCTCTCTTTCTCCTCCTGTCTCTCCGGTTATCCCTTTCTCCCTCCCCACCCCCACCTATCTCCTGAATTTCTCCGCAGCCATAATTACAAATGTCCATCAAGGAATTTCTCTCGCATTCCAGTGGCCATGAAACTTTACAGGGATATTGGGCCGTGTCTTTGCACTTCAATCATGTCATTACACTTCAATCACACTTCACTCACACTTCGCTCACACTTCACTCAAACTCCAACGACCGCTCATGCCGTTCGGCGTTTTCATGTAGTCTCATCAGCGTGATGCTCTCTGAAAGAGACTGATGAGGAACCGATGATGGAGAGAATCCGGAAATAGTACTTCCGCTTTTAGTGACACTTTGAGTTGGCCGACTTTAAGTTGTTGATCATTGAATAGTTATTTTTGTTATTACCTTTTGAGACAGACGCAGATAGACAGATAGTTTCTAGCAGTAATAGTTATCACATTTTTCCTGGGATTTTTGATATTTTAGTGCGAACTCATACTCACACACACACACACACACACACACACACACACACACACACATATATATATATATATATATATATATATATATATATATATATATATATATATATATATATATATATATATATATATATATATCAAATCAAATGCATATTACACCTCACTGATTTTCAAATTGACGTTGCATAGTTACGTTATGCTACAAGTTAAATTCATATACCTTTCATGTTATTGTGTTAAAGCTTCATTATAGCAAATTCAAAGTTAAAGAATTCTATGAACTAATAATTCATAAGTCTTAGGCACCAACACGGAGAAAATGATAGAATTAGCATGCCATTAAATCCTGAGGTTAGACATTCACTTAATTAATAAGGTTACTTTGATAGTCCAAAATCATGCTGTTAGGGTGCCTTGAGGAGGCATTATAATGAAGTATTCGTGGGCTTGAGTTAGGTGACGCCACGATACTTGTTTGTAGTGGCATGGTGCTAGAAGTGGCACTAACAGCATGGGTGCCTTGCAGCATGAAGCTTAGTACAATGAAGAACAGCCAAGTAAGTAAAGTAAATGGGCTTTGCAAGTCACAGACTCAGGATTGAAATTACAAGGAAATAAATGGCAGATGCAAGAGTAAGTAAAAATTATGATCAATATACCAGAATTATATTTCTTAGCCTATGAAAGATGGCTAGGTTCATTCTTTAGCCCTAAAGGGCATTAAAAGGCAGTCAGAGGGTGCAACCCCTCTGGCAGGAGCATCTGCCGATGGAGATGGTAATGCAGGGGTTCTCAAACTTTTTAACTCATCGACCCCCCAATGAAGTTTCAAATTTTCTATCGACCCCCTAGCCTAGCATTTAAAAATTCAGGGAAAAAAATACACCAATGTCAAACTCAATTTGAGTAGTATTAGTTTGATACCTGGCATGCAGTATGATAAAAAGTTAACACATAGTAAGAAAATATGTTTAGAACTTTAGCTATACCAGTATATGTAACTTAATTCTCAGTGCAACCTGCCATTTTCTTCTTCCACTGTTGACCTCATTAATGTGAAGGATGTGCCTGGTGGGACTCAACAAGGATGCAGATATTAGGTTGTAGACTGGTGAGCTTCAGCCGTTTGTCACCTCGTTCTTCCAGGCTCAGTCTACTCCTCTGTTTTGTTAAGACTGCGTTTTCATGACTGAAACCAGCTTCAACCATGTATGAACTTGGGAAAGCGAGTAAAAATGGCTCAACCACTGCGCAAAGCTGACGATATTTAGCAACGTTGTTCTCTTTGATCCAAAATTCACGGAGACCTTTTCCTCTAAACAAGGTACTTGCTTCCAGGTCCACAGTCATGTCAATGAATTCATGATCTCTGTTTTCTGTGACCTTTGGCATACCCAAGTTTGCCAGTTTCTATGGGGGACTCAACTTTCCTGATGGGTTTCGGCAGGTTTTCATCTCCATTTGCCCTTTCTCTGAGAGGAAGTATTTCAAACAGTCACTAGGTCTTAGGAAAGGGTAACAGGATGAACCAAAAGGGGAGCATGGAGAGAAAGTTATGTAGGGGCTGAGTTTCTCCTACCCTTCCTCAGCTAGTTATCAGTATTAAAAATAGTACATTTATTTTATAAATCAGTTTGGAAGTTGGGATTGCTTATAAAGTGGTTCCCAGTTACAATATATATACACACATGCACACACACACACACACACACACACACACACACACACACACACATATATATATATATATATATATATATATATATATATATATATATATATATATATATATATATATAATGTATGTATGTATGTATGTATGTATGTATATATATATATGTAACATGTATATATATATATATATATATATATATATATATATATATATATATATATATATATATATATGTATATATATATATATGTATATGTATATATATATTTGGAGACAATCGACTTATCGATTCAGCCAACCAGAGAGATAAAGGGATTTCGACACTGCTTTATATTTTCCTTCATGGTGAGAGATGCATTGATTTCAACTTAATGTACAGAATAAGAATTCACTTTTGGGGAATATGTAGAGCAGAATCAATATCATCTTACATTTCTCTTGAGAACTCAGTGGATAAGTCGACTGTCTATCAGTGTAAAAAGCCAAAAGGCACAGGTTCAAATACTGTCTATAGCAGTTGCACTTATCAATTATAATGTCTTCGGGTGTAAGTAATATATATATTATATTAGATGCAATTGCAAGAGAGGAAGGAGGACTGAGTTCCGGAGACAGGAGGGTGGATTATTGAACTAATAGAGCTCAAAATACAAGATGCAAAATGGAGGTTATGAGGTCTGAGGAGAATTTAGTCATGGGTTGGTAGGGTAAGTTTTTTTACCATTTACTGAATGTGGATGACAGAAGAGAGGCAGATATAAATGACAATAGACTGGAATCGGCTAGTTAAGTTTGAGAATGCTTGTGAAGTTACTATTCAGGATAGAAGGAGAGCAAGTAAGAGGCTGAAGATGGAAAGATGCCAGGAGTTGCTGGGATTTTAAGCGGGTGACCCGGGTATATATGGTATGTCTAGGTGATGTAAAGTTCCAAAAGAATGCGTGAGAGGAATCATTGATTTTTTGTATAAGGGTAATAGTGATGGAGCTGACAATAACATTTGTAGGGGTACTGTGTTTTAAGTGTACCGGGAAGGTGTTCAGTACAATTTTCATTGAAAAAGTGAGAATGATGACAGAATTTTTGACAGAGAAAAAACCGTGCGGCTTTAGATTGTGGACTGAGTGTTTCCTGTGAAACAATTATGCGTAATGCTTGAAAATAAAAGAAAATGATGAATGGGGCATACAAGGACCTGAAGAAATCAAGTATAGAGGACGTTGAGGATGTATGGTATAGAGCGTATGTTATTGACTGTCATAAAAAGTTTTTGTTATGTGAACACAGTATAGTTTGCCGGAATGAGAGTGACTAGTTTGGTAGAAAAAAATGGGTTAAAACGAAAATGTGTTATGTCTCCATTGCTGTTTAATATTTTTTTAATGGAATGATGCATTGGGTTAGTGACTGGACAGTAGGTATACGTGCTAAGTTGTGGGATTAGAAGTTGGGCTTCGAAAGGGGTTTGGGATGGCTGATGTTTGCAAACGATACCATATTGAGAGGGGATGGTGAAGAAAATCAGCAGAGATTAATGAAAGAATTTCAAAATATATGCAAGAGGAGAAAGTTAGGCGTAATTGTGAGCAAGAGTAGTATTATAAGGGTAAATAGGAACCAGTAAGACGGAGCTGTTGATGTTGTTATGGACGGTGACAGATTGGAATCAGTAGATTCTTATGAGTATTTGGGAGTTAATATTCTGAACGATAGACGGGCGAGAGGAGGGGTGAGTTACAAAGTACACGAAGCAAGAAAAGCTGCAGGATATGTACATGAGATTAGGGGGAACAAAGTTTCTGTGGTTGGAATATATGAATGGAATCTTGAAATGAGTGTCCGCGATGGAACCGTGTATATGCTGAATGCAAATCAAATAAGGAAGAGGGAAGCTGTAAACATGTTTTCCACGTAGCATTTGTGATCTAAGAAGAAATGAAAGGATGAAAAATGTGAAATACACAAGAGTGGTAAAGGGGTGAAGGAATGGACCAAAGAGTTTTAAATGGTTTGGTCACGGGAAGAGGATAGATGATAATAGGTGAATGACAAGAGTATTCAGTTCGGAGGGGTTGGGAAGGAGGAAAAAGGAAAGACCTAGAAAAGGATTGATGAATTTAGTGAAGGGTACCGGAAAGGGAAGGCGTTAACATCCAGGAAGCGAGGAAGTGGGAGTGTGTGTGTGTGTGTGTATGTCTGTAAGACAGAGATGAGTGGCACAATATATGTAGAAGGGTTCTACACACTGCTGGTGAGTCTCCTGTGTAGTTGTATAAAGAGGTTAGTGATGTGGATGTTTTCTGTAGGAGTTCAACCGCGAATCTGCAGTTTGAGTGTCAGAATGGAATTGACGGATGTCCTTTCTCTTTTTGGAAGCCACTGTAATAAAGGAAATGACAGTGTAGTATATATATATATATATATATATATATATATATATATATATATATATATATATATATATATATATATATATATATGAAATTTTTTATCACACCGTGATTATATACAATCATGAAGTTAGTCAAATATCGCTTAATATTAAATTCATGCGTTACCTCGAATATCCCTGATGGGAACTATCACCAAAGGGAATTCATATATGATAAATGGATTGGTGCTGCCGGGTCTCGATCCCTCGACACAGATACTTACCAGCGACTCCAGTCGACGGTCTACCCACTGAGCCGAGACCTGGCAGTACCAATCCATTTATCACTTATAAAATTCCCCTTCGGTGATAATTCCCCCATCGGGGATATCCTGAGGTAGCGTGAATTTGATATTAAGCGACATTTGTAGCTTCATAATTACACATACTGTATATATATATATATATATATATATATATATATATATATATATATATATATATTCTGTACCAACACTTATCTACACACACACACACACACACATATATACATATATATATATATATATATATATATATATATATATATATATATATATATATATATATATATATATATATATATATATATATATATATATATATATAGTAAAATTTAGATTTCTTCTTCTTCAACAATGCTGAGGATAATATTGCTTGCATGAGCATCTGGCTTCATTAAGATGGGATGGCTTATATTTCAGGTTCATTAATTTGCAAAGTAAAATCTTCAGTGCATCGGGGAAATACAGATTTCTTCTTCTTCAGGTACCAATGCG
>NC_089794.1:3627500-3742500 GCF_040412425.1 Macrobrachium rosenbergii | reverse complement strand
GCCGAGAAATAGGCATGTTAGTTATGGAAGCCCCATCAAAACATAACCCCCAAAAAGCAAAAATCACCATGTCACCAAAAGAACATGCTATATGGAAACTAATTCCCATTCCCCCATCAACGTCTCCTAAAAATTCCATAATGATACCAAGTCTCTTTCTAAACAACTTTAAAAAGTCATTGTCTTCAGTTCCTCTTATATGCCAAGACTGACTTATGACTATCCATCCATTTCATCATCATTTTCGAAACGCCTGAAAATTCACGAAACCAACTCCCAATAGGAAAAACCAGAACACACTCAGTTCTAATCTCACAGAAATACTTATTGAAAAGAAATCATAAGAATAATCACTGGGAGATAAAAACTCTGAATAACCAGTTTTTTCTAAGTTCACCAAAACTGATGTATAATAATGGCCACTACAATGTTACTTAAAGTACTTAGCACTCATCCTTCAGAAAATGCGAATTTCAATTCCCAGATTGTCCTAAACATGTCTGACAGCTATGGCTTCACACAACCCAGTGAAATGCCTTTCACAAGAGCGAGTTGCACTGAGAGCTTTTCACAACGTACACACGAACATACACTTTATTGGGCATACTTAGAAATCTGGCTCAAACCCACCAAACTTCTAGAGGCTTTCGAACTAGAGCACTGATGAACGGAATATTACACCCATCCATGTGACTCTGCCATCTATTGAGACCAAAGGTGACTGTACTTGAAATGCTGAATTAACAGATGCCCAGGTCATACCTGCCACCTGCAAGATTGCTGAATACGGCAAGTGTTCATATGTCACAAATACTTCCAAACCCATTTCAATATATATACATATACATATGTATATATATAAATATATATATATATATATATATACATGTGTATATATATATGTGTATATATATATATATATATATATATATATATATATATATATATATATGTATGTATATATATATATATATATATATATATATATATATATATATATATATATATATATATATATATTATATATATATATATATATCAATATGTAGCCCAGTTGAGAGGTAACAATTGACTTGTTTACAAAGGGGTCCAATCTATTGGTAGCATTGACAGTTTCATCAAAAGGCTTCATTACATTTTTGGGCTTATGAAATAAATAACATAAATTACAAAAGGGTATAAATTTAAATTTAAAAATTCTCTCACTCTCAGGTTACAAAAAAAAATTTAAAAAAAAGGGACAATTAAAAAAACTAAAAAACATAACAAAATCTCTCTAAAAATAACAGATATAAAAAAAATAATATAAAAAGTTAAAAAGATCAATGGACCAACTTTACACTGTAAGTGGCAATAGGTTAAAACTAAACAGAAGTCCAATAAGACTAAGAGTACATCTTCAACAGAGGTTTGGCTGTTTAACAGGGGAAGAAGTCGTTAAATTCATTAATGATTCCAAAATGGCCAATAATGATATGGGAATTGCTTGATGGCTCTCCTAAAACAGAAAAATCCTTATTTTCAAAAAAGTTTTACATATTCAAATGGAGTGATTTCTGATATTCTAAAGTTTGGGGTTTGAATTTTACTGCCTGTCCAAACAGCAATATTCACAGTCTTAATCAATAAATCTTGAACCACAAAGTCTCCTAAAGATCTAATATAAGTTCAATGTTGGTCATTTAGGACTTTTTTCCATATCTAATCCCACACACCCTGGGAGGACAAAAGAAATGGGCATAAACGATCTTTTCCACTGGATAAAGACCCGATGGTGAGAGGATTAACACTCAGGTGGACCTTAATGGTTCCAAACATCTTTGAATCTGTTGTGAAAAATTTTTTAATTAAAATGTATTATCAAATAGCCAAAATGGAAATTTTAAAAATTCAATTTAGGAACACTTGTTAATTAAGGTTTGACTGTGATTGTAATTCATAACTTGTCTAGAACGTTGAAGTATCTTAAAGACCAGGCCAGATGGGAGTACAAGGCCATTTCACCTGGGCATTAAAATATTTACTACGTTTCGATCTCATCTTGGAATAGGCACCAATCAGAGGTTAGTCCTTAGGGTCCCTGATGGAGAGAGTAAAACAGAATTAATTTTAAAGTTAAAAGGACAAAACATAAAATTTGACCCTAAGCTTTTAAACGTTCTTTTCTAAAGTTTCGTGGTGTTAAAAATATTGTTTTTTTGAAAAATAGGATTTAAAAAGAAAAAGATTTTCAGTTTTTCTTTTTCTAGGGTAAACGTAACATTGTGATGTTGTAAATTTATGAAAATCAAGTGAAGGAATCAAATCAAAATTATGTCTAAAACGGACAAAGTTATCATTTTCAGGTTTACCTTAAATGAAAAGTGAAAGCGGAAAGGCTAAGGAACAGTCAAGAGAAAATTTGCGTCCTCCAGGGAGAATCATGAAAATGTTGATCATTTGTTAGAGGACTTCCATTGCCATGCTCTCAACCTCTCTCTATAACTTACCGTTAAAAATAAAGGTATCTGTCTATTTCCCTTATATACAGCCAGGCTTAAAAGATTTTTATAAACGAACGGTTAAAACCACTAAAAACTGTGTCGGGTTCAGGAAAAAGCTTATTTAAATGATATTAATAGTTTATCTACAGGTACATTGGTAAATAATATTCTACGTCAAAGCTGGTCATATACAAGTCTGAATCTTATAATAAAATCTTTTCTTTAAATTGATGGAATTTTTAAAGTTTTGAAATTATTTGTAGTTAATGGCTCATATATATAGGAATATAGAAATTTATATAGTTTGTATATATAGGGGCGTTGTATGTGTGTAGGATAGGTATATATGGAGTACCTTGTTTATGAATCTTTGTAGCCAATGATATTATGTCAGATTATATTAATTTTATTAAACAATTCTTGATAAGTTTCATTATTAATATTATTTTCACTTTTCAGAGTTCTAAGGAGGCTAGGTTAATTTTATCTTCCGTTTTTAAAATGTTGGATTATTAATACAGTTTTTCCAATCATATGGAATTTGGTAAAATAGAATCATTAAAATACTTCCATTTTTTCAATGAAAATTTAATACAGTTTATTCAACAATCATTGCAACTCCCAGGTTTGTACCATTTTATCTGGTTTGATGATTATGAGGGTCTTCTTTCTGATGACAAGTTCCTTTAGAATTTAAATCGGTCTTTTTTAAAAATGGGGTCCAAAGAAAATCTTTAGTTCTCTGAAAGTGTGATTCCAAATCAAATCAATATTTTGAACAAAACTGGACATCAAAAGTCAGCGATTTAAAAGTCTGTGAAGAATAGAAGAAACCGCAAAAAAACTTGTAATTGAAAGGTTTATCGGATGGTAAGGCAGAAATCGAAACGCAGAAAAGGAGAAATTCTTCCTCTTAGATAAACATAATTGGAAAAGTTGAAAATAAGTACTGGAACATTTTGTAAGAAATTTGGGATTAGAAACATAAGTTTTTACCTTCTTGTTATGATGATGTTGTACATTGTCAATAAAATCCTGATAATTGTTTTGTTCCAGGGTCTTCGAAAATAATGCTATCTATAAGAGAGAGACTATAGACAACATCTGACCGGCATCTGTTAAAGACACTTAAATGTTTATCAATAATCCTTTGTTTGCTAGTCAATTTAAATAAAAGTTGATTTTATTGCAAGATTTTAACTTGTTCTAATCACTTTAATAGAAACCATTTACCAATGTACCTCAGTGACTTTAAATTTATTTTAAGCAACTTTTTTCCTGAACAAAAGACACAGTATTTTAGTGGTTTGGTTTCTTCATCTTTTTTAAAAATATTTAAGCCTGGCTGTGCTGGACACAGCCTTTATTTAGAAGATGGTTAAGTTATACAAGTATGACAACGGCATGGCAATGGGAAGTCCTAGTTCAGTCCTAGAGCAGTATGATGATCATTTTCATTTGCTCCTGGAGGAGCAAATCAAAATCATGTCCCAACCTGCACCCTTTTTAGTAACATTAATGATTGATGATACATTTAAAACCTTTTTTTGATTATAATTTTGATGCTGATTGATCTGATTTTTCTAAATTTACAACATCAATACTGTTATGTTTCCTAGAAAGGTGCTGAAAATCAGCTTTCGAGATGACGTCCTAGTTCTTAGAAAAACAATATTTTAACACTATTCGATTTTTAGAAAAAGAACGTTTACTAGGGTTGGTCAAATTTTTATAGTTTTTGTTCTTTTAACTTTAAAATTAATAAATGTTTTATCTCGCTCCACAGGGCTCTAACGCTAACCTCTGATTGGTGCCTATTCATCAAGATGCAAAATGCAGACCTTTTGTTTTTATTGTTTGAAACTGCTTACCCATCTGAACTGGTCTTTAAGATAACTGGAACGGGTCTAGACAAGATGAACCCAAAACAATACAATTTACAGTGTTCCTAAATTGAATTTTTATGAACTAAATTTCCATTTTTTTTGATAATACTTTTAGAAAATTTGCATTTAGTCCAAAGTAAGTTTATTGTTAAGACAGTCTTACCTGATAACTGTTAATCATTCTCACCATCGGTTCTTTTTTAAAAACAAAGATCGAATTTAGTCCTAAAAATGTTTTAATGAATATATTATTCAAGCAATGCGAAAATTGTAATTTAGAAAAAATTATATTGATCCACAATGATAGGCAAATTTTATAGAGATATTTTTAGACTCTCATCGTTAATGTAAGCTATTCAAAGGGAAAAGAATTAATAATGAATACAAACCCAGAGTTTACGAATATCAGAAATGATAGAATATGTAAAATTTTCTGTTAATTTAAGATTTTTCTGTTTTGGGAGAAAATTCAGCAGCCATGAAAATTGGAAACATTTTGGAATCGTTAATGATTAAAGCGTATGCAATTGTTAATTAACCAAATATTGCAAAGATGAGCTTAATCTCTCTTAGTCTTTCGTTTCCAGGAAAATTTTAACATTGCCATTTGAATAGGTTTGGAATCCATATCTGGGGGAAATTATAATATATAGTTAGGCAAATTTTTTATATTGTATATTTTTAGAAAAGATTTTGTTTTGAAAATTTTTACGTTGTCCTTTTAATTGTCCTTCTATTTTTAATTTTTTTTTATTTGTAATAAATTGTGCTTAATTTTTAAATTTAAATTTATGAATCTTTTGATATTGTTATTTATTTCAACAGCCCTCAAAATGTAATAGAAGCCATGTACGAATGGTGGGAATAAATTATAACTTATTTAACAAGTCTTTGTGTTGTTCCCATTGATGTAAAAATGAAATGCAAATCATGTTAGAGATCTTATATATATATATATATATATAATATATAAGACCATATATGAATTTAGATTATGTATAGGGTATATAGCAGAGGGTATGTTTTTATACATACGCAATATATATATAGTAGATACAATATATCATTGTAAATAAACTCATCAGAATGATATCAAATATCAAGAAACCAGAGGCAGCTTATATGAATATCATATACGATATTATATAAGGAAGATGATATATAATCCATTTGGAAGAATATAGAATATCATCCATATATAAATATAGAAAATGATTGTCTGTGTGTGTATGTGTGTGTGTTTGTAAATAATATTGTCAGAAGGAAGTTGAGAGGTAATTTCACAGCTTACAAGTTACTACAAAGAAAAAGAAGAGTCAAATCTGCAGACTTTAGCATTGAAGTGACCACATCATAAGGCTTATTTTGCATCCCTGTTTTTACTCACTCTGCATTCTCTCTCTCTCTCATTTTTTGTCTCTCTCTCTCTCTCTCTCTCTCTCTGGTCTACACAAAACACAAGCTTTACCCAAAATAATTTATTTGACGAAATCTATATATATATATATTGCAAAGAAATAAGAGATGAAATAAATGGAATATTAAAGTTCCCAAAAGATCAATCATACTACAGTATTTACACTAATAATTCACAATAGGTCAAAATAAGTCAAAGTCCAGTACATTCACTATGAGTACATCTTCAACCTCTTTCTCAGTGAAACATCTGAAGAAGTCAAATAAATGCTTTTTATTTAACCCAAATTAATTTTAAAAATAATGATATGGGAATTCCTCTCATGCTACTCATAAATTATACACAATACAATAAATGCTTGAAAAAAATATATATATACAAATGGAGGAAAAACAATCTACAGTTTGGGAAGTTGAATGTGGTTCCTACCTACAAACAGCAATATTCACAGTCTTAATCAATAAATCTTGAACCACAAAGTCTTCACTGAAGACTTCTAATAATGTTCAATGTTGGTCTTCGAATGATCATTTTTTCCATATCTAATCTCTGCACACCCTGGGACTCCACCCAAAAGAAACTCACATACACACGTTTCCACTGGAACCTAGACATTTCCGGCGAATGCACTCACTAAGTCAAGTGACCAGTTCCAACATCTTGAGAATATCTGATGTCACAAATTTACTTAATTAGGAAATGCGTCAGATAATAGCTAAACATTCTCCAAGACTTTGGGAGAATTTTCCTCCACACTTGTTAATTAAACATTCACTGTGTATTGTAATTCATAACATACTTGTGACCTATAGGCTTTTCATATAGACCACCTTGGAGAGTTTGTGGGTATAGAGAATGAAAACAGTAAGCAGAGGGTTAAGAAAGAAAATGTTTAGTGATGAAAAAAGAAGAATGTTTGAGGTACAGTTCATGAGAGAAGAGGTCATGTGGCGACATACAGGAGGATGTACACAGCAGACAAGTAGGGAAAACCAAAATCTTTAAAGAGAAAAAATAATTGTTCCACAGGCAAGTAAATGCAGAAAGAAATGTTATTGAATAAATGGTCTCAAAATAAAAGATGCATATGTACGGACGCTGCCCAAAGTGAATATGGCTCTGAGTCAACCGAGTAAGTACAAGAGTACGGAGGACACAAGAGAGGAAGGGCTGAATAACACTAGAGTGAGAGCTTGTGGAAGTGACTATTGAATGGAAAGACACCAGGAAGCAACAGGATATCAAGTGAGCTGCTATGGTACAGCATGGATGTTGTGACTGAGCTGCAGGACCATGGTTTTTAAGGAATATCTGGATGAGGGGAAGGTTACACAGGAAGGAACAAGAGGAACATTTGCCAACTGTATAATGGAGAAGGTAACTGAGGCAACATGAGAGTCCTACCAGCATGATATCATTTGGTGCACAAGGGAGGTTTTATGGTAGGATTTTGACTGGGAGTGTAAGACAGATAACGGAAGGATTAAAGATAAAAAAAATAAGTGTTGATTTTGGCAAAGAATAAGGTATAGGGATTCATTGTTTGTTACGGAAATTATGTTAAAGGTCTGAGAGTAAAATCTTATGACATAATCAACTGAGGCAATGTGGAAGATACTGAGATTGGATGGCATGGATATTAAGTATCTGAGAGATTGAAAGGTTTTATGATGGAGTTGAAATGTTTTTTTTAGACAATGAAGATTGATTGCTTGGGTATAAACATGATGTAGCATAAGGGTTATGCTCCCACGGTTGCTCAGTATCTTTACTGATGGAGTGACGCGAGAGGTCAAAGAAAGGACAGTGGACAGAGGTGCAAAATTGTGTGTTAAGAAACTGAGCCATAAGTAGAGTGTAAATTGATTGACGTTTGTTGATGGCACAGTGCTGATTGGGGACAGTGAAGATACACTGCAGGAATTAGTAACAAAACTTTGAAAGTTGTCAGGATAGAAAGTTTGGAATAAATTTGAATAAGAATAAGGTTATAACGATAAATGAAAACCAAAAAGGTGGAACCAAAGATGTCAATAAGGATAATGGAAGAATGGAAGTGATTGGTTTATACATGTATCTGGGAGTAGATATAATACCAGAGTAGTAATCTAAGTTACAGAATGGGTGAAGCAAGAAAGGTAGTATGGTGCATGCAGAATGGAAGAGTGATTTGAATTGTCTCTGAAAGCATAGGTGGGAATGTTCGAAGGCATTAATTAATTGGCTCTCATCTGTGGAAGCGATGTGTGAATGGTGAATGTGATTAAAAGGATGAAATCAAATCTTCTGAGATGAACCGGCTGCATAGTGTGTGTTGCATAAGAAGAATTGAAACAGTGATAAATGTAGATTCACAGAACTGTTAAAAAAGAAATTAGCGTGAGTGAAAGAATATACCAGAGTATTTTGAGATGGTTTGCTCATCTAGAAAGCGCGGAATATGGTGAAGAGAGTATAAGATCTAAAAAGTTAAGGGATAAATGGCATGAAAGAGGTATTAGAGTGGGAAGGCCCTAATATTCAGGAAATGCTCTGGTATATTCTTTGACTCACGTTAATTTTTTTTAACAGTTCTTCTGTACAACACATTCTGTATAACGCCATTGTCATAAAATTTTTCACCATATAATGGGTTCATCCACAATCCTACAATCAAATTAGGAATGTGAAAACGACTGTTACGTTATTTTTCTCTGGAGCCACCAGCTGTTAAGAGAAATGATTGAATGTTAAGTGTATATATATATATATATATATATTCTTATATTCTTGCCTGGGAAGGAGTTTGAATTCTGAGCAGGGAAATTACCTTTATGATTTTTATAAGAATATGATTCGCTTACCGTGAGAAGTTTTTGTATCTGACTACTACTTTGGGTTCAGGCAACACATAAAAAGAAAAAGAGATGAGCTGAGAGAGAAGTTGCAGATAAACACTTAGGTTCACTTTAAAATCACATATATTTACACTAAACAAACATCAGAAGGATGGGAAATAAATGGACAGGTAAACAGAGCCATGCTGAATAAGCAAATTACGCTAACAAATAATAACTGAAGAATGCCGAAAAAATCCACTTCAATGGCACTGTAGATTTAAGTTGCAGTTGTTGGGACCACGGCAAGCAGGGAACTATCAAAAGGAAGATCCCACAGCGAGTGTCTTCGTCTGCAATTGAGAATGCACGAGGTTACGTGACGGAAGAAAGTGCAATCAAAGGGAAAATTGAGAAGTGCATGGAAGGTGCCAAGGTATCTCAATTTGCAACACTGGAAACACACTTACAAGTTAAATTAATGCACTGCAATAAATTTGCACTTTGAAAAAATGAAAAGGAAACTCAGTGAAAGAATTATAAGTTCGTGACTGATAAAGAAACACCTCTGATCTGGGTACGTTACCTTTGTCGGAGCGTTGTCTTCGCCGTAGATAAGAATGGAGGAGTAATTTAAGCTTCCACTGGAAGAAGTATTGGGCTAAGCAAGATAGCCATGTGTTCAGGTGTATAGCCCCGAAGGAGTGGAAAGTCAAAGGGGAAAGATACTTCAGTATCTGCTGCCAAAATGCCTCTGCCTCTGTTCAGATCACATGGCCCCTTATATGACCTTTGGTGGATTAACTTCTCACTCTCTCTTGATACTCCATTTTCTGTGATCATGGCCATGGACCTTTGGTGCACTGTCTTTGACCCGGTCAACCGCATGGCAAGGCAAGAGCCATATGGTAGGTTGGTTGTTATGGCCTCCAATACTTTCTCCTTGAGTTAATCCTCTGCACCGGCTTGTCTTAGCCTACGGCAGAGATTTGTCTCCAAGCAGCTTCATTCCTGGAACAGGGGTTTTCAGAGCAGTCACAGGTCCAAAGAAAGGGATTGAAGAGTGTCTAGGGAGCAACAATTTAGAGATTAAGATGGGGCAAACGTTTTCCATAGCCTTCCTGTCAGTCAGCAGTATGATGATAAATGACTGTGGTTCTTTGAAAAGAATAAAGCAATTCAAGTTTTACGTTAATTTCTCTTAAACGCATATAGGTTTTATTTTACTCTACTACCTCCTGTAAAGCTTGGAGGGCGAGTTGACTTGAGAAACATAATATATATATATATATATATATATATATATATATATATATATATATATATATATATATATATATATATATATATATATTATATATATATATATATATATATATATATATATATATATATATATATATATATATATATATATATATATATATATATATATATATATATATATATATATATATATATATATATATATATATATATATATATATATATATATATATATATATATATATATATATATATATATATGTATATATATATATATATATATATATATATATATATATATATATATATATATATATATATACATACACACACACACACATATATAGTGAAAGTAACATGAAGAAAGAAACCCCTAAGAACATTCTTAGCTTGCCTTATTTTAGCGGTTTTGAAAACATAAAATCATTGTTAAAACCTTTTAATGTAAACATTGTTTTTTCTTATAATAACACACTCAAAAGAATGTTAATAAAAAATAACCCTAAAGAAAACAACAACATAATATATAAAATTCCATGTTTGGATTGTCCCTCCTTTTATATTGGCCAATCTAGCAAAGATTTAGATGTACGTATTAAGCAACATAAGTATTCAGTCAAAATTGGACAAGCATCCAATGCTATATTCATTCGTTTAAGTGAAAACTCTCACAGGATAAAATGGACTGAAAGTTCAGTGATTGCCAGATCAAAAGATTTCTCTTCAAGAAATCTATTGGAGTCCGCTATTATCCAGCTTACTTCCAGTTGTAATTTTAATCTTAGCCCTGGCATGTATTATTTGGACCCCTGTATTAGAAAAATGTTCAAGAATGACCTAAAAGATAAAATCACGGACTTAACTACAAGGTAGCTACTCGATATATATTTTCTATATATCCGTATGTTTAATATAATTTTTTTTTTATTTGTAAAAATGTTCATCTTGCAAAAAGTTATTATTGTTTACAAAAAAAAAAAGAGAATTATTGTGTTGTACTAAAAATTTTTAGGTGGTCAGTCACGAACCTGTATAATCTTTTAATTGTCCTGTCCCTGATCTTGAACGGTTGATCCTAATCCTTTGTAAAAACCTCTTAAATATTTAATCCTGTTTTGGCAGTTCTACTAATTCTTCAATTGTGTTGGATTCCAGGTACATATGTTTCCTTTATAATCCCCATCTGTCATTTATATGAGCTTTCTTTGTAAACATACTTTTATATTTCTTCAGTCTGCTAAGTAAAGGACTAGTGTCGAAAGGCCTCGCAGCGCTCCAGTGTTTCCGTTTCTTCGTGGATTATATCGTTATTTATATATTCATCACGTTCCATACTTTATTGATATAGTTATACATATAAATATATATATATATATATATATATATATATATGCAGAATCTACTGGTCACTTTTACCAGACACATATGTAATTCTAATAGCCACAATGCCCTCTTAACTCGCTAAATTCCTCGCGCTTTTTTAGATATGCTTGTATAACTACGAAGCCGATATCCAAAGGGAAGAATGACCGAGCCTGTGAACGCGGAAAACACGACGTTATTTAATCACAAGGATAATCAAAATTTTATTCTCGAAAGGAACAGAACAATTCCAGGTTCATCTTCGAACAGGATATTCATTAATTTATGATATATTTTATAATATTTATTTTATATAAGTTCCTTTCCAGAATGTCACCGACTAACATGACAACACAATGTGGATATTACGCACAATTAGAGGTTTTTATTCCCAAAAGGAACAGTACGATTCTAGACATATTTTATATACAAGGTACTCCGTAATTTAAGATATATATTATGATTTATATTCTATTTAAATTCCTCTCCAGAATGTCATCGACTAACAATTCCAGGCTCATCTTCTGAACAGGATATTCTTTAATTTATGATAAATTTTATTATATATATTCTACATAAGTTCCTCTCCAGAATGTCACCGACTAACATGACAACACAATGTGGATATTACGCACAATAGTGGTTTTTATTCCTAAAAGGAATAGTACGATTCTAGACTCATTTTATATACAAGGTACTCCTTAATTTAAGATATATATTATGATTTATATTCTATTTAAATTCCTCTCCAGAATGTCACCGACTAACATGACAACACAATGTGGATATTACGCACAGTAAGAGGTTTTTATTCCCAAAAAGGAACTGAACGATTCCAGACTCATCTTCTAAACAGGATACTCTCTAATTTATGATATATGTTATGATTAATATTTTATGGAAATTCCTGTCCAGAATATCACCGCCTACCATGACAACACGACGTGGATATAACGTACATAATCAAAATTTTATTCTCGAAAGGAACAGAACAATTCCAGACTCATCTTCTGAACAGGATACTCCTTAATTTCTTTAACTCTCCCAAAAACCTACCGCACGGGGAATCCGATCGAAAAGTTAAACGAAAACGAATCCCCGTGAAAAGTTAAGGGAACAAAAACAATTTCTCACAGCGACTTGTCAATCCTCGGACTTTTCATAACCACAATCGGCGAGGTATTGGAAAAGTTCCGACGCAAGAAATAAAATGACATTGTTGGAATAGCGTGAAAAAGAAAAAAACAAATTGCTGCTGGAAAGCCTCTTGGTAAAGATAAACCCCCGAGTTTGTGGAAGTTAAATTGAAAATGATAAGACTTTAATTTATTTGAACTTTTCTTGTGAAAACCTTCTGAGTTACATGCATTCGTTAATGTACTTTCATTTTTAGAGGATGATTTTTCGCTATTAGAAGTTTCTTAAACTTTCCTCTTATATTTCTTCCCAGTAGACCTGCAATTTTTTTAAATGTAAAATAAATAAAAACATTGCCCACTTTGCCTCGATGAAAATAAGAAATTTCAATCTTTCTAATGAATGTTCAGAAAACGACAGGTATATATTTTACGAGAGATGATTTTATAACATTTTTATAAGTTCTTAGCCTTTCAAAAAAAGTTTTGGAACATGAAAAATAAATATTATAGGCCTTTTGCCGGCATTAACAAAACTTTGCTTCGATTCTTCCCTTGAAATTTCACTTGAAGCAGAGATGATTTTACTAGCATAAAATTTCTTAAAAGTTCCGAGGAATTTAAAAAAATGAGGGCAATTTTTTTAAATGAAAAAATGTGTCTTATATGCCTTTTCTGCACTATTAAAACTTCGCCTCGGTAAAAAAAAAAAAAAATTCTAACCTCTCCGGTAAAAAAAAAAATGGTTAAATTACCAGCTGACATAATGAATATACCTTGAAAATGCAAGTAAATACACATGTAATTTAGAGGTGATAGACAACATATAATTGAAGCCAGTGAGAGAGAGAGAGAGAGAGAGAGAGAGAGAGAGAGAGACCTTGTTCTGATTAAGTAAACCCATTCGATATGAATTTAAATGCTCATTCTGAGAGCAAACAATTTGAGAGAGAGAGAGAGAGAGAGAATTGTTCTTACAAAGTAAATCTAATCGAATGTATTTAAATGCTCTTACTGAGAGTAAAAAACATTGGGATATAGAAGACATTTGTGTTTGACTTTAAAATTGACCAATGGGCTTAAACGCCGTCTATTTTTCATGAAAAAAAAGAAAAACGATTGGAAACTTATTACATTTCAGGATGGTTAACCATTCATCAGTGTCTAAATGAAAAATTCAAAACAACAGTTGCTGTTTTATCAGTATGTTACCAGTATGCCTGGAATAGACTTATTTGTCATATTCTTGCGTAGCCAGGTCGGCAATTAGCTGACCCCTATCTTCCGGAGATAAATGTAACCATGATTCTTACCTTTCGGCCGGTCTCTGACAGGCTCTTTATTTTTCCCTTTGTATATTCTTCAATCTTATTTCACCAATTTTTATTTACAGGAGGTTATTCTAGATAAAAAGAGGGAGATTTTTCTAATTAGGGCGAAATTACATATATATATATATATATATATATATATATATATATATATATATATATATATATATATATATATATATATATATATTTAATATATATATATATAAGGGTATATATAAAAACAATCATTATAATGTGTATACTATAGTATACATCTACTTACGCATGCCATTCACTTCTATCTTGCACGCCCACATATCCACCATTTTGCAGGTCTTCCTTTTCTCTTCCCTCCAAACACTATGAAGTACTGACTGTTTCTACTAATTTCTCCTTTTTGTCAGTCATTGTTATTATGCATATACTACACAAACAGCTCACTTTAGCAGCTTTATTTACTTTTATTTATTTACTTATTTATCATCCATAACCACATCCACAGAGGACATTCTCCAGAAAAAAAACCCTTCTAATATTGTCACCTTTGAGGATGAAACATTGATCCCTTAACAGTTTTTTTTCTCAAGAGAAAAAAACATTGCTTGCCTGCTTTGAGCTCCTTCTTCCTTTATGTTTAAAAATTACATATATGAATCAGATTTATTTCAAGGAAAGTGAGGAATCCATTGCATATCTACCACCTCCGTTTGCCTAAAATTTTTCAATATACCTCCTGCATGGTTTTGAACTTAGACTTTTGTTTTATTTGCAGGTTTTATAGCGTATTTTCGAACATAAGACTCATTTTGATGCATAACATTGTTTTCACATAAACAAAAACACAAGTTTAATTCTTCAACGGTAAAATTTAAATCTGGAATCGTGATTGAGTACAGATGACTGAAAGAAATGTTCATGCAGTGTGGCAGTATGTTATAACTTTATTATCTAAAATATTTGATGAGGCAGAAAAAGTAGATTGTTTTTATTTTATTTTGGTTTGTCTGTATGTATATAAAATATATTTCTTTTTCGCATCTCATATTTATATATTTTCAAGAATTTATATTCTTCCCTCCTAGTGAACCAGGCAAATTTGAATTTCTAATAAAATAAAATATCAGTTAACTATAGTCAAGCCAATATGGCTGACAAGGAGGGTCTCCTCGTTTTGGAACCAAGAACGCACTCCATTCTTTCCTGGCAGGAAATACCCGGGCATGCCAAACAATAGATCCCCACCTTCAAGCCCCTACAAAACTCACCTAGATTTCCCCCTTCTGTGGGGTAGTGTTTGCCATTTCAGCTCAGAGAGGTTATAGGCATTATGGGGCGCAAGCCACTCAAAGGGAAAGCTAGGATCTTAAGCTATAAGCTCACAGTCTGTAAGACCATTTTTTCTTTTAAGACCATTTTCAGATACCCCTGAAAACACAAGCCCCACATTGTTTTGAAACAGAAGCAGAGACTTCACGGCCGCGAGCTGAGGCAGACGTTTTTTCCTCCCCTGTTCTCTGGGTGCTGGGCAACGCGCAACTCAAAGGGCACGCTGATGCTGTATTCAGTGCTCAAATATTCGTTCAAGGTAAAGTCTGAGAGTTTGTTTATGCCAGTACCCACCCCCTACCTCTTCCATCTATTTAGTCAACCCTTTCTTACTGCATCTCAACGATTTTCACATTTTCATTTCTACAGGCGATCCCTTTGTGTCAAGCCGCGCCATCCACATTCAGCCTTTAAAGTGCTCATTTGTTCAGTATCCTCATAACCTGCAAATAAGTCCTCCTCATTTAAAGTGTTAAAGGGGGCTAACTAAGATTTAGAGAGGTTAAGATTGTACATTGTGCTTTGTTTAGTAACATGGGAGATCTTTTGCTCCCACGTGTTTGTCCTAACTCCAGAATTTTCTTCCAGGAGACTGTATAAGCCTGCCCAGTTCGCAAATCTATGCCAAGATATCCCTTTCTGACTGCCATCCAAATTTCCCAACCATTCCTGGTCACAGACTGATTGCAAGAATCCATTGCCAACACAGAAATCATCTTGAGAAACTAATTGTCTATTATCCTGGATTTACCCCTTTCATTTTATTGTTTGTCTGTAACTTGCTGCATTTTGGCATATATTTAATTGTTTTAATGTGAATTGTTGCATCTGTGGCCCATCATATTTGCATTGCTTGTCTTTAAATTACTGCATTTATGATCTATCATATTTGATTTATGTGTCTGTAAGTTGTTATGTTTTGGTCTCACATACTTGCCCCATTTTATGTAAATAAACCCCTTTTAAATGTAAAAGAGTTCTAATTCCAAATTGGCAACCTTTTGTTCCTGGGTTAATCAATGAAAACCTTAAGGTAAGTCCCATTAGCATTACTTTGTTCATAATCGGGGACGCCTCCCTTTGCCCATAAGGCAGTCCATACTGTAAAACGTTCTATAAAGCGTTCACTATCCCTCCTCCCAAGGATATATATATATATATATATATGACTATATATATATATATATATATATATATATATATATATATATATATATATATATATATATATATATATATATATATATATATATATATATATATATATATATATATATATATATATATATATATATGTATATATATATATATATATATAATAATAAATACCACACAATCACGTGTGGAACAAAAATAAATTTCTGACTCACATCAGGATCGAACCCAGGTGTTTTCAACTGAAAGGCAAGGGCGCTGCCCACTAGGCCATACAAGTCAAAAGAAGTTGGAACCTGAGAGCAAATGCACCAAAAAGGAATTACCTGGGCAAGCTAACTGCTTGCATACCAGTGAGTTTTCCCCAATTTCCCAACTCAGCAATGACCCAGTTGAACAGCATTTCATTCGACTTATCCCTTCTGAGTGAATAAGATAGAAATAATCAACACTCAATCACGTGGGGAACAGAAATAAATTTCTGACTGACATCAGGATCGAACCCAGGTCTTTCAATTGAAAGGCAGGGCCCTTGCCTTTCAAATTGAAAGCCCTGGATTCGATCCTGATGTGAGTCAGAAATTTATATATATATATATATATATATATATATATATATATATATATATATATATATATATACACACACACATATATATATATATATATATATATATATATATATATATATATATATATATATATATATATATATATTTGTGTGCAAATGTGTGTGTGTATTACATCTGTATAAGTATTGCATTTGCGTGAGTGTGGGTATGTATACGTGTATATATGTTATCTAAGTATGTATATGTATATTCTATAAGCATATATGTTAATCTATAATAACTGCATGTTTTTGATTCGTCAGAATTTAATGTAACATAACAGAGAACACTGAACTCTAAATACCAGTTACCAACAGTGACTTCAAAATACTGTGACAGCTTATGATGCAGATGACGACATAGTTATCTCAAAACAGGAATCGTAATTATAGACCTGTCTAATAATAATAAACCTTCCAGTCTTTTTAATCCAAATATTAATAAGCCAGGAACACATTGGGAGTATTTGTTCTTAATTAGAAGTTATCCTACGAAGGAGCACGCCAGGGAGGTCCCATGATGGAATGTAAACAAAATGTCCTCGAAGCGCCTCCAGGCCTTCTTGTGAAATGATTACTCAGGAAAATGTCATGCCTTCATATGAAAGAGTATTGAATTTTCTTTGGAAACCTTCTCTTCTCGATTTCAGTGGCTGTGATCAGGTATTTGTAGCACACGCTGGTTTTCCTATTACTCTAACATCTGAGGTTTTGAACTGGTCCGAGGTAAGATGGCAGCAAATCTGGCGTCATTAACGTGCGTTTGGGATATGTGTCGTATCCAATCAATAGAGCTCTATAACTGAACAAGCCAAAAAGGACTTTTGAATAATAATTAGGCGCCCCGCCACCCCCCAGGAATAGCATACCAAAATGTAAAAAAAAAAAAAAAATGAAGATAGAGAGAAACGGTTGATGAAAGCAATATTATCCTAAACAGATAAAAGAAACAGACTCCACATATACAAAAGGAAACCGATGGAATATTTTAGCCCCAACCGATATCCACCAGAATGTCGACATCACAGCAGCGTTGTTTTTCCGCTCGTGTTTCATAGTTCGGAATGAAACAATTGTACCGTTATGGCAAAATTAGCAACCCGAATATTTTCCGTTTTGATTTTATGAAATGGAAATGACACACGAGGATTACCACGGGGAAAAATGCTTACGGAGTTAATGCTGGAATTAAATGGAAAATGGAACTCGGTTAATGTTATAAACTCTTTTTTTCCCCTTTTCTGATAGGTGAAATATTCTGTTTTGATGCCTATAACGCTTCTTTCAGTGAAGTGCTGGAGGTCCCTCGTAGTTTCCAGCATTTCCTCTGCTGAGTTTGCGTTTATTTACGCTTGTTTTTGTTACTTGTTCTTTGACACATATTTTCTTTGTTTTGTGACTTACTTATACTGTATTTCAGTGCTTTGCCTTGTTTATTTATTTATTTTTGTTTTTTGCTTAATGATATTTATTCAATATTTTTTTAATTACAATAATAATAATAATAATAATAATAATAATAATAATAATAATAATAATAATAATAATAATAATAATAATAATAATAATAATAACTGTGTCAACGGCATCTAATTTGTACTGAGTCTTGTTTTCATCTCTAAGGGGATTTAGCTTTAATATGACCTTAGTTTCCTAAGGTCATGTAAAAATCAAATGCCCTTAAAGAAAGTCTCCTCCCTAATAATGATAATAAGAAGATTTAAAAAAGCGAAGATAGCATTCTAGAATCATCGGTGCAGTTTCCATAACTGCCCAGTCATAATATCAACACTCTTGAGGAACAGCAACGCTAGTTTTGGTAGAATTCTTAATTTCTACCCTTGAAATATTAGTAAAAATTAGGTTTCCAGACAATCAGAAATGTCCTGTACTAGGTGAACTAGACATAAGGCACATAGCTTCTGCAGTAGGACACCTGCTGGTTCACGGGTGGCACTATGGAGGCTTCGTTCCAAAGAAAGTTATGAGAAGTAACAATAAAACGCCACACAGGGATTGAAGTCTTACACTGATCTCTCTCTCTCTCTCTCTCTCTCTCTCTCTCTGACAATAATATCTCTCGCTCTTTCCCCAACTTCGATCTTTTCTTCGTGAATCTACCCCAAATATATATATATATATATATATATATATATATATATATATATATATATATATATATATATATATATATATATATATATATATATATATATATATATATATATATATATGTGTGTGTGTGTGTGTGTGTGTGTGTGTGTGTGTGTTTGTAATGCTGGCACAGACTTTTTTTATTTTTATGAAGTCATGGTGCATACGTGGCATCTGTAACTTTCTGGCAACAGTTCCTGTATTTTCAATACTTGTTATATCCCAAGACAAATTCTCGGAGGAAGAAACATAAGCTGATATTATGTGGCTTCATTTATTCATTTCCAAGCAGAAAACTGTTTCATCCATTAACCCACGGCCTTCCTCAGGGCTACACTGTGTCAATAATAGAAATTATTACTCTCCAGTGTATATTTGAATACCGGTGAAAACTGATCAAAAAAGCAAGAGTCCCAAGTTAAAATTTAGTGTGAATTTCACATTTCAAAATTGAAGACTAACAAATCTCACAGGCAAGGATGCTTCTCCATGAATCTTCCAGTTCTAGAATATCCAAGAATTCCTCAGCCACCCTACATCCAGCGTAGTTTATTTTGAGAGGCATTCATACCTCCTGTGAATTTAAATCTTCAAACCACTCTGGTCATGGATTCCCTGGATCCCTTAAAGGTCGGCCATCACTGTCCACTGTTGTTCGTATTACGAGGATTTCATGCCCCAACCTGGTACCCTCCCTTGCCGTGAGAAACAATTTTCACCCCAAGGAAAATCGAGGAAGCAAGGACCAGCGCAGTCTGCAATTTGAACACTGAAAAAAAGAATAATACGTAATAGAGGAAAATATAAGCTCTCTCTCTCTCTCTCTCTCTCTCTCTCTCTCTCTCTCTCTCTCTCTCTCTCTCTCTCTCTCTCTCTCTCTCTGGATTTTAACTAATTTAACGGAGTATGCATTTGATGAGACTGCAATTAATATAATTTTCTCTCTCTCTCTCTCTCTCTCTCTCTCTCTCCAGGGTTTAGTCACGTAAACTTCATCCTATAATATAACAAGGACAAAATTAGGGGTAAAGGTATAAAAATAAAAACCACACAGACGAAATTTCACTTGGTAATGTATGCAATATTAAGATTATGGTTTTCTTTAGCTAGATAATTTTTCGAAATAACCAGCATTACAAAATGCATGCCTATATAACTGTTGAATAAATCTTAATGCTAAGATATCATATTCATTAAAAAAGAGAAACAATTACACAGAGATATCATAGCCCTTTCTGGGTCGGAGTTCCTGGTGTTGGACGTGCGATCCGGCGACAGGTGACGCATGTAGAACACTGGAGGTCTGGGGCCAGCAGTCGGAATGACTTCCGGGCTGTGAACATTTGCAGGCCATTCCTAGCGTCACGCGGTTCGGAGAGAACCCGTGAAAGCACCCCAGTTGACTACAACTACCGCCATGTTTCTTGGTTCTTTTATGCCTGTCTACTGCCTCCTCCCGCCTTGTTGCCTTTGATAAAATAGGAAATCGAAAGGATTAACTCCAGTAGGACTGTTTGATGAAGATTTACTGGGTAGGTGTAAAGACTTTAGTAGCAGCAGGTTGAAAAACTACTATAGCGTAATGAACAGTTAGAAATTCATCTTTGTCTAAGTACTTGAAAGTAAGTTACTCTAGGGACTCTGAGTCTGTAACGAAGAATAAAAGAAGGGAAAGGCAGGACAAGTGAAAATGTCGCTTTCATTCTTTCTCTCTCTCAGTATCTACAAAAGAGAGGAGAGTCTTGAATCTATACACTTTACTGGACAACAAAATATCCATGCTTTTATGTCCGTGTATGTGAAAATAACATTAGCAATTAAATCATGACAAAAAAGAGCAACTACAATAATCTCCTTAGAAAACAGGCCACTAATATAAACAAGTAAAAAATGCGCTGAAGTTTCTTCGACGCAATCGAGTTGTCTGTACAGCGTATAATGCTGTATGGCACTCTCAGCCACGGCCCGGTGGTGGCCTGTGTTGTTGGCTTATATAGCGCTGCCAGACACAAGATCATGGCTAACTTTAATCTTAAATAAAATCAAACTACTGAGGCTAGAAGGCTGCAACTTGGTATGTTTCGTGTTTGGAGGATGGATGATCAACATAGCAATTTGCAGCCCTCTGCCCTCAGGGGTTTTTTAAGATCTTTAGAAAAAATGGACGGACAGACAAATAGCCAGCTCAATAGTTTTCTTTTACAGAAAACTAAAACTGTTTAAAAAGCAGCTCACTTCTCTCAGTAGCGGCAACTATTAAGAGCCTCAGAGAGTCTTTTTTTTTTTTTAACAAGGCTTCTCGATTTACTAATTGTGCTCCTCCCTCCCCTCCTCCATGGCTCAAACCTCCCTTAGGCCGAGCTCTCGACAAGGTCAAATTTCACGTAAGATATCCATCAACTAAATTTCAAAGTTCGATCAAGCTTCCAAGGGAGTGAAAAATGAAGGAACTTTTTTTATACATTATTCTGCGTACGTAAAACTCCCAATCGATGGCTGTCGCTGTAAGGCTTCTTTATAAATATGTAATCTTAGTATTTTTGTCTTTTTACCTTCATTCATTTGTTCTGTGGAAGTGCTGAGAAAGTGGTGAGTCTCTTTTCTTTCGGGCTTTACCCGAAACAATATAATAATATATACCACGGTCTTTACTTAATGTATTACTACCACAGATAAAGACACATTTTGCAATTAGATTTTCTTGGTTCATATATAAATAAACACATATTTAAAAAAACACACGTACAAATATACAGTATATACATATACTTTCCTCACAGTTCAGTGCATGAGATAACTTGCCTTACCAGCAAGTGAAACACATAGAGCTGGCAGTTTCATCCAAAATACCTTATGAGAACAGTATAATACTTATACATACCAGGAATATCAGACAAACGGCCAGGTGGTGGCTATTTGTTTATTTGATTCCCGAGGCTACAGGCCTCACCATCAGGGCTGTAAGAATATAAACACGATCATGGAGGAACAAAAGCACTTAAATAAAATCAAAACTTACAAAAAGAGGCCACCAAGAGATTGCCCAAAGTTCGACTTTTTCATGTTTAGAGGTCACCGAACAGGATGATCAGTTAGAAAAAGAATGTTCTAATATAAGAGATCACTTTAAAAATGTAAGACATCATTTTCATACGAAGATTTTTATATTATCGACCAAGCACCCGATGACCACTCTCTCTCCATCCAGGAATCTTGAACATGGCTTGTTCAAAATATCCAATGTATATATATATGTATATATATGTATATATATATGTTATATATGTATATATAACATATATAAAACTATATATAAAAACAGCGCACTTCATATAGGTACATACAATATATATAAGATATAGAGATATATATTTTTTTTTTTTTTTATATAATATGTATATATATATATATACTTTATACATTATTTATATATCATATACTTATATTTAAACCTTTATGATATACAAATATATATATAGGCCGATATATATATATATATCATAATTTCATATAAGATATCCATCAACTAAATATATATATATATATATATATATATATATATCATATATATATCAGAAATGATACAAACTTTTATCTTTTTATGTAGATACCTTTGACAAAAGCTGGCCTGGCTGTTGAAGACTTGACAACCTAACGACAGGTAGGTTGGTGTCTAAGGCCGTCCACTCTTTTACCTTACATCTAGTCAGGATGTACTTGATAATCTTATTCATAAAATTTTTGAAGCTTTGTGCTAGCAATTCTATGTACGGTTTTTGTGTTTGTTTAGTATGGCTAGATACTTTCAACATTATTGTTCTATTATAATTGTTCTATTATTATTGCTCATGGCTGTTCTATATACCAGGGATGCTTGAGCAACGAATTATCTTGTGTTTCTCTTGCTTTGTCATCTTCTCCCTCCCTGAGGGTTCACTGTATTTTCTCTATTAAACAAGAGTTCATAAAGAATAGTAAACATTTTTATAGGAAGATTAGATTTATGCTAGAAAAACATCATCTTTTATGAGTAAATAAACTCTTCATCACAAGTGGGTGGGTTACTCTAGTAAAATTCTGCAGAGGAGACTTATGGTTACCAATTTATCTCCTGCTCTCTTTTTTTTTCTTTGTCATCAGACTGCTGGAGAGGGAGGGAACCTTTTTTCCCCTCTTTTTGTGTGGTTCTTTGGGATTTCCTGTGAATGTTCCATTCTCCTGTAGAATGGACACCAGTTTTTCATTCCTTTCTGGAACCGAAGTTCCAAGGGAAGCAATAGGTTATGCCTCAAGAGTTGTGACCTTCAGCAAAAATTTCAAGGGAAGATGAGAGTGGTTCCCTCCTTGTTTGGCTAACCAACAGGCTCCCAGGTCTACCTCTTTATCCTTAGGGCGTGACATAATTTTGAGAGGGGATTTTGATTGAAGGGCTTAAATATAGCTAAGATTCACCTACGCATTCTTTCTCATCCACTTCCTTCACTGACCCTTTGTCCACTCAGTCCTCTGAAAGGAAAGCTCTACCAACTACCAAGCTCTACCATGGTCTCTACAGATGGTACCAATCAACTAAATGAATATTGCTAGTGCTTTGCAACACCGTTGGTTAATGCAGAATGTTCTTGCTCATGGAGCGTAAAAAGCTTTTTATACTTGTCAAGCAGTGTCTCCTCTTTATCCTCCTCACCTTCTCCTTTACCTTCCCCTAGTTGTTCAAGCAGTGTTCTCAGCTAGCACTTTGCTGGCGGCTCCTCGACCTGCCAATGAAGAATAAGAGGAATTTTTTCTGACAGAAATTCTTTAATGTGGTTCGCATTCCACAACAAGCTGTAGGTTTTAGGTAACCAATTGGTTCTTAGCCACGTAAAAAAAGAATCCGGCTAGAGGAGAGCTGTTAATCAGCTCAGTGGTCTGGTTAAACTAAGGTATACTTAACTTTTTTTACCTTCCCTGTTTTAGACCAGAGGCATAAAAGAATGCTGAAAGTCAGACCCTTGGAAGAAGGCTAAGAAATCTTCTCATGGACATCGCTTCTTCTCAAAGGAATGACAGTGCCTGCTTCCACCCGTGAAAACAAATAACCATAGATCATTCCATGAGTCCACTTTTCTTAGTAGCACATAGCAAGACAGGGAGGTTGGTTGTTTGATTCCCAAATCATATCATTCTCTCTTTTCCAGCCATTCCTCCAAGATTCTGTATTTCCCAATGCACAGAAGATTTTGGTTGGCCCGTGTTCGAATAGATGACTGACGGACATTTTGCTGACAGACATTTCACCAACAGACATTTCAACAAGTGGACATTTCACCTACGGATATCTAACCGAATGGACATTTCACTGAATATCGAATATCTGGTTGAATGGATATATGGTCTTTTAAATTTTGTTTGTCATTTTTATTTCTTTTTGTAACTACTTTATAAAACAAACTGTAAAAACGATAAAAGGATAATAGCTCCATTGTCAACTCCCAGTCCAACTGCTCTTTTCTTAAATTTGAAACCAGACGGCAAATAGTGGGGTAGGTGAATCCCATTCTCTGCTTAAACCATCTGTGCCATCCTTCTAGAGCAGGGGTGTCAAACATACGTACCCGCAGGCGGATCCAACCCAAGAGATGGTTTAATCCATGCCCAGGACTTGTAGGAATAAATTTCTGAGGATGTAAAAAAAATATATATATATATATATATATATATATATATATATATATATATATATATATATATATATATGACGTTGAAAAGTTGTTTATACGTTAACTTAGGTTGTGTACTGATTTTTCAAAATATAAACAGCATTGTTAGAGCTAGCCTACTGATTATGTAATTATATAGTTTATGAAATTCAGTGAACTCTGTACAGATTCTATAACCGTCGTGTACCCAACTATCCGCACGCCCGATTGTAAAAAAAAAAGACCTAAAGATCAAATCAAACTTTCATCATCATATTTGCTTTTAATTTTGATGCAAATTAAATAGAGTATCAGAATTTAATTTTAATTTTCAGGATATGATTTCTCTTTCTCTCTCTTCATATATGAACTGCTGATGAATGTGTGCGCGTACACACAAACAAAAAACAAACATGCACACACACACACACACACACGCACCTCACAATACAGTATTTTTATTTATTTGTCATTTTATTTGTCAATTTTTTTTCTATTTATTATTTCTTTATTTATTCACCTACATATCTATTCATTCATTCATCTACTTATATATTTTTTTAATTCGTTTTTATATATTTATCTATTTATTTACCAATTTATTTATTCATTTTAGCGCTTTGCAGCCAAGTTTAGATCAAAACTTAGTTTCCACCAATCACATCGCTAGATAGCTTCACTCACTGACACCTTGGGCTGGCGGCAGGGTGCCATGCGCACCATAATTATGGTACATGTATCATAAATGAGGGTCTATGTACTTACGTACCATGTATCATACTGCCTGTACCATGTAGCATAATCTCAGCATCTCTCTAAAAAAAAAAAAAAAAAAAACCGGAACTGCGTTCTGTGATTCAGTGTAGTCTGATCTTTTCCGTACGGCGATCCCTGTTCCATACACGTACAGGTTTATCGACGATTGCCCCAACAGGGCTGTTACTGCTGCTGCTGCTGCTGCATAACTTTGGGCAGTCTGGTGGTCATTTCTTTCACCCAAGCATCTTATCTTGCATGGTCCGAGAAATTCGACTGACACCCCATTACCAAAATGTCTTTGTCAAAAAGAAGAAAAAGTGGACACAGAGTGCAGAGTTTTCAGGAAAAATGGACTCAGTATTATTTATTCACAGAGTTGAATACAAAACCAGTGTGTTTGGTATGTAATAAAAGCAAGTTTCAGTGCTCAAGAATATAATATTCGGCGCCACTATGAGACTCATCATGAAGAAAAATATCACCATTTGCAAGGACAACTAAGAAAAGAGAAGATAAACGAATTATTAACTGGTCTGAAGAAACAGCAGTCTGCATTTACTCGCAGCCGTGAGGTCAGTGATGCAGCAGTGAAAGCTAATACCTTATTGCTAACGAGTTGGTGCAAGCATCCAAGCCATTTTCTGATGGTGAGTGCGTGAAAACATGCATGCTGGAAGGCTGCAAGTTGTGTGCCCTGAAAAGAGACCTGCCTTTGCCAACATTAGTGTATCAAGGAACACTGTTGCAGATAGGGTTGAAGATCTCTCAGGAGACTTGGGCCCGGCAAATGAATGACAAAGTCAAGTCATTTATTGCATTTTCAGTTGCAATTGATGAGAGCACAGATGTTACAGATGTTGCTCAACTGGCCATATTTATTCGTGGTGTTGATGAGACTTTGACCATCACTGAGGAGTTCCCTTGAGTTGGTGCCTATGAAGGACACTACAACAGCAAATGACATTTTCAGCTCATTATTAGTGCTGGACAAGGCCGAGTGGACTGGTCCCGTGCTGTCAGCAGCTACAGATGGCGCCCCATCAATGGTTGGGAGAAAGGCAGGTGTTGCAACAAAGTTCAGAGAAAGTGCAGGCCACGAATGGAGGACAAGACTTTTGGACATTTCATTGTATTTTTGCATCAGGAAGCGTTGTGCTGCAAAACACTAAAAATGGATCATGTTATGAGTGTGGTTGTGCAAACTGTAAATTTCATTTAGAGCACGAGGTTTGAATCACCGTCAGTTTGACTGTTTTCTCCAGTGATAATGACATTCCAGCTGGCCCCTGCCATACCACACTGAAGTACGGTGGTTAAGCCGAGGTGCCGTACTCAAGCGCTTCTTTGAATTAAGAGAGGAAATTGGACAGTTCATGGAGAAAAAGCAAAGCCCAGTAAAGGAACTTAAATGCCTAGAATGGTGCAGGATCTCAACTTTATGGTGGATATTACACAGCATCTCAATAATCTTAACAAAATGTTGCAGGGCCGCAAAAAGTTGTCACTCAGTATTATGAAAAACATACGATCATTCAAGTTGAAATTGTCACTTTGGGAGACACAGCTGTCTAACAGTGACACCTCTCATTTTCCATGTCTCACAGCTATGCATGTGACTGGTCTTAATCCTGATTTGGATCAATACAAAGACAAAATAACAGGATTGTTGCAAGAGTTTGAGCGGAGGTTTCAGATCTTTAGTGAACTTGAAAATGAATTTGCATTTTTCGCTCGCCATTTACAGTCAAGGCTTCTGATATGCCTGCTGATATCCAACTCGAGGTAATTGACTTGCAATGTGATTCAATATGAAGCAGAAATTTGCGTCAGTGGGCTTGGATACGTTTTATCAATATCTCTTGCCAGGGTACCCCTAAATTAACATCCCTGGCTGCAAAGATTTTATCCATGTTTGGGACTACCTATCTGTGTGAACAGGCGTTCTCTGTAATGAACCTCAATAAAACACAGCAGGCTCAAGGTTAACAAATGGACACTTGAATGACATTGTGAAATGTTGCTACTCATGATTTAAAACCTGATATTGATGTACTTGTGAATGCTAAAGATGCCAAGTGTCAGGAGCTAGTAGCAGCCGATAGATTTTGGTGAGAGAGAGTGGGATGGGATGTTAGATTAGCATGGAGGCCTGGGCCTAATTACTAATATTCACAAGTGTTTGGAGTATGAAAATACAGTTCTTTGAAAAGAAGATTACTCTGGTTTCATTTCTCACCTTCAGTGAGCCTAGCCTACAAAACTGTTTGATCTGATGTAGTCTAATCTTAATGTTCTTGCACTGCTATAACTTTTATGTTTGTTAATTGTATTTTATTTTTCATAAATGTGCACATTTACATTTTAAGGCAGGATGCTAACTTTCTTCATAGCTCCCCTCTTGAGATTAGTGTGGTGAGTTAACTTCAGATGGTCAGATGTAAAAGATATCCATTAAAAAAATTGTTAATGAAACTGAAAATATTTTATTTACATTGGCTTCTCTGTGAATATATGTGCAATAAGCTAATATAGATCCATTGTAGGCTGAGTGATAAAGCATAGTAGCCTACTGAAAACAAAGCTATATATTTGGAGATAACAAAGTTTATTTTGCAATTATTTTACTGGTCCGGCCCACTAGAGATCAGATGGACTGTATGTGGCCCTGGAACCAAAATGGTTTGACACCCTGTTCTAGAGCGTTTTTTTTTTTTTCTTTTCATAGAAGGCTTTGTGTGGTTCTCTCTAGTGTTTTCCACATACTGAGCTCAAATTTTGGTCTTCATCGTCTTCCATGCTGAAAGATACCAACCCTGAATAATACCAGTCCAAGTCACTTCAAAGTAGCCAAGAAACTCAGACAAAAGTTCATCAGTTTCATCATTTAGTGATGAGACATATTCATTGAAGTTTTCAGTAGCATCATTAACTAGCACAAATGCCAAAGCTTGAGCAGACTTGACAATGATTTCTTGAATTTTTATCCCAAATCTGCAGTAAAAATCCCTGTATTTTTCTCCAGAAACACTGCCCAAAATGGAAAAAGCACCCATTAACGTTTGTGTTTGGGATACATGCAGATATACTATTAAGTGTCGCCTTTTCATAGTCAGTAGTGACTGAAACATGATTCAGATTTGGTTTCACTTGCTTGAGGGTGCTAAAAATCAGCTCAGAAGTTGCTTGGTTTATGTTCCTGGTGATGCAGTACACCAAAGAATTGGTAGAGTCACTATTTACAAATTCCTTCCTTTTTATTTTTACTAAAAGACCTGTAGGCCACTGGCCTCTTAATTCCTAGATTCGAAAAGTGGAAGGAGTAGTGGGGAAATTAGAGTGCTGAGAATTTAGTATGGAAGAATTCCTCCTATGAGTATGCTCATACTCTTTCCCCAGCCTTTTATTCTTCCCTGTAAGTTGGAATTTCTAACCTACAAAGCTGCTTGTTGTTTCCCATCTCTACTGATTTTATAATATTATAATCTGTGTAGGACAGATTAGCACTGGATATTATCTCAGTGAGGATTACAATAAAAAGTTTTGGAAGGTGCCCAATCTCATCTCCCTTTGGGACTCCAGTACCAGGCACCTCAGCTCTCGCTTCTAGGATAATCTTCCTAAAATCATCAGGCGGTAAATGCTAAGTTACACCCTCACCATGACCTCTTGACGTTCCTGTGACATGTTTTTATTTCTCATTGCCAGTGGGAGGGAAGCATTCATGCACCTAACCTTTCTTTTAACCCACACCCTCTCTCACCATTCCTGTTTTAGGGCTTGGGGAGTAGGGCTGTCATTGGTTCTTTGACAGGTAACACGATTCCTTATCTGGAAGTGAAACTGTGTTTGGCCCCCTCCATATGGCAGAGGCTCCTCTCTAACAGCACTATATTTCCAGCTGAGCATTTTTCTCAAGGAGCGGTGCCAGGACCCATAACGCATCCTTAATCTTTAGGATATTCCCTAATCCTGAATTACTGCAAGGGGGATACCATATGCAATCTCACTGGGGAATATTAATTATAATTCATATACTCGACTTCATACAGGAAATTTGGTTCAACCAGGATCTTCAGTCAGTGGCTAAGGAAGGGGAAAATGAAAATGGAAGTACAGTGGGAGAAATACCAGCAGGTCGGCGAATACTTTTTATTTCCAGATTTACCTTTCACATAGGCTGCTTGCACGCTTGCAACTGACGCCCGGGGTCTGTGAAAAAACGCATAACGCCGTTCCACTCAGTATTAAAAAGACAAAAGTAGGAGTAAGCAGGAGCACTAATGCTGATGTGCCCTGTAGGACTGCTAGTTTCTCTCTGTCCCTAGGTCAGGAAGCGGGGTCGCTGTTGTTTTCGTACACAGCGATCTTTCCGTAACTCGCAGGCAGTCTGAAAGAATAACAAGAACTCGCCGATACATAGTACAAAGGAAAGTGAGGCTACAGGACACCCTAACTAAAGAGGGCCTGGTGGAACCCTCCCTGTTGGACAGGCCTCTAATCCTAACCTATCAGCTACTAAGACGGTTATCTTTTTTTTTTCCAAAACAGCACCAGCACGCCTCTCTCCTCAGTTTTTGATGGAGGAAGCTTGGTTTTTGGTGCTGTCTTGTCTTGTTTCTTTTACCCTCCTCTCAGAGTTGATTCTGTTCCTACCAATTAAATAAGAGAGGTCGAACAGCCTAATATTTATAAGAATATGTATATGTATATATATATATATATATATATATATATATATATATATATATATATATATATATATATATACATATATATATATATATATATATATATATATATATATATACTGTATATATATATATATATATATATATATATATGTGTGTGTGTATGTGTGTGTGTGTGTGTGTATGTGTTACACTTTCCAAGGTGCGTTGTTTGGTCATAAAAATCCCTTCATCAAAGGACATACACACTCATACATATACTCATAAATATAAATGTACATATACACACACACACACACACATACATACATACATACATATATATATATATATATATATATATATATATATATATATATATATGTATGTGTGTGTGTGTGTATATGTGTGTATGTGTATGTGTGTGTGCAAGTGTGCGTGTATGTCCTTTGATGAAGGGATTTTGTGACCAAACCGCCCACCTTTGGAAGGTGTAATACACACACACACACACACACACACACACACACACACACACACACATATATATATATATATATATATGTGTGTGTGTGTGTGTGTGTGTGTGTGTGTGTGTATGTGTGTGTGTGTGTGTATAATCGTGTTTCTCCTCTGGCAGCCCAGTGCTTGTGGCAAGGAAGAGTAACATCTTTCCTCCTCCTCTTCTTCTTCTTCTCTGCACTCGAACACTTCCCAGTGCGAAGAAAGAGACCTGGGGAAAAAGAATGCACCTCGGGCAGCAACATTAGAGATTAAAGTGAGCAATCATTACAGCAATAACAGCAACATTACAGCCGCAGCTGCCGCGATTAGCGAGGTCACCGAAATTGCCCCAAGTAATAACTGCACCAACGACCATAATGTCCCTCATCTTGGGTTTAGCTCAAATAGTTCTTCATGACTGAGTACAAATACAAACATTTCCCAGTAAGGATCGGCCTTTTTGCTGCAATTTCACCTTGACTTGCTTTTTATGAGCCTTCAGGGATAGATTGTATATGTGTACTGTAATCTTTTTTAACATTAGTCCATCTCCCCGAACGAGGGGTGGCATCCAAGAAAAGAGGACAGTGATAGTCACATGCACATTTAAACTGCTGAATGGTTGAAGAAACCTTTGTGCAGAAAACTTCCACAGAACTAGCCGCTTCATGCACCTGCACAGAGGACTTGCCAGCCCCTTCACACTTTGTGCCATTCACCGCTCTCTTGAACAGAATCTCTCATTTCATAGATACTGAAGCCCTCCTTTCTAATATCTCTTTCACTCCTTATTATTAGTCCCCATCTCCCCCTGCCTCCCAACAATTCCATTTCGTATATTCTTTCCAGAAATGCACCACTCCCCATTCTTTCTTCATGGCCAGACCATCCCAATACACTCTGATCCATCCTTTGACTAACACCAACGATTTGATCACTCCTAGACATCTCCACATTTCTCACGCTTCCAGTTCTTCCTGCAAAATGAATCCTATGATAATTTGTCATTTCTGCAACCTCCACCTTTTTGTGTGCGTGTGTTCATTTAACTCCTACAATCTAACTGTGGCTTCTGTAGACACTCTTAGTGTCTTCCCAATCTTTTGCACAATCCATCGACCTTTCTTACCCCAGCTACTCTCACCCCTTCTCTCACCCTCCCTTCATCTGAGATCTTTATTCCCGGATATGGGTAAGACTGCTGCTTTCCCCATTCATACTAATATTCATCGAACCATCCTCCTGGTTCCCATTTAACCTCATATCCTGGATATTCCGTTTACTCTGAGCTTTCAGCTTTCAATTTCCTGTCCACTTTGGCGATATATTTGTGTTATTAAAGCCACAGTGACCTCTTAACGTCCCTGCTCCCTCGCACTTTTTTTGGGACCCTCTTTTCATTACAAACCTACATCCGAGCGAGAGATAAACGAATATGCTTTCAGCTTTCATTGCAGATTATATTTGTACTATTCTCTTAATAAACACTCAACAACTGTCTTCGTGAAAAGTTATGCTGGCATTACATACATGCACAATTATATTCATGTTGTTTTTAATTATTTACTGTATTTTTCCGGAAGTGATTGAAGGTGGGGAGTTCGTGGTGCCGGGGTTAGATCTCATGTAGTCAGGCTCAAAAAAAAAAAAAAAACACGGTTAAAAATGGAATGAAGAAAAAGCGGTTTTGATGGATACACGAAGACAATTCCGAATTCTGGCACTGGGTGAAAAGAAAGTCACTTTCGATAAGCTTTCGCCCTTTTCCTCTCCTGTGTTAATTCAGGTAAGCTCTAATGGCATATTTGCCTTGGTGATAAGAGGACTAAAAAACGTACCTCTTTGCTGAAATTCTGCTACCAGATATTGGGGCTTTATTGCAACCCATCCGTGGAGTAAAAGAGGGCAGATACTCATTTTTCTCATGCCTCAGTGAACTTTGCGTACTTTCAGTTTGGTAACGTTCTTGCCACTGTATTTCATATCCTAATATGGTCAAGCTTCCCATTATACTTATTTATAATTTACTTAAGGGAGTTATGGGTCATCATGCACGCCTACTCAGTGATCAAATGAAGGATCACTTTCAATAATTGTTTCCCATGAAATTGTTAGGTTGTTTTCTTCAACAAACTATATAGTTATAGAAAACGTGAGTATCATTGACGAGAAACCAAAATGTTTTTAGTAAGGTGAACGCCATAACACCATTAGAGACACACAGATTCTCTGTTGGTGTGGGTTTCCATTGCCTACACACGCCAAATTGTTTGTCATATTCTCTATTCATTCTCGTCTTTCCACACACACACTGATATACCTGAACAAAATATGTCACTTCATTTTATCATAGTTTATTCTTATAATCGTTTCATCAAGAGAATTCTTCGCAATACAGAGCCCAATATCCGGCATTGTGGGGCGAACACAGCTTCTGAGGAAGACTTTAATTCTAAGTGATTCCATTATACCTACTAAGTTCCTCCATCCAGCAAGCAATGATGTGGAAAGAGATCAAACATTTGCCTTTTCTCTCAATGCATTAAGATGAAGCAAATCCAATACCATGAAATTGTTCCTATTCTCCCAGGGTTGTGTGAAGAACATGCACAAGCTATCTCCATCTCCCCTTTCATCATCGACGTATCTTGACGAGAAACCAAAATATTTCATCACTTTGCTGACTGAGTTGAGATGCAGTTATTGCTTCCGCAATTTATCCTGCCCTCTGACTCCGAGTATTTTTCTTACAGCTTTATTCTCAACTCGGCTTAATTGTTTAGACTAGATTTCAATGTCATACGGGGATTCAAGTCTGTATAGAAACACAGATAGTACTTGAATTATGTATTGTCTTACTTTCGTGTGCAGTTTCAACCTATCTGATTTCCAAGTAGCCTACTTCTAATTAAGCAAATGAAATTCCCTCCCAGTGCTCCTTTGTTGACCGCACTCAAATGAGTTTATCCTCATCTACCTGCTCTGATCTTGTGAGTTTTTCACGTGTGATAACGTAACTGAGCAGAGTTCAGTGCCCCCAGTGTTTTTGTATCTATTCTCCCAACCAGTTATTCGCAAATTCACGAAAATTTGAATGAACCTCAAGTATCTGTCGCCATTTTGAGAGTTCAGGTTACTTTTGACAAGCCCAGCAGAGATCATATTGTTCAAAGAGCTAAATCGATGTCTATAAAGCTGGCTGTATTGGCTATCTTATCTTTATAACGAGACTTACGTGCGCGTGATTGCGCCATCGTGTAAATGATCCGGTATTCTTTTTTTTTTTTTTTTTTTTTTTGTACAGAAGTTCATTTTTTGCTTATCCGCCCCTGAAGATGAGATCGATGTGACCCCGTTCAAGGACCGGGCATGTCTGCCAAGTTTGTAAATATCATTATTGTTGCTGTGGTCATTATTGTTGCTGTGGTTATTATTATTATTATTATTATTATTATTATTATTATTATTATTATTATTATTATTATTATGTTGAGCAAAAATGAAAATAAACTATGAAAAAGAAACATAGTAAAAGATTTTTCATTTCAAATAATTCAGACTGTAATTAACGTCATCCATGCATTCTTCTTCCTCTCCGATTCATCTTTTCATCTTCCTCGCTCTCTTATTAATGAGATTTTTATTCTTCTCTGTCGAGCCACTTCCCTAAGGCCATGAATATCAAACTTCAGGATAAGAGGCTTTATAATTCATAATATTCCCAGCTTAACGGATACCAAGGACGTCCAACCTGATCCTTCCGAGTTTGCCTCCTTTGTGGGTCGGATTCCCTGACAGTTTTCGCTGGTGTTCTTTTCTTGTTCGTCGTTCCATCATCTCGAGTTTCTGTTTTCGGCGAAATCAAACGTGCTGTGAGGACGTATGAAAGAATCAGCAGTTTTCTTCTGTGTCCTTCATTGCTGACCTCTCTATGAGCGTCCTTGCCTTTGAATTATGACTTCTGTTATGTACGCATGATAGAGCCTCGATGGCCAAGTCGGTTAGAGCAGCAGCTTCGGACTTCATAGAGGTCTGTGGCGCGGGTTCAAATCCGCACTTTGCTATCCGTGTAGACACCCCGGGATTATGTATGTAATCAACGGATAGGTTTGCTTAAAAGCAAATGGGTGTTACAGACTAATACACACGCAAACAAAGCCACTCCAACATCTCCTAAAAACATAAGAGACACCTCACACGTCTCGACTGTCGACCTAACCACGCAACAACTTCTCGCTGCTGGGAGAAAGGGCGCTGGTGACTGGTACAATACATGTACATATGCTACCGGGGTCTAAGTAATGACAGGCAGGGCAGCCGATCGAGACTACGGTCTACCCCAAAGCCAAATCAAAGTCCTTCTAAAGAAGGCATTGTGCTTACCCCATACAAATGGGAAAAAAGCGCGTTAAAAGTAAAAAAAAAAAAAAAAAAAAAAAAGGTATGTACGTATGATGCCTTATGTAACGTCATCAGCAGACGCGTTCACTTCAAAGCTATTGCAAGATGCTACATCATGTTTAAATGTATAATTTTAATCAATTATTATTGTGTGTGATATCGAATCCGATACACAGGCTTCGATCCTATAAATTCTAAATCATATAGTAGGATATGATTCCTTATTATGTATTGAGCTCCAATGCTCATTTGTTTGTATTTTATCATTATATGCGCTTAAGTACTTTGTATACTCTTGCTACGCCTTAAGATCCACTGTCCAATAAAGTACTCAATGAAGTCATTCGTCTGATTTATCCGAAAACATCTTCGGCCTGCAACGACGAAAATGGGATGGTCGCTCACACATTAAGAGATCAACTTTCTTCTTCCATCGGTAAGAGTCAAAGAATTGTATTGTGTGGGTATGTGTCAAATAGCATACCCCACAACTTCCTTAATTAATTGCTGTTCTCGTGGCCGCTGTTGTGGACTCCGCGTCGTCTCTTGCGTCACAAGTTGTTCCTCTCTGGCAGCTGGGGGGCAATACAAGCTGTGATCTCTAACTGTTGATTGAGTGGTGGACTCTTTTCTGTGGCTCTCCCAGTCTTGTGTTGGATTTCACTCTCAGATGGTGCCCGTGTAACCGTTTTCCTCTATTTGTGGACGGCGCCACCTTTGTGCCATGACCCGTGGCTATGTATTTGAACTTCTGAACAGGATGATGACCACAATTATGAAACTCTCCTTAATTAGGGCTGATCCAGTCCCACTGTCCTGTGGCAATGAATCTCGTAGGCCTGTATTCCTTTGATGAAGAACATTTTCTGTTTAATTTTTTGCTTATATCCTATTACTTTATGTTTTTGCTGTTACTTATCTATTGTTTGATTATCAACTTATGATATTCACCCTACCCTAGTATTCTACCTGTCTCTTTTTAACTTTTCATCACATATGCCCCGTGTATTCTGTGGAAACTTGCCTGTCATGTAAGTCTCTTCGTGTGACCTGGTTTTCACATAAACCAGAACCCGAAAACCGTATTTTGCTACACCTGAAATTTCACACAGTTAGCTGGCCTAGTCTTACGAACACTGTAATTTGCCTAATACACACATCGAGGCTCTTTCTGTGTTTGAGGCCGCTTATGACCGAAGCTCATTATTATGTAAATGACCTGAGGTCATTTACATAGGAGTGAGCCACTCATCGGTGCCTGTGTTTTCATCATCAGATTTCAATGGTTCGTTAATTAAACTTCCTTCTCCATTTATTGGAGTTGAATTAGGATGGAGGCTCGATACTGTGAGGTCGATAGACGCTCTCTCTCTCTCTCTCTCTCTCTCTCTCTCTCTCTCTCTCTCTCTCTCTCTCGCTTACAATAGTACTCATTCTCTGTCTTTTCTCGGAGCCTCTCTCTCTCCCTCTCTCTCTCTCTCTCTCTCTCTCTCTTCATCAGTTACAGGTCTGTCGCTTTTCCTTTGGGACGAATAATTCTGTCTCTGTCCCAGGGCTGGGAGGCTGGATCTCTCTCTCTCTCTCTCTCTCTCTCTCTCTCTCTCTCTCTCTCTCTCTCTCTCTCTCTCTCTCTCATACACACACACACACACATCTTTACAGCATGAGCGGGTGCTGCGGGAAACGCAACGGATTAACCTACCGTGTGAATGCAAGACGCTGGGGAAGCGATATTGCAGTTTAATGGTTCCTATCAATCTTTTATTTTGTCTCTTTTTTTTTTTTTTTTTTTTTACCTGCCATCTTTATTCATATCAAAAGTAGAACCTGAGACAGCAGATAACTTGACGCCCTTATTCCATTCAGGCCTCTCCCCCTCCCACCAAGACAATCAAAGAGATTGGGACATGGCTCCGAAGAAGATAGATAATTACAATATTAAGGGAGGACAGAGCCAGGAAGAGAATTCCGAAGCTTGATGCTGGAAGAGAATGACCAGTTAACAGATCGTGCGATTTATTTTTACGTGAAAGGGCCAAAGCGACTGCACGAAAATTAGCTCAGTCTCTAACATGAAAATGCGTGCAAATATACAGACCGAACTCTTGAGAAAACGTGGAGGAAGCTGGAAAATTCCACATTCTGATAGGGATAGCTTATCCTCGATTTTTTTCATTTTCGACCGAACGTAAACACGGTAATTTAAAATTCTTGACTTATATATATCTCAATATTATATATATATACATATATATATATATATATATATATATATATATATATATTTATATATATATATATATATATATATATATATATATATATATATATATATATATATATATATATATATATATATATATATATATATATATTTATATACTATATATAAATTATATATATATATATATATATATATATATATATATATATATATATATACAGATACTGTATATAAATTATACTTTTATAGCTATATATATATATATATATATATATATATATATATATATATATATATATGTGTGTGTATATATATATATAAATATACAGACAGTCTGGTAGATAATCTACTTGTCACTTTTGCTATATATATATGTGACAACATCCCCGTTTTTCGTATATATACATATATATATATATTATATATATATATATATATATATATATATATATATATATATACATATATATATATATATATATATATATATATATATATATATATATATAGATATATATAGATCTTCTTCGTTTTAACGTGCTTTTTCCCATTTTTATATGGGGTAAGCACGATGCCTTCTTTTTGAAGGACTTTGATTTGGCATTGAGGTAGGCCATAGCCTCGATCGGCTGCCCTGGCTGACATCGCTTAGACCGCGGTAACGATGTGTACGTGTATCGTACCAATCCCCAGCTCCCTTTCTCCCAGCAGCGATGAGAAGTGGGCGGTTAGGTCGACAGTTCGAGACATGTGAGGTGTCTGTTATGTTTTTAGAAGTTGTTGGAGTGGCTTTGTTTATGTGTGTATTAGTCTGTAACACCCATTTGCTTTCAGCAAACCTATCCGTTGATTACATACATAATCCCGGTGTGTCTACACGTATAGCAAAGTGTCAGCCTTCTCTGATCAGTCAGCTTATACAATAATATTTTTGGGAATGTTGTAATAGTTTTCTTCATTGCGCAGCGAGACTGTTTTTAAAGGTGATCTTCTAAAGGCGTTGATGCAGTGATGCAACACTGAAAGGTGGCCTCTGTTGAGAGAATCATGTTTTATATATATATATATATATATATATATATATATATATATATATATATATATATATATATGTATATATATATATATATATATATATATATATATATATATATATATATATATATATGTGTGTGTGTGTGTGTGTGTATATATATGTATATATATATATATATATATATATATATATATATATATATATATATATATATATATATATATATATATATATATATACATATATATATATATATATATATATATATATATATATATATATATATATATATGTATGTATGTATATATATGCAAACATAGGCAAACATATTTCTGTCGAATTTATATGCAGTGTACTGAAGCCTACTAGGCTCTTCTGCTTCTCAATATCATATTGTGACATACTGTATATACATACATACATATGGTGTGACATTTATATTCATACATAGATACATACATATATATACAATATACATATGTATATATATATGTGTGTGTGTTTGTGAGTGTGCGTGTATGTATTTTGTTACTACGAAACATGCACCTTCGGGTTTTATAAGAACGTCCCTTCAGTGGAAGCTGGTTCTGTTGTTAAAGCTCAGCAAAACTATTAGAAGGTTAGGCAGTGGATGCGGTACCCCAACACGGACTGTTAGCCTTCACTTTTTCTCTAGCTGTTGTTAGACTTCTTTCACATGAATATGCTAGGAGAGCTGGTTAGATCTCTATCTCTGACCCCATCTAGTTAACCACTCTGTCTGTTTTTTATATAACTTTTGTTGTCACTGGAATGCAAAAGGTGATGGCTTATTCTCCTGGCAGAATGTACAATCAGCATACATGTCTAGGGACTGAGAAGGCGTGTGCTCACTGTCACCTGTGAACATAGATTCTTCCTTTCTGTCCAGCTGGCCGGATGGGTTAATGCGTCCACTGTAGTCCTGAGTTCTTGTCCTTCGCTGGTTCGAGCCCACGGGACGACGAACTTATTACCAACTAAAAAAATTCCCCTTCGGTAACATATATGAAAATATATTATTTCCGAGGTAGAGCGAATTGATATTAAAGGACGTTGGTAGCTTACTGATTATATATATATATATATATATATATATATATATATATATATATATATATATATATATAATCTTGAGGAAACTTCCTGTTGCTTTCGAGTGAAGGGAAACGTAAAATCTACAACATGCAGCACATTCATAAGGCCAAAGAATCAACCTACAAAAAAATTAAAAGTGAAATTAAAAAAAAAAAAATAGATCCGGAGGACCCTCCCTGCTGCAACCTGGGAGTCATCGTGTCGTAGAGCGCATTATCCGGTGTTTTATATTCATGGTCTCAGCCCTTACATACATTTCCAGGTGACTTTGACGAGAAGAAGAAAATGACTCGTCTTCAAGAAAGGGAAAAGTTATCGTACGTTTGAACGCTGCCAGGCGCGATAAGGGGAAAAATTATCGTACGCTTGAAGGCTGCGAGACGAGATAAGGGGAAAACCTCGTGAGAGATGGTTTTCTGGGATGGAGTGTCGGGGAGTTCGCTGTTTGAAGTTAGTCGTGCGAGGAAAGTTATTTCTGAACTTCTTGTTGAAGGATTCTTCATCGTCATGATACGGATTTTTATTTCACGTTTTAAAAAATGCTGCAAGAGTTGTAGTCTGAGAGCAAATCTGATAAAGAATAACTATAATTTAAGGTTTAGAGAGAGGAAAGCCTTTCATCATATTCTTTGCGCATTCAAACTAATGGTTTCCCCCGAAAATAAACCTCCTTCAGTTTTGAATCAAACATTATGAGTGTACTCAATACCTCTCCACTAGCTACTCATTGTCCCCTCCTTTTCCATAAGTTTTTCTTTTGTGAGGTTCAGTACCATAGAGTTGCCTAAAAGTTTAGTTCAAGTCGTGACCAACTTGGGGAATTATCTTCCTCGCCGTGAAGCTGAACCGTTGGAACTTAGGAAATTCAAACTCGGTGCAAACGCCGTTTTTTCCTTTTTTTTTTTTTTTTTTTTTTTGAGCAAGCTCACGAGGGTCTCATTTCACAGCTAATTTATTTTTTATTTCTTTTATATATCATAGCTGAATCTTTACTTTTGTATTCCTTTTTCCATACAGGGCTGCTTTTTACACTGGAATCTTTGGCCATATTTATGGCATTCTACTTTTCCACTCAGGTTTACAGCTTAGTTCAAAATGATAGTGACCATAATGTAAAGACAAGCCCTGGGCCACTGTCGGCCATTCAGCGCTTAACACAGTGAAAGGGGTGAGCTGGAGTGGTTGGACAACAAGGTAACAAGACCTAGAAATTGAAGGAGATGAAGTACGACGGTCTAAAGGTGGAACTTGGAGAAACCTCACAATTGCATTAAGAAGTAACAGAGAGATTGGACAGCAAGACTGCAGAAAGGAAGCGGCAATAAAGGAAACGTAAAAGACTATAACGAGGATGTGCCTAGGGGCCGAAGAGACACTGCAAACACTTTATAATGCTCACAGTGCACCACGTGAGGTACGCTAACCCCGGATAATAACCATAATAATGATGATTGTGATCTGTGCTGTCCTTTGAGGCTTCCGGGTCATGTCAGTTGTCATATTTCGTTGCCTGAACGCCGGGAAGTGACCAAAGAAACAATCTTCTCAGCCATGGGTATTTGCCATCGCGTCTATAACATGACCTTACTTTACATTTAGCCATCGGTTAATTAATTAACTCTTTCATTAATTAATCTATTTATTTATTTAATTATTTATTTATTTATCTATCTATCTATCTATTCAGTGCATTCGCTAGTTATTTGTTACGCTCTTGATTCTCAGTCCCATTCCATCAAAAAAGAGGTTCTGAAGCCTAAAAAGGCAGTTCATATAAGTTTATCCTGTAAGCAACACTAGTGTTGTTTTCTGGTAACGCAACACTCACTAAAAATGAACTTTTTAATATCTTCTGCAGACAGTCTAGGAGCACCTTTTCCAAATGCTCCAAAGTATCGTTCCAAAATCTTTTACTAAACTGAACACCTTAATGGTACCTCCCACGCTGAGGCTCAAACATTCAGTCCTATCTTCATTTCCACCCAGTTAATATTGTAAAACCATATTTAGCTGGTCCGCTGGAATAGCGGTTGGTGTCGTGGAACGCCACTCAGATGTCGTGGAATGCCACTCAAATGTCGTGAGTTCGCGTCTCCCCAAGGGCGATGAAAAACCACTGGCTCTGTATCATGATCAGTTACTGCTGCGTTGTGGGGTCTGTGGTGGGAAGTTGAAACCAACATTCTTTGGAAGCTTGAATTTCAAGTCAGTGGCCCCTGTGTGCTTGTTCCATGTGAACAGGTTTCATCTACTGGAATAATAATAACAATAAGATGAATAAAAGATACACAGCTTTAAAGGAGACTGAGAGGGCCGGAAACAGAAAAGACCATGCAGGTTGTTTCTGAATGGGTGCGCATTTTATTTGCAACCACTCAGAAACAACATACATGGTCGTTTCTGTTTCTTTAATGGCTTTATATCTATCGTTCACCTCATGATTTATGTCAGGCTTACGATATCTCAAGCAATTTCTGTGATTCGCTGCACATTTGCCACAGCATGGACCATCGTCTCTCTGTTTAGCAGAGTAGGCTATTTGTGTTCTATGTGGTCATACTTTTGACGGTGGAAACATCGGTTATTTGATAGCTTTCTCTTAGATTTTATGGACCCACTGTAACTTTGTCTTATAATGACTCTTATGAATTAAGTTTCTAACAAATGGCTCACGTTTCAGTAAGTAATGCTTAGCATTCTAGTTCTTAATATTCTCGACATTTTGCCGATATTCATCTCTTGTAATAATTTTGCTTTGACTCTTCAGTTGTACCTTACATTTCCCAATTACGGATAGAAGCAACTTCATTGTTTTTACAGTTAAGGCGTTAAGTTGTCAACATCACCAATCTTACGTCCAGCATCGCCTCTCTCCCACTCAGTTTCAGGATTCGTAACCATTTATTTCTCTGCAAACCTGCCGTCGGCAATTTCAAGTGCAAGAATGTGTAGATAACTTCACATGCTTTCTGGCCAGAAACTGTTAATATAGAGAAGTGAATGCTAAGTGTAATGTGTTTCTAGTAAGTAAAGAAATCTAACACACCTAGGCCTAGGAATAAAATCTTGACTTTAACAAAAGAATAATTGCATGGGCGAATATTTGCTAGTAAGGCATAATTTTTGAAGTGGCTAAGAAATACATCTTAAATCATTTTATTTTTATGAAAATCCAAATATTCCTCAAACAAATATAACAAATATAAAATAAATGGTTTCAAGATAATTTCTTTGTCACTACTCATTGTAGACCTACGTCCCAGGTGGTCTAAGTTGCACCACCACTCTAATGTTTGTGTCACACACTATACGCTCATCCATTGATATCAGTGGATGTATTATACTTGGATATTTACTTATTTACATTTTTTTCAGCGTTGAGGCATAAAAACAATCAAATAGAACTATTCCAAATTTTATGGTTGTTTTTGTCGCGAAAAAGTTCAGTGCACGGGATTTTTTCGCTTCAAACTCCCGCCGATTCTACGTTGTCTCACAGGATGGCAGGAACTTACTGGTCAAGGCACGTCGTAAACACAACTGTTATTGCATATTTTGTTGAAATGCACGTACCGCCGCAGTATGCAACGTCATGTTTCGTCTTGTTTGTTTGAGTGATTTTTTGTAAGTCTGGGATCTTTAAGCACGGGTAGCTAAAAGTAAATTATCCCAATTAGCAACTGCCTGGACAGGGAGGTGGGAGACTCTCGAGCCATTATTTCGCCCTTGTCGGCCCAGAGATCCATTAGGAACAGACGTGAGTTTTTGGGCTCCGAAAGGTTGGTGTAAAGTATGAAACTGTGAGTGCTCCTGCGTAGGGTGAGGGTAACTGTTTGGGCGTTTGTGTGCTGAGGTGGCGTTGTGTTGATTGTAATTAAATTTCAGTGATTTCTTGAGGTTGAAGGCAGACATGTGGCCTACATGTTTCGTGTTGCGGGCACGTGGATTGTGAGTTCGTTGTTGCGCTTTTGTTGGAGGTTTTGTGTGTTTGTTGTGTGAGGGTGATGATTGGGTTTTATTTTTGTAAATAAATTGTAAAAAACCTGGTACATGTCTCGTTTGTCCTTACATGGGGGCTAAGTCACTATCGTAGATAGTCTATCAGCACAGCGAAAATCAGTGACGTCTGTCGAGGAAATTCCCGACAGCATTAGAAGCAATATTAATGTCAAGATCAATTTTTTTCATTTTTTATTTAACATTTGAACTGAGGTTTGAGGATGACTTTTATGGTCAAATGTATCGGCGATGAGTGACTGAAAGTTCTGAAAATGTTTTGTAACTTTTTGCGAAATTTAGCTACACGTAATATTTTCTTAGAGTTTTGAAAAATATGTCAGATTTCACTCTTATGAAACATATTATGGCCTTATTGTATGCAATAATCGTGTTTTGCATTAAAATAATAGATAACTATGGAGCATGTTAGGTTGCCAGTTCGTGAATTTTCAAGAAACTCCTATGCAGTCATGTCACATTACTTAAGAACACAGCTGTACAATCTATCCAAGCACTTTCTTTCCCCTCGCCCGAATGGCACGGAGAGCAAACGCTCATCTATGGGTTACAATTGATAGTCATGTTATGTTAGCCCTATCTAGACCGTGGTTAGCCCGAACCATTAAGAAGTCACCCATAGTTCCTAAACAATCGCCAAGTAACACGCATACTGCCACCACCACCACCACTGCTCACTACATTTTACCTGTCATTGGTACAAAATACACAGGATTCACTCTCCTTTATCACTGTACCATGTACAGTAAAATATAAAATTAATCTATTGACTGCGTATTCCTTCTACCCGTTGCTTTTTTTTTTTTTCTTTTACTTCTCTTCCCCATGGGTATTCTCCTTGGAAGCTCTCTTCGCAAGTTAGTGGCATTTCGCTTTGAGCCATAAGAATATATTTTGCCCATTATCGCAATGACAGAAAAAGAAAGTACAACTAAGGATATTTCAAATATGCCAGAATGCTGGAGAACCAGGGGCTAAGCGTCTCTTGGAGAGAGTAAGGTACTAAAACATTTGGAAACTGAAAGAGACACCACTAACAAAAGCCAACTGCATAAATAAGGCAGGGATGAATTAATTTGCTCCTTCTTCTTCTTCTTCTTCTTCTTCTTCTTCTTCTTATTATTATTATTATTATTATTATTATTATTATTATTATTATTATTATTATTATTATTATTAAGATGTTAGTATCATCTGCTACTTTCGTAGCGAAGCGGTAACTAACTGCAAGCAAGACTGATGACGAGATAAAAAATTAAAAGATATCAATGTAAAATAGTGATGGTATTAGTAGATATTTTGTAGTGTTGGTTATAAGGTTACATTGATGATTAGGGTAGTGAGACAACAAATGCCATAACTATCAGCATTACGTTACGTTGTGGTAGTAACAGCTAGAATCATAAGTAGTTGTAATGCCAGTAACAGGTAACATCGTCACTGCCATGGTTATCTGCATCATCATAGGTAGCAACAGTATCTTATAATACACGCATAATAATATATATATATATATATATATATATATATATATATATATATATATATATATATATATATATATATGTTTGTGTGTGTGCATAATTGTATTCTTCTTAGTCACGAAAATAAAACATGGTGCAGTGGACAAGAAAGGAAGGTAGGAAGTACCGGGTCTTGTCTCGTCCTGGTAACTTTCTTTAACTAATCAGCTTAAGAAAAAATCAATCCGATTATGGGTATATTAAGCAAGATGATTTGCAGTAACTAGAGAGAGTAATAAAAGTGACAGATGGTGCTTGCAGCCCTTACACGATAACACCAAAAATACTTTAGAGTCTATTTCACAGTTCATCAGAAAAGACATTCTAATAAGTCTACAAGGGTCATTGTGAAAATACCTATTCCAATCTATCCCATGATCTGCACTGATTTTTCATCACTTGGAGAAGGAGCAGGCATATTTTGCATAACACGTTGATGGTACTGAAGTCATTGTAAGGGCTCATACACGATACTGGGCCAAGTATGGTTTGGAAGCTTGGTACCGAAGCTGTGCTCGGAAGCTGCTCGTGTAGACAGAAACACTGAACCACCTACACCTCCGGGGCAGCTGCGAGTGAGCTGAATATTTGCGTGCTTCGATACCATACCTCCACACTGATCCGAAGCGTTCGCCAAAACTATACTTGCCCACGTACCGTGCATAAGAGCCCTAACGCTATATTGAAGTTGTGCTTAGCAATCAATAGCAATACTTTGTTTCCCTTGTGCTATCCATTTTCCAACAATTGTTGACGATTGTCCTATATCGGGTTTATTACACTCACAAAGAACTTTGAACACTGTTCCTTGTCGTATATGGGATGTTTCCTATTAAAAGTTAACCTGTGGTATATTTGAATAAGAAGATGCAACTTTCAAACTAGTACTTTAATTGGATGGTTTATATGGTCAAAGGCTGACATGTAAGATTAAAATGATACATTGCTTCTCTCTCTCTCTCTCTCTCTCTCTCTCTCTCTCTCTCTCTCTCTCTCTCTCTCTCTCTCTCTCCCCTGTGTGGGAACTTTAATTACTTACTTCTACGGTTATTGCATGACAGAGAGAGAGAGAATATTCACATCAAGAGTGTATTTAAGAGAGAGAGAAGAACAGGATTTTATAGATACCACGGCGGCACGAACCGACATCGAGCCTCATACCGGACGTCACTTTAATTACCTCAAACACGAAGGAGGAGGAAAGCGGGTGTTAAGAGGCGACCGAAAAGGGTAGAAATATTCGTCTCTCAGAACTGGAAAAATAGTGGATAAGAATGAAGGGGAAAAGGGTCGAGATATAAATGTGTGTGGGCGAGGAAGAGATTAAAGTCTATCGGACTTAAACAAAAGGACGGAGAGGATGAGAGCAGACATTTTTATTGTATTCTATTTTTTTAAGGGATTTTATCTTTTTTGGGGAGTCAGTGAGATTAATCACAGGTTTCTACACCAAGTCAGAGTTGCGCCTCCTCATTTTCTTATTTTTTATTCTCTTTCTTTTTTATTTGTTATTCTTTTTACTTTTATTTGTTATTTTTTTTACTCTTTATTTTTTATATTTTTTGTTTTTGTTTTTTGTTTTGGGGGATCTTATTTCTTTTGGCTGTCAGTGGCATTAATGTATGGTTATCACACCGACCCAGAGGTTGCCGCCTCCCAATTTTTTATTTTATTCTTTTTGTATTTTTTACAATTTTCTTTTTATTTTGTGGAATTTTTTTTTTTTTTTTCAGTAGTATTAAATTATGGGTTTCTATGCCAAACAGAGGCTGCCATGTCCCATGTTTTGTTTCCTATTTTCCTATTTAATAATTTTTTATTCTTTGTTATTTTTTTAATTTATGAACTTTATTTTTTCATTTTTTATTCTTTTTATTTTTTACTTTATATTTTTTTATATTTTATTCTTTTTTATTGATTTATTTATTTTTTTTATTTTTTTTTTTTTTTATTTTTTATTCTTTTTATTTTGGGGGATTTTATCATTTTTTGCAGTCGGTGGCATTAACTTATGGTTTTCTATGCTTATTTTTTATTTTTTATGTTTTATTTTTTCATATTCTTTTTTGTTTTTTGTTTTCTAATTTTATTTTTTCTATTTCACTTTTTTATTTATCTATTATTTTTTTATTCTTTATTTCTTAAACTAGCTGACAACCCAGTGCTGCCCGGGAAAACTCTAAATAAACTACTCTCTCTCTCTCTCTCTCTCTCTCTCTCTCTCTCTCTCTCTCTCTCTCTCTCTCTCTCTCTCTTTCCTGTTATGATAGTTGCTTCAGTTTAATTGCCCAGTATTTTTTATATTTTATATTTCACCCCTTCTGAACCCCCATTCCTACTGGAGCATCAGGACTGTCACTATTCATCTCAGTGATCTCAAAAACTATGGATTAGACACTAATATCTATCATTTTTTTACATTTTATTTTCCACCCCTTCTCACACACACCCCTTCCTGGGCTGAACTTCAACTTAAATGGCATCAGGAGTGTCACCATTCATCCCAGCAACCTCGAAAACTATGGATTAGATACTAATATCTGTCGTTTTCATTTATTTTTACACGTCTCCCCCTTCCCACCCCATACCCCACCCCCTATGGTGCCAGTGATGTCTTACCCCGAAGGTATTCATTTCCAGATAGTAAGTCATATGTATACCGAAATTAGATATGATGAAATTGCTCAATGCACTTCAGAGTTATCCTGGAACATACACGCACACACATACACATACATACATTCATTTTTTATATATATAGATTTTATTTTTCCTTAAATTTTAATTTTTTATTTTTTTATTTGTTTATTTTTATTTTTTTATATCTGGGGGATATTATCTTTTTAAGGGGGTCAGTGTCATTAACTTTTGGGTTCCTAAGCCACACCAGTTTTGGTTGGGATTTTATTTTTGGGGTTGGTGGCATTAACTTATTTATTTCTATTCTTTTTTATTTACTATTTTTATAGTCTTTATTTTGGGGGGAATTTAATGGTTTTTTGGGGATCTCTGGCATTAACTTACAGGTTTCTGCACCATGCCTAAGTTTGCTACTTCCCAAATGATCCTTTTGGTTGGGTGGATTTATTTTTGGTGGGGGTCTGTAACATGAACTTATTGATTGATTGATTGACTGATTATGAAATTTAGGTCTTGAAGACCAAGTGCCAGAACCCATCAGGATTATTCAGCGCCGTAATGACGGTGAAATATATAAATTAATGATATGATTCATAATGAATAGGTGAATGATGATATACTTGTAAAATTCGGTGTTAAAATATGAACGTAAAAAATGAAGAATGATATTAGATAGAACCAACAAAAAATAAGTATATATTAAACTTTTATATTCAAAATATATACTTAGTATAAGAATAACTATGATTAAAATCTTTATTAAATATACTGCAATCATATCTCATTAAAATAACCAGATTCTTTCAGATAACTCATAAGGTTATCTGCCTCAACTTCATCATTTAAAATTTCTAAAATAGTCATCCCAGTTAGTAAGTACTTTTTTGCCACGCCAGAGGTCCCTAACTTTTTTTTCTAGAGGCTCTTCTCCCTAGCTATTTATTTTGTCGGGGATTGTATCCACACGTTTCTTTGCTAAGAGCCTGACTCCTACATTTTTTGTTGCCAGTTTTTCTCCATATTTATCCTGAAACTTTTCATCAAAATCAGCATCCCTCTCTTCATGTTCCCCACCAAATGCCATATGAGGGTTTCTGCCAGATTCAGCCTGAACATTTTCATGAGAATCATCATCATTCTCCCCGTCAAGTTCACCACCAGATTCCACACGAGGGTATCCACCAGATTCAGCCTGAACATCCTCAACAGATTCATTGTCATTCTCCTCATTGTGTTCCCAGCAGATTCCACAACAGGGTATCCGCCAGATTCAGCCTGAAAATTTTCATTAGAATTATCAACATTCTGTATCATGTTCCCCAGTAGATTCCATATGAGGGTATATGCCGCATTCAATCTGAACATCATCAGAATCATCACCATTCTTCTCATTGTGCTCCCCACCAGAATCCATCAGATTCAGCCAGAATATTTTCATTAGAATAATTGTCATTGTCCCTATTATGTTCTCCCACCAGATTCCACATGATGGGATCTGCCAGATTCAGCCTGAATATCTTCCTCAGAATCATCATTCTACTAATCGTGTTCCCCACCAGAGTCTACATGGAGGTATCAACCAGATTCAGCCTGAATATCTTTATCAGAATTATAGTCATTCTGTTCATCATTTTCCCTACCAGAATCTACATGAGGGTATCCACCAGATTCAGGCTGAATACCTTCATCAGAATAATTGTCATTCTACTCATCGTGTTCCCCACCAGAATATACATGAAAGTATCCGCCAGATTCAGCATGATCTTCATCAGATTCTTCATCATTCTTCTCAATGAGTTTCCCACCAGAATCTACATGAGGGCATCCACCAGATTCAGCCTGAATATCTTCATTAGAATTAATCTCATTCTCCTCATCATGTTCCCCAACAGATTCCACATAAGAGTATCCACCAGATTCAGCCTGAATATCTTCATCAGAATCATTGTCATTCTACTCATTATGTTCCCCACCAGAATTCAGCCTGAAGTTCATCAGATTTATCATCATTCTCCTCAATGTGTTTCCTACCAGAATCTACATGAGGGCATCCACCAGATTCAGCCTGAATATCTTTATTAGAATCAGAATCACTAACATTCTCCTCATCATGTTCTTCATCAGAATCTACACAAAGGTATCGGCTAGATTCAGCCTCATTTTCTTTGTTAGACTAATCATCATTCTCCTCATTGTGTTCCCTACCAGAATTTACATGAAGTTTTCCACCAGATTCAGCCTGAATATCTTCATCAGAATCATCGTCATTCTCCCCATCATGTTCCTCACCAGATTGCACGTGAGGGTATTCACCAGATTCAGCCTGAATACCTTCATCAGAACCATTGTCATTCTCCTCATCATGTTCCCCAACAGATTCAACATTAGGTATCCATCAGATTCATTCTCTTCAACATCTTCATCAGAATCATCAGATTCAGCCTGAAGTTCTTTCTCCTCATCATATGAATCCATACGAGGGTATCCGCCAGATTCGGCTTGAATATCTTCATCAGAATCAACGTCACTCATTTTCCCCACCAGAATCCACACAAGGGTATCCGCCAGATTCAGTCTGAACATCTTCATCAACATCATTGTCATTCTCCCCATCGTGTTTCCACCATAATCCACATGAGGGTATCCACCAGATTCAGCCTGAACATCTTCATCAGAACCATCGTCATTCTCTTCATTGTGTTCCCAGCAGATTCCATGTGATGGTACCTGCCAGATTCAGTCTGAAGTTCTTCATCAGAATCATTATTATTCTCCTCATCGTGTTCCCCACCAGAATCCATATGAGGATATCCATCAAAAACAGCCTGAACATCTTCATCAGAATCATAGATATTCTCCTCATCATGTTCCCCAGCTGATTCCACAGGAGGACATCTGCCAGATTCAGCCTGAAGTTCTTCATCAGAATCATCATCATTCTCCTCATCATGTTCCCCAACAGAATCCACATGAGGGTATTAGCCAGATTCGGGCTGAAGTTCATCAGAATAATTGTCATTCTCCTCAACATGTTCTCCAATAGAATCCACATGAGGGTATCCTCCATGTTCAGCCTGAATTTATTCATCAGAATCAGAATCCTGTTCCCCATGGTGTTCCCTCATCAAATTCCACATGAGGGTATCTGCAAGATTCAGCCTGAAGTTCTTTATCAGAATCATGGTCATTCTCCTCATCATGTTCCCCACTAGATTCCATATGAAGCTATCTACCAAATTTAGTCTGAAGTTCTTCATTAGAATCATCGTCCTGTTGCTCATAGTTTTACCCACCAGATTCCACCCAAGGATATCTGCTAAATTATTTTTTTATAGCATAGTCACTTGTTTCGTCCTCAAAGAGTTACCTTCCATGGGTTTGTCAGAGCTCCATGGTGACCAAACTGATATCAAGGAATTCTCTTTTAGTCGGTCCTGTGGCCAGGTATTGTGTCATAATGATAAACACCATAACCTGTGATGGAATATGCAATGGAGTCAAAGTTAAAAGGGCTCTTTCCCTTATCTTAAAAGAAGAGGAGGTGATGAATGTGCATACGCAGTCCACCATATTGTCGACAACTGACTGGCATGGAGACCAAGAAGCTTCTATTGGTCATTATTAAACGTATTAGTTTTTTGTCAGTGCTCAATAATTATGGAAACATCTAACAAAGTAGCAAATTAAGTACTTAGTTTTAAGTTCCAGTTAAAGTTTTGGTCTTAAATTTTCGGAATTGGTAGTTAAATTGTGTGGAAGTCAAAAACCCGGCTTTTCTTGCTAACACATGGCCAGCTCTTGGTCATAATCGCTGATTGGTAGTTGTGAAAAGTGCAAATTGTCTTAAAAATTTGTCATTTCATTTAGATGTTTAAACTAAAAGAAATGTTCTACAATTTATCATTAAGTATTAGCTTAGACCAGTTAGTCTAGGACTAGATGAAACAGTAATCCCAGCTTGATGAAATGGCAGCTTAGCTTTAATACTACATATTAAGGTAAATTTGTTTTACGTAACACATACCTTTGAGTGTGAATTAAATAACCTGGATTAGGCAGTAGCCTAGATCATACCTTTGAGTGTGAATTAAATAACCTGGATTAGGCAGTAGCCTAGATCAGAGTAAGTAAGAACCCTTTAAGAAATATCCTATCATTTGCCTTAAGTAGTACCTTAGACCAGATAGCCTGGGATCAGATAAAACAATAATCCAGGTTAGACGCAATGGTAGCCTAGCTAGAAGGTTACATACCAATGAGTTTCTGTTTTACATTGCCTGTACATTTAAGAATGATCTAAAAAATAAGGATTAGGTAAAACCCTATGCTAGGATAAGTGAGAGCATTTTAAGAAACATCCTATTATTGGGATTAAATTAAAACAATAACCTGGGCTAGACAAGATAGTAGCCTAGCTATAAAGCTACATATTAGTGAGTTTCAGTTTTATATAGCCTATACATTACGGCTCAGCAGCCTCTTTGCATGGTTACATATTAGTGGGGTTCTTATGTAGCCTGTATCCTTAAAGGTGATATAAACCTAGACCAGGCAGTAGCCTAGCTAGATTAAGTAGGAACTCCTTTGAGGAATATCCTATTATTAACCTAACCAGTAGTTTATAATAAATAAAGCTGTGGCCGAGTGTCAGATAAAAGAGTAATCTCGGCCTGATAAAACAGTAAACTAGGTTTTTCCTGTATAGTTTATATCCTTAATTATGATTAAATAAGCCTAGACTAGGCAGTGGCCTAGAATAAGTTAAGTTAGAATCTTTTAATTAACCCTCTATTCTTAGTCTAAAGGTAAATTATGCTAGAACCATTAACCTAAGCCATATAAAACAGTAGTCTGGCTTAAACAAACAAATTAGTTTATAGCAGTTAGCCTGAATGGCATGATATTCATAAATTAAATTTCATATAGCCCTCGCAAAAGAACTAACAGTGTGTAGTAATGCAGCCATATGCTGGTGTCAAAATTAACCTAAATCTTAGTGTGTTTCAGCTAATATAGATATTCAACACATATAACAATTTAGTAAATAAAATATATTACAGCTACAAACTTGTAACCAAGTTAGCCTGTAATATCGAATACATTATCCATATAAGGATTACAGACAATTAGTACTAACCCCTTGCAAAAACAAAGAAAATTTGGTTGGTCACCAGATATGTGCGAAATTTGTAGTATGATCCTGGCAGCAAGTTTTAAGGACAGAACAGCTTGTTTTAAGCTATCTCGATGGGTTCTAGGGTTCAGTAAGGGTGAGGAAGGGGGAGATTTTATCTTTCCAGCAGAGCTCCAGCAGCAGATATTCAACCCTTTTTCAGAACAAGATCTATGTTTGGGCCAAAACCCAGAAACATCAGTCCCCAATACTTCCCAGGTTAGCCCCACTGAGGAAGTGGAGGAATCTTTACATGAGGGTGACATCCCTATTAATGGACATGAAGTGGACATTGCCGTTGAAATGGCCCTGCTGAAACCTGAAGGATCAGGGATACAAATTTCAGATAATCAAGGAAGAAACTTTCCAGAGGGAAATCTATCCCCCATGCAGCTATCAGATGCTAAAGAGGATCTTTGCCCCAAAAAGGATACTAGGATCCACCTAACCCCGACTGCAATGGCTACGTTCAAGGAGAGGTATAGTAATTCACCCAGGACTTCTGCCCCATGGTTAACAGGTGGTTATAGTTCAGTTGTTGAAGCTCAGTCAGATTGTGCAAGCTCTCCCAAAAGGGATACACAATTTGTGACATTTGATCAATTCCATAAGGAAATAATGAGCAACATCAAAGATGCCCTTGCCACAGAACAGCAGTATATAAGGGACTTTACACATAATTCCGAAAAGGAAATTAGATCAGTTCTGTACATCCCAAAGTGTAAAAGTACTGCATCCTGTAACCGAAAAGTGAGAGTGGATACGAATTCTGCCCAAACAAGGTCTAATGCTAGAATTCAGACTGGAAACAACCAAATGGCCAGTTTGGACTGCAAAACTTCAGATCAAAACGTAATAGGGGCTCCAATACTCACCCCTGATGACACTGATAATCCTTGGCAAGATGCTTCAATATGCATTTTCTCTCCCGATGGTATCTAATTAATGAGAGAAAACATGATCGAAGTTGTAAATGTGGAATTTAGAGACAGGGCAGCATTCCCTAATACAGAATGGTACCTGGGACCACCTTCAGCAGACATTGAGAAACCACTAAAAGAAACAGTTCTCCTACCTTTGTCTATAGCATTAAAATCTATAGAAGACACCCTTTACCAGGTCAATAGAAAATGGATCTCTACTGCTATTTTGGATAAGACCTAAATTGCTCACTGAGTAGCCCCAGCCTCCTGTCCCTTCACCTTTAAATAATTAACCATGTGAAGGCAGATTTTCAGAATTTTGCAGTGACTAGAAAAAGAGAGATAATGGGAGAATTAAAGCCATTTGCCCCAGTCATCCCAGTCTTGAATAATTCCACCAAAGAATGGGCAACACTTCAACTCCCTTTTGAAAGGAAAAAGCTCCCCTAGATGTAGCTACTCAACAGTTTGGGACCCCTATGAGAAGAATTTCAGAGGAGACAGCTCGGCAGAATTGCATGCTAGGATCTGTCTCCTTAGTATCATAACCTCTGCCACCTTCCTGGAAGTTGGCACTAAAAGGTTTCCAGAAGATTCCAGAACAATTTTTGCAGTTGTGGCCAAAAGTCTTATGAGAACCTTATGGGAAGCATTCTATGACTTTTTAGAATGGAGGGCTCCAACAAGTCACTCCCCATTATGACTTCATTATTACACTCTAAACCCTTCTGTACTGACCTGTTTGAGGAGTATGTTGTGGCTCAACTTAACAAACAAGCCTGCCAACTGAATTGTACACTGTACACTCTCCTTGGAAAAGGGAAATTCAGGAAACAAAAAACCCAAAACTTTCCTTTACCCAACCCAAAAAAAGGCTCTCTATAGCCGAAAATCAAAGCCTTCAGTCACCCGCAAAAGTTTCCCTCAAAAACAGGTAGGTGGTCAGAAGGGACAACTCCCTACAAAAAGTATATCTTAGTTTAACCGTACCACTGAGCTGATTAACAGCTCTCCTAGGGCTGGCCCGAAGGATTAGATTTATTTTTACGTGGCTAAGAACCAATTGGTTACCTAGCAACAGCTTATTGTGGAATCCGAGCCACATTATAGCAAGAAATGAATTTCTATCACCAGAAACAAACTCTCTACAAATGGACATCAGCAAGGACATCCTTTTCACAGGGTTCAAAGACACTCCTACAGGGGAAAAGGAAAAGCAACACCTGGAATGCCTGTCAAGGGCAAAGGCAAAGGAAGAGGTGGATCCCATTAGGAATTGTATGGCCGGGGGTGGCTTCAACAACACCACAGGCAATGGAAGTCTTCCCCTTTGGGGATACAACATTATTTTCAACGGGCTGGAGGGAAAATGGTCTCATTCCCCCTTCCTTTAAAAGGGTTCCTCCAAAAACCAGACCCCTCTCTGGAAGATTACATGCAGAAGGCCCTGTTAAAGGGAGCCATAGAGAAAACATGAGTATATTCACCATTAAGCACGTCTCTTCAGTGTCCCCAAAAAAGATTCCTCTAAACAAAGAGTGACCCTCCACCTATCAACACTGAACAAGCACATTATTTGCCAAAAGTTTCGGATGACTACCATTGCCTAAACACGTTCAGTCATTCCACAAGGGACCTGGACAGCTTCTATAGATCTGAAAGGTGCATACTAGCACGTCCCTATCACCATTCCCCCCCACCCCTTCCTAGAGTTTTGGACAGGGAGAGATACATACAGATTCAAAGTCATGGCATACATACAGATTCAAAATCATGCCCTTTGGGCTAAACATTGTCCCGACAATTTTTACAAAATTAGCAACAGTAGTTGTTCGAGAACTCAGACAAGAAGGAATACAACTCATAGCCTACTCAGACGATTGGTTAATTTGGGGGCCCACAAGAAAAGAGTGTTTAAGAAACCTAAGAGCACTAGTCAACAGACTCCAGTCAAAAGGCTTTCTAATAAATTGGAAAAAATCCCTCCTTACACATAGCAAACGTTTTCAACGACTGGGACTGTCTCTCCCCATCAATACTCAAAACAGAATAAGGAAAGACCTCAAAACGTTCCTTGCTCAGCCCAGAGTTTCCAGATGGCAATTAGAATGCACGATGGACCTGCTGCAGTTCACATCAGTAATAGATCCAATACTCAGATTGTAACTAAGAACTGTGAAGAAATTCTGACTATCACATGCAAGAAAAAAGATCCGAGACCAACCTCATCAAAAGATTAAAAAAGTTGTGGGGATACTTTGGCCTGAATCCTTCATCTGTGCAAGTGACAATACATACAGATGCCTCGTTGACAGGTTGGGGAGGACACTGGGAGGGTCATCAGGTGGCAAGGAGGTGGTCAGCTACTCTGAGGAATTGTCATATCAATTTCCTCTAGTCGATGGCTGTCTACTTGTCTCTCAAAAAATTCAAACCTCCAAAAGAGACACATTTTGTGGTTCTAAACAACATGACTGCAATGTCCTGTATCAAGAGGTTGGGATCACGTTCACCTCTTCTCAATATGGTAATGCCAGCCATCCAGGGGCATCATTTGGGGGCGGCGGGGGCAGCACTTGCCCCCCTCAAGACACTGATGGCTCCCCCAAGAATTGGTTTGCCCCTAGCCTTTGAGATGATAATAATAATAACAACAACAATAACACCTCTTTGCTGCTTTATTAATTCAATACAGCTCTTATATGGCTTCAAAATGTGCAAAAATGCACAAAAATTTCCCAAAATTTCTCGGGGACCTTACAGCCTGACCCCCAACCCCAGCTGATAGGGCTTGCTTCTCTCGTCACCCCACCCATACCATACCATACCTTTACCCAACCCAAGAAAAATCTGAAATGATGCCACTGCAGCCATCCTTTGGATGGCGCAAGCAAGGAAGTGGCACTTGTCTACAGTTCACCTCACAGGGTCTCTCAGCGCAATAGCAGACCCTCTATCAAGGAAAATGACAGGCTCAACAGAATGGACGTTGGACAACCACTCTTTTCAAACAATAGCTAACATGTTTCCACAACCGGAAGTGGGCCTGTTTGCCACATATGAGAATCACAAACTTCCAGTGTATGTCTCCAAACCTGGACAATCAAGCAACAGCAAGAGATGCCTTTCTACAAGACTGGAACAAATGGAAGACAATATACCTTTTTCCTCCACTGTCCCAGATTTCGATGGTTTTGAGCAAGCTTTTAAGGAGCTGCTTACTTAATAGGCCCAAATTGGCCAAATAGGCATTGGTTTCTATCACTTCAACAATGGGTGAAGAGAACAATTCCACTACCATCCACAGCAGGAGGAAAAGTCATCTATGCATCCTCCTTTCTTAGCCGAGGCCTTCACTTGTGGATTTTTTAAATATTTTCTACCATGAAAATCACTCACCCAATATTGCTAGGTACCTAGTGCAAAAACTACAGACATCATCTATTCAACAATACCAGTCCATATGGAAGATATGGTTAGATTACATTCATGCTGAGAGCCCAGCTGAGATCTTTATGGAAACAATTTTAAATTTTCTCATATACATTTTTGAAGACAAATGCCTTGCTGTTACAACAATCATGGTAAAAGGAAGCGTTAACGGAGCCCTTGCTTTATGGATTCAGTATTCACTCTAATACAGAAATTGTCACTTCCCTTCTCCGGTCTTTTGCACTACAAAGACCTGCTCCTGAAAGGCTTCCAATTACTTGGTCCATTAATAGGGTGCTCAGACTTCCGTCAACCCCTCAATTCAGTGGATCCAATACAACCACAACTCACATGCTGCAAAAGGCGAGCTTCTTGACTGCATTAACATCAGGAGCTTATATTCATGAACTATGCTTTCTTAGTTGGGGACGATACATCATGCAAACAGCAGACCATCAATTATTATTGTCCCCTGGCCCATCATTCCTGGCCAAGAATGAGAATCCTTTAAGAAGGAAATCTGTTTTGATAAGAAAACTCAATTTAGCAGACAAAACATTAAGCCCAGTTCAAGTACTTAAGGTTTACCTAGAGGTTATGGCAAACATCCCAGAAGGTCCAATTTTCCTACACCCTAGCACAAACAAACCACTCTCTCTACAAGGGTTGAGAATAATTTTAGTGTACCTCATTAAAAAGGCAAATCCACACTCCTTCCTAGGTCACATAATATTAGGAAAGTAAGTACGTCATTGACCTTCTTCAGAAATGTCTCTTTCGAAGAAGTCTCCGGATGTACAGGGTAGTCTTCAGAGACAGTATTCTTAAAACATTACTACCAAAAGCTCGAACAAATTTGACCTATTGTGTATTAGTAGGTGGTATGGTTAGACCTAACCTCATAGGTGCTATAGCTGGAAACCAGGGGTCTTCCTGACAGGTGGGTATGCTACCTATCGCGGGGGAAAGGTGCAACAATACTGCAACTAAACCCAGCATGCTTAGGTAAGTCACTGTAGAACTATATCCTAAGACATAAGTTCGTGTTTAATTTCTTGTTCTTTGTTACCACAACCTAAGGGGTATTTGGAATAAAGAATAGGGCTTGAAACTTGTGACTTGACCTCCGACAAGAAATGTTTCCTTTCTTTTGGTTGTTAGGATTAAAATTTGAGAGCTTAAGCTTTTTCAATTTCTTTGTAAAGCTCCTTGAGGATACAACAAGTGACTACACTATCAAAAAGCAGGTTTTGACGTAGGAAAAACCTATTTTTGGTAGTCGCTGTTGGATCCTCAAAACCTTCCCACTTCCCTGACGAAAAGGTATGGGATTTGGATGAGGGATCATCCTACATTGACCAACAGAAAGTAATGGCTTCTTGGTCTCCATGCCAGTCCGTTTTCGACAATATGGTGAACTGCACATGCATGCTCATCACTTCCTCTTCTTGCAGGTTTGGCAAAGGAAAGAACCTGAACACAACTTCGCTGTAGGATAAGGGAAAGAGCCTTCTTATCTTTGAGTCCATTACATACTTCATCATGTGTTAGTATTTATCATTACGACACAATACCTGGCCACGTGACCAACTAAAAGAAAATTCTTTGAATTTAGTTTGGTCACCATGGAGCTCCAACAAACCCATAGAAGATAACTCCTTGAGGACTCAACAGCAACTACTAAAAATAGGTTTTTCCTATGTCAAAACCTATTTTATTTTCTTTTTTGTTACCTTTTCTAATTTTCTTATTTAAACTTTTGTTTTATTATTCTTTTTTTTGTTTTTGGTTTTTATGATTTTTTATTTTTCTATTTTCAATTTGTTTTATTTTTAATTTTTACTATTTTTATTTTTCTCTTTAATTTTTATCTTATAATGTTTTTATTTTGGGGAGGATTTTTTCTTAGGGTTGGTTGCACTAACTTACTGATCTCTATGCCGTGCCAAAGGTTGTCACTTCCCCATTTTATTTTTTTTCTTTATTTTGGGGATTTCCTGGGGGGGAGGGGTGTTGGAGGCATTAGCTTATGGGTTTTTATGCCATGCCATTTATTGCCACTTCTACTTTTATTACTTTTTTATCCCTTTTTTTTATTTTTTGGGATTTCAGTTTTTCTGGCTGGGTGGTGGCAATACGTTGAGGGTCTCTATGCTACATCAGAGGTTGCCACTTCCCCATTGTATTATTTTTTTATTTTTTATTTTTATTTTGGAAGATTTCATTTATTTTGGAGATTTGGTGACATTAACTTACAGGCTTCTATGCACACCAGAGTAGCCACTTTTCATTTTATTTTTTGTTCTGTTTTTTATCCGAGTTTTTTATTTTTTTGGAGAGCTGGTTGCATTACTTTTCGGGTTTCTATGCTGTTCCAAAGGTTGCCAATTCTCTATTTTATTATTTTTATTCTTTTATTTTTATTGTGAGGGATTACATTTTTTGGGAAGTTGAGCGGCATTAACTTATGGGTTGCTAGGCCATGCCAGAGGTTGCCATGTTTCATTTTATTTATATTCCTTTTATTCAGTGGATTTCATTCTTTTGGAGAGCTGGTGACATTAACTTATGATTTCTACGCTATCCAGAGGCTGCCCCTCCACATTTTTCTTTTTTTTTTTTAATTTGGGGATTTTATTTTTTTGGAGGGTTGGCATAAACTTATGGGTTTCTACTCTGCATCAGGGGTTGCCACTTCCTCATTTCATTATTTTTTAATTCTTTGTCATTAATTTGGGGGTATTTTATTTTTCTTGATGGTTGGTGGCATTAATTTATTGGTATTTATGATATGATAGAGGTTGCCACTTCCTCATGTTATTATCTTTTATGCCTATTTTTTGAGGGGGAATTTTGGAGTGTTCATGGCATTAACTTATAAGTTTCAATGCTGTGCCAGTGATTGCCACTTGCCCAGTTTATTTTTTTCCTTATTTCGGGGATTTTAGTTTTTTTTTTTTTTCGTAGCGTTGATGGCATTAACTTACAGGGTTTCTAAAGGTTGCCACTTCCCTATTTAATTATTTTTTACTATTTTTTTATTTAAGGTGATTTTATTTTATTGAAGGGTTGGTGGCATTAACTTATGGGTTTCTGCTCTGCAACAAAAGTTACCCCATTTTATTATTTTTTATTCTTTCTTTTTTATATCGGGGGATTTTATTTGCTTGGAGGGTTGATGGCATTAACTTCTGGGTATCTATGCTGCACCAGAGTTGCAACTCTAAATTTTGCTATTTTTTTTTTGTTTTGGGGATTTAATTTTTTTCGGAGGGTTCATGGCATTAACTTACGGATTTCTATGCCACTCGAGTGGTTGCCACTTCCCTGTTTTGATATTCTTTATTATTTCTTTATTATTTCCTTTTTTGAGAGAGAGAGTTGGCAGCATTATTAGCTTATAGGTTTCTATACAGCGCCAGAGGCTGCCACTTCCGCATTTTATTATTTATTATTTTTTTTCCGAGGGATTTATTTTTTTTTTTTTTTTGAGCGTTCGTTGCATTAACTTACAGGTTTCTATGCCACGCCAGAGTTGCCTCTTCCCCATTTTCTTATTTTTTATTTATTTTCATTTTGGGAAATTTTTTTTGCATGGTTGGTGGCATTAACTTTCAGGTTTCTATGCTGCGCCAAAGTTGCCACTTCCTCATTTTATTATCTTTTATTAAGTTCCTCGTTGGACCGGTCGGTATAGTTCTCGGCTAGCACTCTGCTGGGCCCGCGTTCGAGTCTCCGGCCGGCCAATGAAGAATTAGAGGAATTTATTTCTGGTGATAGAAATTCATTTCTCGGTATAATGTGGATCAGATTCCACAATAAGCTGTAGGTCCCGTTGCTAGGCAACCAATTGGTTCTTAGCCACGTAAAATAAGTCTAATCCTTCTGGCCAGTCCTAGGAGAGCTGTTAATCAGCTCAGTGGTCTGGTTAAACTAAGGTATACTTTTTTATTATCTTTTATTTCTTTTTTTTTTTATTTTAGGGGATTTCTTTCTTTATCAACCATCACCTGCTGGAAGAGACTTCGCAGTTCTCTTTCCTCCTCGTCTTTCTTCTTCAGTAAGTGATCATTCTCCTCTACGTGACTCTCCCGAGGTGTTATTTTTTCCATCAATTCTTTTTTTTTTTTTTGCATCATTTCTCCTTGATCTAAAGCCAGTTCTATATTCTCTGGTAACAACCACTTTTCATCCAGTGGTTGCTTCTTCAAATGGTACAAAATCTTGATTTCCCTTTCCATTTCTGTTCACTCATTTGAGTTCTTTTCAAGGAATGCTCAGAAATTTTCCTCATCTCTTCACCTGTGCCTAATCATGTTTCCTTCCCCAGTTCTATATTCTCTTCAATTTTTTTTTTTATCATTTTTCTGAAGTTTATCGAAGTCATATTTCGTGTCATTGCTACTGTTTCCCACGTAGTGATACACTTTTTCATAAAGTTTTTCGATGGTCACTATTTTCTTTCGCTATGTTTATGTTCACGAGTTGCTTATTAATAAAAAGAATACTGCAAGGATTATTATTATTATTATTATTATTATTATTATTATTATTATTATTATTATCGAAAATAATCACTGTCTCTACGGCATTCGATTTGTATAGAGTCTTCTCTATTCATCTTGCAATCTTCCTTTCATCAGCGAGTAGTTGGTGTATCAGGTTTCCTAAGTACATATAAAGTTTTCCTGTTGTCTTAGTGTTATCTCTAACTTGGACACACGTTCTGGTGGTCATTTACAGAGAGTGAATGAATTGACATGCAAGTTACACAGGTATATCTAGCAGGCGGGGCTGGCGGGTGTCCAGTTGACAGATCGGTTAGTGGACTGAATTTTGATTGGTCGCAGATTGATGACGAAATTGGTCCCGGAGGCGTTGCGTTCTTTTAACCCTAACCGGTGTTGTTGGTTGGGTGTGGGTGTTGGCTTGGTTACCCCATGCAGGTGTGGCTGGTATTATATATCACCGGCATCCGGTGATTGCTCTCTCTCTCTCTCTCTCTCTCTCTCTCTCTCTCTCTCTCTCTCTCTCTCTCTCTCTCGTCGGTGTTTTGCACAGGACGATTTCTTAAATTTCTATTTATGATGGTTGGGAGAAATTCGGTTTCTTTCACCGTGTTTATTCTTGCTTTTTTTTTTCAATATATGAAGCAATACCTAGAGAATACAATGTATGCTCACGCGCAGGATTAAGGGGGGTGAGGAGATGGGGGTTAAGAAACGTGACGTCACGTGGTCTATTCGCTTTTTCCTCTGCCCAAGCTCTGTGCAAATAGGAAAACTTTTCTCCAGTTTCCTCGTTGTCTCTTTTAATATTAGAAATTGTTATTCATTCTTTTAGGAAAATAACACACATGTTGACCATATTCATTTCTATACGTATTCTCATCCAAATAATTAAAACTAGATTTTAATAACGAAAAACAACAGTTTTTCACTATTATATACAAAAGGTTAACGATTGTTACTATCCTTTTTTCATTTTGTCTGCACTCTTTTTGAGAAGCTTATGTCCCTATTTAATCTGTGAATCCTGAAAATGTACGGCAGCGAACAAAACATTTAGTTACATGTGAAGGTAATGGAATGCAATTGCCTATCACAACACTCAACTCATTTATCGTACCTTTTCCTGATTTTAGGTTTTTTCCCTATGATAACAAATGAACATCGTTTCCATCGATTTTAAATAGTCCAAAAATTCGGGTCGAGGTTTTGTTAGTTTCTCATTTGCTCTACTTATAGTGCCAATCCATCTGCCATCACCTTCAGTTGCTTTAGTTCCTAGAAAGTCATGCTCGGGAAACTTAGGGGCTATAAAACCACCCACGTATTGCAAGCCTCCTTCTTCAACGGCATCTTCTATTGTTTCTTCTTCAGCAGCTTTGTCTTCATTGTCATTCTGCAATTCCTTCATTGGCAAACAAAACAATATTGCCGATAAGCTTAACTATTTCTGAAGTTTCTTCAGCCTCGTAAAAAGTGCTTTCTTTAGGTATCAAGTTGGAAAATGAGGCCTCTGTCATATCGCTCATACAATTTTCAATATTGAATTTTGAGCCTGATAGAGTGCTCCCTTTTCCCAGGAGATGGGCTCTAACTCGGTGCTTGAATGCAACAGGTGATAGGTGCTGATGACATGCACCTATGTGCCGTATACAGCCAAAAAAGTGCTCCAGTCCATCTTGATTCAACCTACAAGTCAAAATGCATGATATTACAATTTTTTCAGATAACATCCCTAGCAAGTTCGTTAGAGATTTGCAAGATATCACAAGGCCATTTTGGAAAGGGTAAAGTCCTTTGTCTCCCAGAGTTTTCATTGTTCTGGATTAGTCCGTAAGCATTCCGTGAAGACTTACTGTCTAAAGACACTCTAGATTTGAATAAATCAGACCACTTCTCAACTAGGCAAATGAACTGGCCTATACTCTCCTAGTGCCTATCCACAATCAGACCTTTTTCTCCGAAGTGTTTGAGATTTTTGTAAGTGGTTTCGGAGAGTAACTGTACCGCTCATTTCACTTTCATACGTTCCATACCTGTAACACTTACATATTTTTCAGATAGTTTATGAGCTGTCATTAGATCGTTCTTACTTTTCATAATTATTTCCCTAACTGACTCACTACGAGCAATCCTACCGTCCGATAACATAAATCCATGGTCCAAGAAATTGTTTCTGATGAGTCTTATCAAATGAGGGGCATCGGCAAATGCATGTATTCCTGTGCAATTATCCGCAGGATTAACAAATGATGGATTATCTATGCCAGTGCCTAACGAATTCCATAACCTTAATATTTGTTTGCCCCAAGTCATTAATCATTCCAACTACGGGAAATCCAGCTTTCTGTTTTAATCAGCAGTTCAAAAGGGAGAATTTTAGTTATATTGGTGCTGAAATTATAATAGATGAGTTGTTTTCAAGGAGACGTTAGGCCTCTAATCATCAACCATTGCACTGTAGATCTAGGTTCATATAAAGTGTCTGTGCCTTTTCATAACCATATTTTTGCGACGCTACACTCGTCACTGGAAATTATGCACACACCTTCTCTTTCACTCATGGATTCTGATTTGTATTTCATAATTTAATCACTGACTCCAAGATGCCAGGCTCCACATCTATTTTCCTTGACCATCGATATAAAGTTGCTTGGAAAGGAAACGGAAATTTCCACTTTTCTCTTAAAAATCTGTACGCTTTGGAATTCAGACTTCATAAAGTTAGAGCTTTACTAGTGTTAACATCCTTCCAGTAATTAATGTGTTTTCCGGCTACGGGACATTCTGCTTGATTAGATGAAAAAAATTTCATCAAATGATCTTTAATAGAAGCAGCTGCTGATGCTAAAATGTTATGGAACGTATATTATATTAATATTTTCTGTTTTTCCCACTCAACTTTATCATCCAACCATTTGGCTCTCTCTGTTTCCCACTGTCTTCCTTTAGCTTCCATTTGTTCTTTTTCAAGTTTCCACTTTACCGAATCTTCTACCCACTTCCGTTTAATATCATTCATCTCCTTCTTCAGCTGTTCAAGTTCATGTTGTAAATCTTCAACTGTTGACACTGCCTCGACCTCCTTCAATAAAACCTTCCTTGTTCTTTCATTTTCCTGACCTTCCAGGATTTCGTGCAATAGTCGTTTTTGGCCTCTCTTCTCAGCACTCATTTTCCCTGTACTGGAACCCTGCACACATCTGCTTAAAGATCAAAAGTGTATTATTAACAACCACAGAAAATTACAGTTGTGCAGTTTCTTTATAGCAAATAAAATGTAACCAATAAATGACACTTGAAACACAGGAGTCGGAGAGAGAGAGAGAGAGAGAGAGATTTAATTATTCTCATGAATTTCTGAACTGTAAACTATGAATACATTTTTCGATGTCACACGTGCAAATAAAACAGGTTGCCTCTTAATAAAACACGTTTTTCCCCTTGCTATAAAAAAATAACAACAATCAGTCAATATACATGAACAAAGTGATATTTTTGCACGTGTTGCATAGCAAATATAATGTGAGCTAAATACATGAGAGGCACAATAACAGAGAAAGAGAGAAAGAGACAGAGAGTGAGAGAAATAACTAATAGATTGTGTGTACACTGGTCTTTAATCTGTAAATAAAATTTTCAAGGTCACACGTGTAATCAGAACAGGCTTTGTATTGCTCGAACACGTAGGACAAAACTTTCCGCTTTGTTTTCCAGCTGTTGATTACTTGAAGATAAAAAGGCAATGTAACGAATGCCTAATAGACAGTAAGAAACACAATTCCTGTGATATCGTTAGTTAACAAGAAAATAAAAGTCATCAGTTTCTTGCCTTTAGACATAAGGGAGTTTTCTGTTATGGGCATATGCGGCGCTAGGACTGATCCTTTCTTCAGTTTCATTTGATTTTTAGGCACTGGCCCACCCAGCTATTCATACATCATTTTTCTCTCATAGGCATCGGCTTCAAAGTGTAGGTTGCATATTCGTGCAATATCAGTGTTAATAAGATCTTTTCGTTGACAGAGGTGGATCCACCTCATCCTTTTGTCGTCGTCCGTAGGAAATCTATGAAGAATTAGATCCTTATTTTTTTCATATTTTCAAAGCACCCCTATACTCTACAAGAGCTGGGCATATTGCTTAAACTATCGCTATTGCAGCAAGAAAGAGAAAAATTTAAAGTCGCTATTACGGACAATACCGATATCAAATATGCGGAAGCTAGGTCCACACACTGTGTTTGTTTGTAAACAGACTGATTAGTCAGAGATCACCAAAGATCGTAAACAGACCGCGTGACGTCACGACTTTTACCTGCACACTTGATCCCAATTTTGGGTCCAATGCTAAGTTCACACATTCACGTATCAAGGCACGCACGCCCACGCACGTCCGAAATTTGTGAAACGTGACCATTCATGAGGTGAATAAGCCCTGCCCAACTGGATATGTGTCATGGGCCGATATGAGTAAAGCAAGCGTATTATAGTGCACCACAAATGTACTCACTGCGTAAGCGTGACATGACGCTTACCGGAAGTGGCCCAACAAGCAGCGGCGCAGCCAAAAGTAGTGTGTGGCAGAGCACGTAACACCGACGTACATATACCGTGTGTGTAACATTGTGCGTTACTGAGTTACGTCAACTTCACGTTGTCCCCACCCCCACATACTACGTGCGTTAAACCGTAGCTATAAAAGGGCCGACAGTGGCACATGTGTGGCTAGTGACATAACACCACAGCATCAACACATACTACCATCCTGCTGAATCAACATGGAGGACATAGCTGAAATCCATGAACTTATAGCTATAGCAAGTAGGGATAGAAGAGAAATTTTGCCATTTGTCATCAAATATGTGCACACCATGTTATTGCTGGAGATTGCAATGATTGCTGCAAAGCACACACAGCAGAACAAAGGCGGCCAAGGAGGGTGTGGGCATGGCCGTAGCTGCAGAAAAGGATGGAGCAAGGTCACTATGACAACCTGATGGAGGAGTTGTCAACCCAAGCCCCAGACCTGTACAGAAATTTTACCTGGATTGAGAGGGGCCTTTTCAATGAAATTGTTGAAGAAAGTGACATTCTGGAGGAAACCCATTGAGCCAGGCCTACACGTTGCTATCACCCTACGTTTCCTTACTATGGGTGATTCATACAAGAGTCTGCAATACTCGTTCCGGGTAGCCCACAACACCATTAGTTACATCGTACCAGAGACCTGCAGGGCCATTGTTGCTGCCTTCAGGGATGAGGAACTGCAGGTGCCACAAACACCTGAAGCTTGGCAGGAGGTTGCACAGGGTTTTGAGGAACAGTGGAACTTCCCTCAAGTATTGGAGCTACAGATGGCAAACATATTAGGCTCCATAACCCTCCCTGAGGCAGTACATATTACTTCAACTACAAGAAGTTCTACTCCATGGTATTACTTGCAGTTGCTGATGCTTCATACAAGTTCCTATACGTCGACGAGGGTGCCATTGGGTCAGAGTCAGACGGTGGTGTATTTGCCCAGACCCGACTGGCCAAAATGCTGTTGCAAGAGGAAGCTAATCTTCCCCAACCTGATGCCCAGCCAGGTCAACCTAATGGATCTCCTGTGGACTATTTCCTATTTGGTGATGATGCCTTCCCCATGAGGAATTACCTTATGAAGCCCTACCCCAAAACAGGCCTAACCAAGGAGGAACAGATTTTCAACTACAGGTTAAGTAGGGCATGCAGGATGGTGGAGAATGCCTTTGGGATTCTGGCAAACGGATTCCGAATATTCCACATGGCAATATGCCTGAAGCCTGACCATATAGGGCCATTAGTGTTGTCCGCATGTGTTCTGCATAATATGATAATAAGAAAAAACGCATGCAAACAAGAAGGAGATCAGGAGCACCTCATCACACATGCCGTCATACCTGGTAGCTGGAGGAGTGACCCGTCCTTAGGAGCACCCCTTCCAACCGTGATCAGCAACACTGCAACCAGGGATGCAAAGGAACGACGGAACATGCTGAAAGAATATTTTTCATCGGCTGAAGGCTCAGTGCACTGGCAGGAGAACATGATTTAGTTACTTTCCTGTATACTTATTTGTTGTGTTTACTTAAATGTCTGTCCATGCATTTATTTTGGACTTATTTAAAATTCAGTTATGTATCTTTTCAGGTTTATTTTGCCCTCTTTATTTGTGTACTTATATTTGTGCTAGTTGATTAAATAAAAGATATTGTTCAAATCCATGATATATTATTCTCATCAATACTTAGTAATTGGAAAGAGGATAGAGCCAGACATGATATTACAAATTTATATCTATTCAATATCAAACATAAACATACATATAAATATAAGAAAAAAAATGTACTTATTTTGCCCTTTGTAATAATTATTTAACATTGATTCTATTCTGATATGATAATTCTATCTTTTTGAAAGTACCTTCTCTTAACATTGATTCTATTCTGTTATGATAATTCTATCTTTTTGAAAGTACCTTCTCTTAACATTGATTCTATTCTGATATGATAATTCTATTTTTTTGAAAGTACTTTTCTCCGATATTTGTGACATTGTATATGACTTGCTAATTCTTTTCTGCCTGTTGTCATTTTGCTTCTGTGCCCATATGTTACATAAAGTATTTTGAACTTATTTCAAATTCAGTATTGTATACGTTAGGGTATTCAGGTTCATTTTGCCCTCCTCGTTTGTATACGTGTATTTGAGCTACTCCATTGAACACAAGATATTTTTCACATCCATGATATATTATTCTCATCAATACTTAGTAATTTTGGAAAGAGATAGAGCTAGACATGATATCGCAAATAAATATTTATTTAATATAAAAAACAAACATACATATAAATATAAGCAGAATGTACAGCCACTCATCAAAAAAAAAATTACCATACACGTCCGCACATACATGACAAATAAACTTAGAATTAATGCTGCAGGTTGTTCAGGAATGTCGTGTCAATTGACAAGTTGCTGAGGTCCTTTGGGGTGGATGCCACTGAGGGCCCAACCTGCTGTGCCTGTAGAGCTGCCAGCTGTTGTGCAGTGAGCTGTACACTGCTTGAATGTGCAGGAGGTGGGCCCAACTGATGGTGAGTTGCCGGCAGGTTTGCAGGCACTGCATGTGCCAGCCTGTCTGTTGTCACTGCCAAACAATTTGGAGGCACGGATGTAGCGCTGACTGGCACCGAGGACTTCCACTTTCAGAGTCACCCTCAGGTGAGGTGACACCTCTATGCAGTCGTCCTCCACCTCTTCAAAAAATTTGCGCCAGTAGAGGACGCTGGGGTCACACGGAAGTGGCTGGATGGAGGCCATCATATCTTTCAGGAGGGCCTGTGCCTTGGTGATGGTGACGTCAAAGAGCTCGGAAACTTGTGTTTTCTGGGCCTTGGTGCCTGATTTGTCATCAACTGGAGACACCGAGGGCGTTGGTGTAGGGGCAGGAGAAGAAACAGCAGCAGCAGGCAGGTCCGGGGCTTGGGCAGAGAGGGCGGCAGCAGCATGAGCAGTCTGTAAAAATAGGAGGAACATATATGGGAAAATGGTATAAAATGTACTGTGAATGCATGGAAACTGCGTAATAATGATAATCAGTAATAATTAAGCATGGCAACACAATAAAATAGACATACCATCGGAAGTCCGAACATCTTTGGCTTCCTTTGACTCATGATGTGGGGCTTCAGGAAGTGGAAGATGCTGGGGATCCACTTCTCCCAGTCTGTCAGCTGTCTACCCGTCCCTTGGCCACTCTTCTCCGCCGTGAGCCTCCCAAAGTGGCTCCTGAGGGACGTAAACCATGTCCTCAGTTCACCACCACTCATGGGGGGAACAAGTGACTGGCCCTTCTCCTCAAATGCCCTCCAGATCTTGGCCTTGTCCTTGTAGGCTGTAAGGCCCTTGTTGTATATAAACTCGGCCTCATTCTCCAGCCACTCGCCAACTAGCCTCTTGTTCTCTTCCGAGAGGATGACTGAGGGGTTCTTCTTTCAGCCCTGATCTGTAGGGCTGGTTCCCTCAGGAGTGCCATCGACGTCGTCGTCGGCATCCCCCTCGTGGTCGGAGCCCTCGGTGGTGGCAGCAGGATCACTCTTGTACACCAGGGCAAGCTCCTCCTCCCCTTCTCCTCTAGCTCGCTCTCTGTCGCGAGCTCCTTGCCCTCAAGCTGCAGCACCACAGTATCACTGCCAGCTATTGAAGGCGCCATGGCGTAGGGGACAACTCCAGCTACCAGAGCTCCTGAAGTTCTCAGGGCCACCATCCTTGTCCTTTTCAACAGGGTTCCTTTAGGCATCTTGGCTGCAGTGGACAACGACGACAGAGGCGCTGACGGAGAGAGCAGTACAGATGCTGTACACAGAAGCACTGACCTGCAAGCGCACCGCCTGTCCCTTTTATCCCAGGTCAAAGCATTGCCACATCTCCGCGGATGCGGGCAGTGTGGCAGAGTTGCCGCGTCCACTCCCGCGTCATGCTGAGACCCACGCGGTGTGGGGCAGGAACCCTGGAGCGCCGTGGGACCACAGGTAAGGGCTTAGCAGCCACGTGGTCATCCCACAGTTGGCGCCACGTTGTGCAGGTCGGGCCACGCTACCTGACAGCTGACCTGGCCACCCACGCAGGGTTTTGAGCAGGTCAAAAGGTTCGTGCCCCGGCGCACACCCGGGTGGTCCATAACAGTCGCGCTGCATGCTGGCGCACTTACACAGCTCTTACGGTACATTTACGTTGTATTTCCGTTGTGTTAACGTACTTACCACCTTCTCCCTGTGCGTGGGCATGCGTGCCTTGATACGTGAATATGTGAACATAGCTTAAGAAAGAAGATCTGTTCACAACTGACCCAAAATTCGACCAACTTCGCGCATGACGTCACGGGGCATGTGGATGGGCTATTTACCTGTCAGCCAGGCCAAGGAGGTATAGCAGAAAGGAGGAGGTGTAAATGCGATCGTGGTTTTATATTGTGTATTCACGTGTATTTTGGTCATCATCATTGGAGAACTATGCGGAATATTTGTGCACTATGGATGTAACTCCAGTTCAGATCGAAATACTGATCTGGCTTTTCATAAATTTCCTAATTGTAGTTTGCATATTAAATCAACTGATTATGCAAGGAACCTTATATATGAATTACTTGGAATCTCAATACCAAGACATCTTGTACAATTACATATTGATGCAATACCAACAATGCATCTGCCAGCATCAAAGGACAAGTTTAGAATTTGGTATTCTTTTGAAATGAAGTCGATAGTTCTTAATGAATCAGTTTATATTGGTAATATATTACAATGCGACAAATATTTGCTACTTAATAGTTACTATGTTTTCTATTACCATTTATAACTGAATATTACAAATGAGTAGATGCCACGATTCCCCTATTTGGATTTTCGGTGATGTGGAAGGAGAGAGTACATGTAGTGGTATTCTATCCGAGTAAAGTTAGCTGTTCATAATAAATCAGTTTACATAGTTGAAAATATTTACAGTATGACATATATGGTCACTTAACATTTACTATGCTTACTATTACGGTTGATAATTAAATGTTGCAGATGGTTTGATGTCACGATTTTCACTTTAGATTTTGGGTGGTGTACAGGGAAAGAGGAGATGCAATGTAAATAAATTTGTTATATTTAATTTCTAAACAATTAAAAGTCTGAAAATTCAAACTGATTTCCTATTAAGCATACATTAAACCTCTGAACATTCCAGCTGATTTCCTATAAAGCTAAAAATCATCATCAAAGTGGTTTAGGAAATTTTTCTGTTTTCAGACTTAACAGATAATTGCTAGACTAGAACTTGGGTCTGGGAATTAAGATACCAATATTCCATTTGGTGAATTAATTGTTGACCTATTTAATCTCTTTGCAATATCTGCGCAAGGCTTCTTATTCCTTTGCCCAGTAAACAGCATAATTTAAGTTGTCCATATGCCACCAGTTATGGACTTTTGGCCAGGGAATTGAAATACCAAGATTTCCTTTGGCGAATAAATTTTTCACCTAGTCAGTCTTTTCATAGTATCTGAGTAGTATTTCGTCTGTTTCTCTGCCAGTAAATATATCTGCAGTTGACCGGATGCCACCATTTATGAACTTTAGGTCAGGGAATTAAAATACCAAAGTTTCCTTTGGAGAGTAAATGGCTGACCTGCTTAATCTTTTTTAAAACCTCGGCAATATTTCCATTGTTCTTTGCCCAGTAAATAATATAATTGCAGTCGACCGGATACCACCAATTATAAGATTAGGCCTAACAATACAGGTAATGATAAATTGTTTTCAGTTGAACGTAAGTTACCAGTTATAACTTTTTGCTTCTTTTGTACTAAATATCACTTGTAAATATTACAGGAAATTACGTCTCTGCCAGCCGGGAGTTGTTTCTTAATTATATTCTTGATGTTATTGTTAAGTTAAATATTCTATGAATGAAATAAATCTTTTATTGTCATTCCATTACCTTTAAAAAAAACTATTGCATTTTGCGTAATCACATTTTTACAAAAGTACTGGGTAAATCCCGTTATTAAAATTAAAATCTTTTGGTTTATAAACATTCCCTTCTGATTCTTCCTCTAACCACCTCACCGCGTGAGGTAGGTGTAGCTCCGCCTACCTGGGCGTGAACAGACCTGCTATTTCTTAGACCATGGTCTAGCCTCTAGACCTTGATATGGAGTGCCTCGAGAAGCCGTAGGCGTCGGCGGTCTGTTGCCGGGTCTATATTTTTGCGCTCTTAACAAGTTCTTCTCTTTATTATTATTTTTTGCGCTTTTAACAAGACTCTTCACCTCCTGTACAGGTGGTGAATAGTCCTCCATGAGTGACCCAGGTCTGCCTTGGTCAAAAATAATGTTTTCCTTCGTCAAACCCAGTTGATTATCATTATCATTATTATTATTATTATTATATTATTATTATTGTCGCCTTTTGTGTAGAGAATAAAGACTGCTTTAATACGCTGCTAATGTATTTCTCTACCAAAATATGAATATTGGCCCATTATTGTCCAAATATTGACATGGAAGAGAAAAGAATTATAAGGAAAATTGAGAAGACCCCATATAAAATTAACTAAAATAATATTATTATTATTATTATTATTATTATTATTATTATTATTATTATTATTATTATTATTATTATTATTATTATTAATGATAATTCTTCTTCCTTTCTGTTTGTTTCATTAGTTGATTGCTAAAATATTTTTTATCATATGGACAACACAGATGATCATCAAATCAATTTGCACCAACTCTCTCTGCGCTGTGTGTGTGTGTGTGTTACATTTAACAATAAAGGTCAATGGAAACAGCAAACTAATGTCCGTTTCTAGCCCAGGCCCAAAGACAGGAAGAGAAAAGAAAGACAAGGGAGAAGGGTGAGGTTTACTCACGGAGGAACTAATAAACACACTGCCTCTCAAAGAGAGGAAGATTATAAGTAAGGAGAATCAGAAGTGAGAAGAAGAATAAAAAAATTGGTAGTAGAAGGAAAGAAAAACCACTGAACTATGAGAGAAGAAGTGTACCAACTGGTATCACCATGCTGCCTGCTAGGAGGAAGGGGGAACTCTGCCCTGAATGTAAATAATCTCATTATTTACATTCATCTTCCCAGACAAACATACATTATCAAATAACAAGAAGTGCAAAGAAAACAAATAAATTAACTAATCGAATGATTAATCCCATTATTTCCTTTTATCATCCCCTGAAAAACCCTCACAACTTTGCTTTTCCCGGGTTGTTTCCCTCAGGCCATTTCCTGGGGGTCATCTTTGCCGTGTTTCATTTCCCTAGATTTTTTATCTCTGCTCATTTTTCCCCCCAAGTCTCTTACCTCAGGTTTTTTTACTTCGAGGAATTTTCCCTTCTGTTCGACAACTCAAACGGGTTTCTCGCTGGTTATTTTCTCTCAGAGCGTCACCCTTAGGGCCGTTTACCTCAAACAATTTTCTATCAGGTCGTTTTCCTGCAGGTCAAGTTCTTTTATATCATGTTCCTCATGTCAATTTCTCACTGCTGAAGTTTTCTCATATAATTTTCATGCATGCCATACCACCCATTTGAAGTTCCGCCCTATGACTTGGGTCTAATTCCGAACGCTTTGTAGATCACACGAAAGATCCAAAGCAAGAGGGCGTTCCAAAGCCTGGGCAGAAAAGAGGGGTTGGTGAGGCTTGCCATCTTTCAGTTGATGAAGACGACATACAAACCATTTGAAAGGATGCCCTATCCCAGTCACTGCAAGCAACTGATGCATTAGAGTTGCATTTCTATGATATTCCTCCGAAATCTGTCTGACTGTCATGTGTGACAAGATTGAAGATAATTATAGCTGTCAAGAAGCGATTAGCTAAGTCGTAAATCCTCAGTTGATGTCTCCTACCTTGTGACAGAGAAGTTAAAATTGCGCCTAATTCTTCCGTCCTAAAAAAGAGAGAGAGAGAGAGAGAGAGAGAGAGAGAGAGAGAGAGAGAGAGAGAGAGAGGTAAGAGGAGAGGGATAGAAAACATGTTACCTTCCTTGTGTGTGACATTACAGTACGGTGAGAGGTTTTCATTAAGCAGTATATTATACAAATAATTTCACATAATCATATACACTAATCATCATTGAATATACATTGCACGAATTTGCTCGACTTTCTCTCTCTCTCTCTCTCTCTCTCTCTCTCTCTCTCTCTCTCTCTCTCTCTCTCTCTCTCTCAGACCAAAAATCTCAGAAAGGATGGACCCAAAAGCCATGAACCGGAGACATCTTCGACTAGATTTAGATGCATCGGAACTCGTTGAAAGTTATGAATATAATATTATCATCTCTCTCTCTCTCTCTCTCTCTCTCTCTCTCTCTCTCTCTCTCTCTCTCTCTCTCACTGAGACAGAATTATATGCAATTTTAACTTTTCAGTCGTGTATCAAAGACTTCTTTGGGAAGGACTGGCCAATCGCTGTTCCACAGACCCTCTCTCTCTCTCTCTCTCTCTCTCTCTCTCTCTCTCTCTCTCTCTCTCTCTCTCTCGTCACACATTGTACAGAAATTTGTGGAAGATATTTTGAGCATTTTGATGAAATCTAATGTCTGCAAACAGTCCAGTCATGAAAAATAAAGAATAGTAGTCAAATCTTATAATAAAAATATTGCGACCGAGATGCGGTTTATTATTATTAGTGAACAAGATGGTGCTTTTTATTTCCTGGAATTCTGAATTCAGCAGATATATGTATGTATGAACGGGAATAAATTTATATCCTTCTTTGTAATCGAGTGGTTAACGTTAACCTTACTCAGACTTATCGGGTGGGTTAGAATCCTGCCACGGACGTCAGAAATTCTTCATTCGATTCTTCTTTTGGATCTTCGACTTTGTAGTAACAAGCTTATCAAACAAGTTAAAAGAAACCGAAAAGAGCCATTGTGGAGGCAACGCTGAGTGTGTTATAGCGTCGGCACTGCGTGTGTACTTATATGTATATTCCTGTTTGTGTATATGTGTGAGCGTGTGCGAGGGATCTAAGAAGGGCTGCCTAAATATCGTCATTCCTTTCAGCAACATTTCGAAAACCGAAGTCGAGGTCGAGTCCTCCCAGTCGGAGAGAGAAGCAGGACTTCCCTCATTCACTAACTTCGGAATCGGCTTCAATACAGACGTCAGCCTCGTTCTGCGAGACGAATAGGCCCACCTTCATTATTATGTAAATGACGCGCCGTCGTTTCCATGACAGTCACGTGCACTTGCCCGGGAGCTAGCCCCGAAGGACTTTTCGCCCCTGTGAGCGTCTGTCGGTTTCACCGTCTATCTTCCCGAGCATCTCGAGGATGTAAATGTGGAACCAGGTGGTTTAGCGGGTGCTGCAAATCCGCCGGAGGGTAGAAGGGATACTTTCTCTCGATTAGCTTCGTTGCACCTGGCATGCCACCGTTTCATCAATTTTAGAGCGGGACTTCCCGGACTGCTTTGCTTGTTTGATTGTTTCTTTCCCTTATCTGGAAGCTGTCGAATTCTTTTCCCGTTTTTGCTTTCCTAAGTCCATTTGGGATCACGCCCTCCTCTTCGTTGTTCCCACTTCATTATGTCTCAGTTAAGTAAAAGCATTACATTCCCTCTCGGTCAGAAGGCCTTCTGATGGGTCAAAGGCATAATGTCGCTCGTTGATTTGAAGGTGAAACTGAATACAATGACGGCGAGAGTTCAAGGTCTGTGACCCATTTAATCTGCAACTGAGCAATGTCACCGTGGTGGCTGCTCGGTTGAATTCAGTGATCTAGTTTCCGAATATTATGACTTCCTTCTAAGGTTTGTGAAATTCTGCAACGATTCTTTACATTATGACTTTAGTAACTTCAGGTTCAAAGCATCATTCAGTATCTCTTACTCCATCTAACACTGATGATTATTTGTAATTTATCGACCATAATTCCATCTTGTTGTTGCAATATTACAAAGGTCACTTGAATACCTAAAATAAATACTTTAGAAATTTATAGGTTCTGCAAGGTCTCGTGCTTCCATCTCTAAATCTCCTTTGCCAAGAGCTCAAGGAGGCAGTCGCACTCGAATCACTCAATTCGAAAACGATTTGAAACTTTTGTAAGGAGTCTGATAGTTTCTCTAGAGGGAGTCTTGCCTCTATTGATATCTTTCTGTGGCAGTTCACTACACCACATCACGCCGCCGCCCCCACTCTCTCTCTCTCTCTCTCTCTCTCTCTCTCTCTCTCTCTCTCTCTTCTTCTTCTTCTTCTTCTTCTTCTTCTTCTTCTTCTTCTTCTTCTATAAACGTTCAACATTCAACATAAGTCTGGCGTAACCATTTTTAACAATGACGCAATCAGAAGACCGTTTCATGAAGAGTGATATATGATGCTATGCAAAGGCTTCACTGCTGGAAGCATCGTTTGACACATTTTGGTTCTAGTTAACTTTTTCTAGTGAAGATTTATTTTTGTAACTCCTCTTCGAGACCGTTCGAAGGTTGTTTCCAATCGTTTGCAAATGGTAATGTCTCTCTCAGGCTGTAGAAAATTGCGATACTTATCAGCAGATGGACAAATTACCGGTTGGTAAGGCAACTAGAGACATCAATTTTATCTCCAGGTTGCTTCAGAAGAGCCATTAAGCTTATTGGAGGCCAGTAATAGTAAGATTACAGATTGGTCTTTTCATGATAAGATGCAATTTAATGTAAATAACGTTCTTAATATATCTTGCGGGGCTTTCCTCTCCTGAAAAGAGTGGTGGCTTCTCTTAACCATGAGGAGAGTGACAACTTCTCTCATCAAGGAGAGGTCCTGCTTACCTACTTAAATAGAGTTGCAGCTTTCTCATACTTCTGAAGAGTGACAACTTCTACCCATTTGAAAGCGATTGTTATCCCTACATACAGGAGCGGGGAAACTTCTCCTCATCCAAAGGAGAGTGGCAGCTTCTTCTCATCTATACATGTTAGCAACTTTCATTTAAGGAGAATGACAGCTCCTCCTCACTTAAAGTCAGTTTTGTCTCATGTACCTTAGGAGGGTGGCAGCTTCCCTTTACCCAAAAGAAAGTAGCAATTTCTGTTCACTTAGGAGAGAGTGGTATCTCCACTTTACCTAGAGGAGATTGGCAGAGTCTCTTCATTAAGAGGATAGGGACAGCTTATCGTCACCTGAAAGTGGGCAGCAAATTTTCTTCCCCTAAAAGAGATTGGCAGCTTTTTCTCACGTAGTGTGGAGTATCATATTTACTCTACCTTTAGGAAATGAAGATTCTCCCCACTGAAAGAAAGTGGCAGCTTCCCACATGAAGAAGAATGGCAGCCTCTTCTTATGTACAGGTTCAAACTCATAGGTGCCAGCTAATCACGAACAACAAATTATCTGTTTTTCACTCTTCTACAATGACATCCTCTCATCCTTACAATAACTAAATTTTTTAGTCTCTAGTTCAGCTGAGCATGTCAACAGAGCTAGAGTTTTTATATTTTCATACTTTATAAAATAGAAAATTTTCGAACTTGTAAGAAAGCCCTCTCGAATAAATTCCCCAGAAACCTTAAAGAAAGCCTTTAGGATCCTGTGAGAAAGCCCTAGGCAACATGCAAGAAAGGCCCTGGGAGTTAATATAAACCCCTTTGGAGCCTCTAGGAAATGTTCTATGAGGTGAGAGAAACTGCTTGGAAACCAGTCAGAAAGCCATAGGAGCTAATAGAAATCCCTTGGGAATCTATAAGAAATGCCTTGTCAACCTTTGAAAAAATTGCTGTGGAACCTATAAGAAGAATCCCATTAGTTTTAGGCCTTCCAGGAACCTGCGAGGGACCCGCCAAGAACCTATGAGAAAATTATTGGAAACTAAGATATCACCTGAAATTGAAACTGGGAACTTATATGAAACCCAGGGAGGCCAAAAAAAGACCTGGAACTAGAAAAGAGCAACTAGGTGATAGGGACACCCCTGGGGAACCTGTGAGAAGTGTCTTGTTCACCTCTATGAAAGCCCTTGGGATGCTGAGGAATCCCCCTACGAGAAAAGAGGGACGTAGTCATCTTGTGGCTTTTGACAAAGAGATAATGGAGAATATCCATTTTCTATCACTTCCCACGAAACTCTCCCCTCCAGCGCAACTATTTCTCAATAATCCTGCTAATTCCCATACCAGATTACCCATCTCGCTTTTCCATTCATTTACGACGCTCAGGGAGGAAAGAGGGAGAGAGAGAGAGCACAAGGAGAGTGAGGAGAGAAGAGGTGAGAGGAAAAGGGGTGATTCAGGGTGATTAGGACTATAACTATTTTGTTCTTTCAGATTTTACTTCCAAGAATCAGTTTCTCAAAGACAAAGAATCAGAGAGAGAGAGAGAGAGAGAGAGAGAGAGAGAGTGTTCTGTACCTCCTGTAAGGAAGACAGGAGCAATTCAGGGAGGAACCTGAGGCGTCCATGTTGACACGTGCATGAAAGAGATTGTTTCGGTGGTCATTAATGGGAAGGACGCCACATGAACACTTCACAAGCGCTGACGGGGTTTTCAGGCGTAATTATGATTGTTGTAGAAGGGATGCAGCGAAGGGAACAATTCGATTCTCCTCTAATTATCCATGCTTGTGAGGACTTCCATCGATATCAAAATAAAGGATTTAGTTTGCATTTGATGGATTGTCTGGCATTGAAGAGCATGCATATTTAAAAATAAAAAAAATTAAAGGATAATCCCTTTTCGTTTCTCTATAGACTTGTTCCCTTTCCTCCTCACTGAGAACCAATAAAAGGTTCGCTCATGGCCAATTTGGAGGTGATCAAAAACTTTGTCATAGACGACAATCAGTCATTGGTCGAGGCGCTTTCTCGTTATTGATATTGCTCGCGGTTTGGTATTGACGATGCTCTCTCTCTCTCTCTCTCTCTCTCTCTCTCTCTCTCTCTCTTAGAGGCTGATAGCAAGTGAGTATCTTACGAAACCTTAGGTCTCTTGATTACGATAACATTTCCCACACTATAATTAAGGTGCGGCAGTCCTGGAACTATGTTAAATCTTTATAACATCGTCCACAATATCTTACCATGGACAAAGATTGGGAAGTGTTGGCTTGAACCACATTAAGCGTTGTTATGGACCAAATAACAAGAGTCTGAGCACAACCCACACTCTGGTCGCCCAAACGAAGTTATCCCTAATCAATCCGAGGCCAAACTCACTTAGCTTCCCTTCCGGGGCGATATAAAAGTGAAAAATTCTCCAAAATACTCCGGAGAGAGCCCTAATACTCCAAGGGGAGTCTTTGCAGAAGATTCCTCCGCAAAACTAAATAAAGAAATTCCCATAGAAATGTCCCTAGAGAAGAAAATTGGGCGCCGCGAGATTCAATTATCCGGACTGATAAGCAGACGAGCTTTTTTGTTTGTATCTTCCTCGCTCATGGGATCTGATTCCCTCCGATTGTATCTTCGATAAAGGAACGCTCATACGATCCGATCCTATGCAGACTGTAAGAGAGTGAGGATCCAGTGGTAGACGTTTTAAAGAAAAGTGCTTAGGGTTGCCCATAATGGTAGAAGTAGCTCAGTAGTTTTGCTTATCATTTTTTAGAGATTCAGTAATAAAAAGATGTATTTAACCCCTTAAGTTCCCTAAGTTTTTGTGCCCTCCTCTTTCGCATCATGTGGCTAGCTTTATTCTAACTACTTAGGTAAACTAGCATAAGTAAAGGGCTTAGAGTTAATTACAAGAGGGCATAGAGTTGCTCTTCAACAATATCTGCCACAAGTATCCAGGCAAGAGCAGCAGTTTTCCATCGATCCTAAATGTAATGAATTGATAAAAAATTCTGTTTCCATCGATCCCAAACTGTGGAATGTTTCACAAAATAAGTAATGAAAAAAAATTAGGAAAAAGTTGGTGCAGAATGATGAGCGGGGCAAAATAACAATTTTGTTTTGAAAAGGAAAAACCAGATTTTCTAGCTTTAAAATTGAGGAAAAAGACAAATCTTCTAAGAAAAAAATGGTGGTTGCAAGTGATGAGCGGGGCAAACATACACGAAAAAATTATTGTTTTGAAATCATGGGAATGACAACCAGATTTTCAGTTAAGATTAAAATTTCGTAAAAATATTAAGATTTTTAAATATATGATAAACAGATTTTCTAGTAGAGCCTGAGTTCTTGAATATAGGAGGAAACCCCTGTTTCCTGAAAAAAATTATATTATGAAAAATAAAAAAAAAAGACAGACTTCCTCGTAGTAAATCGTATTTGTGAATATGAGGGAAAAACATTTTCATACAAAAACAGTAGACATGAAAATGAGGATAAAGAATTCTATGTAAAATATGGAAATTATGAAAATGAAGAAAAAGATATTAGAAAATAAAATATATACAACGAAACTCGTAAAATAAGGAAAAAGATATGTTTTTACAAAAAAAAAAAAACTGAATTAATCAAAAAAAAGAAATAAAAGCTAGAAAATGGAAGGTTAAACTACCTTGTTTTTAACATGTATTTTTCCTCATTTTCCTATTGACGGAATGTGCAAGAACAGGGGAATCTTGAAAAAAAAGAACAATTTTCTTTCTAACTTTCCCAATAGCACAAAGTGTTTTTTCTTTTTTCTGGCGACACAGTACATGAATCTTGGAATCAGGAAAGCTTCAAAATCAAGTATCTCAGATTCCCCCTGTGAGAAAATTTGCACGGGCGCCATACTCATTAAAGCTACTTTTTTGTGTATTACGTCCTGGGTATTGACCCGGTATAGATCCACCTAAAGCGTCACCTCTTAGGTGCTAGTACTGAACATGGCGGAAGCTCAATGGGACGCCGTGTTTGGTACTAGCCCCTCGAGGATCAAAGTGTTATATATACCCATTTCTATATATTTTTTCTATATGTTAATAAACGATATCTTTGATCACCGAGGGGCTACTACTAAACACGGCGTCCCATTGAGCTTCCGCCATGTTTAGTACTAGCACCTTGGAGGTGACGCTTAGTTGGGTCTATGCCAGGTTAATACCAACATCCTGTTTGATGGAATGCGACTGGACCTGTCATTTTTCCACATGTCCCCGATGACGAAATCTAACCTCAAAAATTTCTTTTTCCTGTTGTATTTAGTGAAGAAATTTGACTGTGCCGTAAAAATGTGTCATTTTCGTGATGATATGGTCTGAGTAAACCTAAATTGTCAAAATATGGCCGGACAGGGGAATAATGTTTCGCTCTCCTCATTTTCCTTGTGATGAAACTCGCGAGATTTCCGTGATATCAAGGAAACACGAAAGGACGGCGGCGTTCCAAGAACTATTGCCCGGAGGTCGCACACCGGAAACGGCTTAGAGAAGCGTTTCGAAACAGATTCGTCTACTGAAAACCACCTCGAAACGATTCGAAATCTACAAGAACTCCCTCGGAATCGTCTCCACAGCTGGAAATTAATCGTCTGCAATCTGTATTTTTAATTGTTATCATTTTTTATATTTTTTTTACTATTATTCTCCATATAATTACTGTCATTACCATTATTATGAATTTTATGGTTTCTGCCTCTTAGGAACTGTGTAGATACTGGCGACTATTGTTTTTATCTTGTTATCTTATGTATCTAGATTGTGTGTTGTATTTGTATATTCCATGTACATGGCCCTGAGCTGAAATAAAGGATATTATTATTATTATATTATTATAATAAAAATCATTTCGAAACTTATACAATTATAAAGAAATCTACGTCGTGAACCGATTCGAAAAGGGTGAGACGATTTTCGAAAGCGATTCGAAAACCATGAAAGCGAAATCAACAGTGATTGGAAGGACGTGGCTGCGGGGCGGGGCACCCATCCACCGCAGGTGCGCCGCCGTTAAAAGGCAATATCATTCGCCGGCAGACGTGAGAATTACCCTCGCGTTATTCTATAAAGGGAATTTCGGCAGAATAGCCCGCCCCTCGTCACCGCTAATGACGCGCACAGCCATGTCATAAAGCTGTCGCAAATGCTGCGAGTGTGGTGTCGTACAGCAATTTGGAATTCACAGCATTTCGAGCAAACAGCTCCGATGCTGAAGTGACAAGAGCTTGATGTCGTCATTACCAGAGTGGCTGCTGCCTCCGCCGCGGCGGCGCCGGTCAAGTAGGTCTACTGCTGCCGCTGCTGCTGCCTTAGTGATGTTATTACTTCTATGACCCTTTTCACCGTTTTATTCTCTAGATCCTCCTTTTATGTACGTAATATCTCTCGCTCTCTTGCTCCCTCTCTTTCCCTGTGTAACGATCTCTCTCTCTCTCTCTCTCTCTCTCTCTCTCTCTCTCTCTCTCTCTCTTAGTTAGAAATAATCTGTTAAAGATGCTAATTCATTCCGTTTACCTAGCAACACTCTCTCTCTCTCTCTCTCTCTCTCTCTCTCTCTCTCTCTCTATATATATATATATATATATATATATATATATATATATATATATATATATATATATATATATATATATATATATATATATATATATATATATATTAACCAGAAATAAACTGTTAAGGAGCAAATTTTTCCGCTTACTTAGCAACAACACCCTTCTCTCTCTCTCTCTCTCTCTCTCTCTCTCTCTCTCTCTCTCTCTCTATTAGCAAGAAATAAGCTGAAATAAACTGTTAAGGAGGCAAATTGTTTCCGCTTACCTATGCAACACTCTCTCTCTCTCTCTCTCTCTCTCTCTCTCTCTCTCTCTCTCTCTCTCTCTCTCTCTCTCATCTTCTAAATGGAAGGGAAAGAGATAGATAATCTGGCGTGGGAATTCGCAGGACTGTTAAGAAATATTTACGTTGGAAGGAAGAGATTCGTCGAGGGTAATGGTAAAAAGATATTTTCCATTATCTCGCTGTTATTGAAAGCCACAAGATGGCGATGTTCCCAAGGACTTTCGCAAGTTCCCCGCCGCTCCATCTTGCAGCATCCCGAGGGCTTTCTTAAAGTTAGTAAGGCATTTCTCACGGGTTCCAAAGCATTTTCACTTTACTCCCAATGGCTCTCTTATAGGTTCCCAAAGGGTTTCATTCAAGTTCCCAGTTGCGTTTTTAAAGGTTGTGAAGGGTTTAATCACAGGTTCCCAAAGAACATTTTTAGTTTTCTTTAAAAGAAAACTGTTGGGGTGGCTTTGTCTGTCCGTCCGCACTTTTTCTGTCCGCACTTTTTCTTTCCGCCCTCAGATCTTAATCACTACTGAGGCTAGAGGGCTGCAAATTGGTATTTTGATCATCCACCCTCCAATCATCAAACATACCAAATTGCAGCCCTCGAGCCTCAGTAGTTTTTATTTTATTTAAGGTTAAAGTTAGCCTTGATCATGCGTCTAGCAGCGGTATAGGAAAGGACACCACCGGGCTGTGACTGAAAGTTTCATGGACCGCGGCTCATACAGCATTATACGCTGTACAGAAAACTCGATTGTGCCGAAGAAGCTTCTGCGCATTTTTTACTTGATAAAGATTGTCCACAGTTCGCTCACAGCCCAGAGACGGTCTTAAAGATTACCAAAGCTTTTTCCACAAGTTCTCAAAAGCTTTATTACAGGTTGGCAATACTTTTCTCACATCACAAGGGCGTTCTTAAAAGTTGCCCAGGTTTTTTAGTGGGTTTCCAAAGGCTTTTCAAAGGTCGTCTTAGCTTTGATAAAGGTAGCCAAGGGTTCTTTTATCGGCTTCTAAATGGTTCCTATAAAGGTTGCTGTGGCTTTTCTCACATGTTCCCAACTTTTTTTTTAAGGCTGCACGGGCTTTTTTTTTTTATACGTTCCCAAGGGTTTTCCATTGGTTCCCAAGCACTTTCTGACAGGTTCCAAAGTGTTTTTCTCAGGTTCACAAGTAATTTTTCTCGGTTCTTAAGATTCTTTCAAGGGTTTTCAAGGGTCTTCTCAGGTGTGCTGTCACTCAGCTCAGCTAAGTGGAAAATAAGAATTAGCCAGTTTACTTGATGATGCTCACTTGCAGTAACGAAAGAAATAAATGTGAAGTGGAAGATTTTAAGAAATTGAGCAGAGATATAACAGTAGGGAAGTAAATGAGAGAAGAAAAATAACCTGTATTGGAGGAGAGGACGCTGGACAGAACCACTCGACATTTTATTGGCACCTACTGTACACTCATATTGTTTTAAGCGCAACAAATATTACATGATGCTCCTCTTGGACTGGATAAAACAGAGCTGGTCAACCGAACATCCGGTAGTGAGTTGCTGATTTAGAGATGCTGTGCTAATGCAATTCACCATTCTCGCACTGTATTTAAAGGAACAGCATAATTCAGTTTATCAAGGACAAAATCCAGTGGAATCGAACTCCATAAACACGGAGAAGAGATACAAGAGTAATTCTCCTTATAAGCATGATTAGCGAATCCCGTGGCGCCCAATTGCCTCCTTAGAAGGATAACATTGTATAGACGAATTTCCCGATTGTTTGCTCAGGGTTTCTGTGGAGACTCGCTTAAAGTACGAAGACTCCATCGGGGGTATTTTGGAGTGTCTTTTTTATAACACCAAGGAAAGGTGGGTAAGTGAATTTGGCCTCGGATTGATTAGGGATAACCTGGTTTGGTCGACCACAGTGTGTGCCGTCTTTAAAGGGTCTTGATTAAGCTCCACCCAGGACTTAACGTCGTTTGGATTAAGGCAACACCTTTTGAATCTTTACACAGTTTAAGGTATTTCTGACGACATTATTCAGATTTATTATAGGTGAAGGATTAGCACCTGCTAATTATACTGTGATGACTGTCCTTGTCACCAAAATGGTAAAGATTTCATAGGAAATTCACATGCAATCCGCCCTTAAGCGAAAGAGAGAGAGAGAGAGAGAGAGAGAGAGAGAGAGAGAGAGAGAGAGAGAGAGAGAATCGTCCACATCTAGCCACTAGCAATATCAATAACGACAAGGCACTTCGAAGAACGACTGGATGTCTCTTCGGTGACAAGTTTTTGATCACTTTCAAATTGGCTATGATTGAACCTCCTATTGTCCCCCGGTGAAAGAAAAATTGCAAGGCGAGTTGAGAAGGAAAGCGAGAAAGGTCACTGACGAACGACAAGATATATCTGTTCCTCTAGCAAAACAATCATGATCCTCAACACCAAACCATCCAACAGACACTGACAGAGTCCTTTAATGTCGACGAAAGTCTTCCACGAGCGTGAATCAGAGCGTAGTAGTAAGAGGAAAATTAAATTAATCTTATTCCTTCATTCCCTCCTCCCTCCAACTCATAATTAGGCCTGAAAACCCCTTCAGTGATTACGAGGAATCGATGTGACTGCTTTCTCATTAAAATTCCTCATTAATGAGAGCCAAAACAATCTGTTTAATGCACGTGTCAACATCATTGCCTCAGGCTCCTTCATTCACATGCAAATGACTTCAGGTCATTTTCATGCGAGAGAGGCACCGTGTGTTTGGCCTATTTTTCTTTTCAAGGAGACAATGACACCCAAATTGAGATGCATGAACACACTGTGCTCGTAAAGTTAAAAACGAGCTATCTCTCTCTCTCCCTCTCTCTCAGAAGGCAATAAATATACATGTTTCCTACATTTGCTCTCTCTCTCTCTCTTCTCTCTCTCTCTCTCTCTCTCTCTCTCTCTCTCTCTCTTCCTGCCCCGAGAGTAGGAGCAATATTGTCGCAAAGGGAGATGTTTTTGTATATCCTAATATCTTTCTCTCTCTCTCTCTCTCTCTCTCTCTCTCTCTCTCTCTCTCTCTCTCTCTCTCCTTACGTCTTAATTAGAGGTGAAGATAAATAATCTAGAGTTGACATTCCCGTCTCTAATAGTACTGAAGGGTTACCTCGCAGGTTCCAAGTGTTTTACAGCAGGTTCCCCGTGACTTTTTAGTTTTCTGTACAAGAAACTATTGAGATGGCTTTGTCTGTTCTTCCACACTTTTTCTGTCCGCATTTTCTGTCTGCCCTCAGATCTTAAAAACTACTGAGGCTAGAGGGCTGCAAATTCGTATGTTGATCATCCACCCTCCAATCATCAAACATACCAAATTGCAGCCCACTAGGCTCAGTAGTTTTTATTTTATTTAAGGTTAAAGTTAGCCATGATCGTGCGTCTGGCACCACTATAGGTGCCAACAACACAGGCCATTACCGGGCCGCATCTGAAAGTTTCATGGGCAGCGGCTGACAGTTTCATGGGCCCAGGCTGAGAGTTTTATACAGCATTAAACGCTGTACAGAAAACTCGATTGCATCGAAGAAACTTCGGCGCAATGGCTTTCTCGCGTGTCCATATTTTTTTTTTTTTCACAGATTGCTAAGGAGTTATGTGTTCTCAGTGGATCTGTTAAACATACCCAAGTCATTTCGTAAGGTCTGTGAAAGCTTCTTCACAAACTCTGCTGGGCTTTCAGACAGGTTCATGTCGATTTTTCAAAATGTTCCCCACAGATTTCTCACAGACTCCTTTAGACTCTCCGAAAGGTTCCAAAAGACTTCCTCAAAGTTTTATAAAGGGTCTCTGGAGGGTATTCTCAGAGCAATTCTCAAAAATTCTAAATGGCTTTTTCACAGGTTTTCAGGTGCATTTTCTTGTGTTCCAAGAGGTTCTTTATCCTTCCTCACAGGTTCCCATTGGTTTTCAGGACCCAATGTATTTTCCAATCTACTACATGTAGCTTTCACATAGGTTCACCTTTCAAAAAGTTCAGCTGGTGTTCTTATAGATGCCCATGTTTTTACCCTCATATTCCCAGGGATTCTACAGAGGTTCTTAGGGCTTTCCACAAGTTTCCCAAGGCCATTTTTTGTTAAACTAGAGATATTTTTATAAATACCAAGGGTTTTCTCACAAATTCCAAAAGTATTCTAAAATGTTTTCCGGGTTTTCCTTTATAGGACCTCTGTGTGAGAGTACAATAAAAACTTCAGTTAACTGCAGAATATCCGGGGTGGAATTAAGCCAGTGGCAATAAATGAAAAGGAGAAAATGCTCATGTCAGCCTTATGGCAAACTGGATATTCTCCTTTGAAGGGTCTACTTGCCTCAGCCTAGAGCCCATCCCTTGTGTTCCTGCTTTGGATTGGACCCTTTGACCACTTAGGCTTTTATGCTCTGGACCTTCGCTATTGCAGCAGATGGGTTGATCAATGGACAGCCAGATGGGAAAGGAAACAGATTCCATCTATCTCACACCCTTCATTCTTTGAGATCTTCCATTCTGTCGTTTCCAATCTCGCCTTCTGTCGTGCTGCTAAGATAGGAGAGAAATAGGTGTCTCACCCGGGTGAATCTCCAGGATTTCTTCTGTAGGACCAAGGTCTGAAGTAGTTGGTCTAGTTTTGATTAATGTGGATATCCATCTCTAAGAGCCCCTTAAGAAGGTCTTCCTTTGTGATGAATATTGTCCATTACCTTCCCATACTTGCACTGACCATTTCACTAACTGATTATGGGCACTCTTACCTTATGATGCCCTTGTTATTATATGAGGGACAGATCGGGCTCTGGAACTGGGCATTCAGATTCTTCTGAATCATTTGGTTATGATCTCAGGTCTCATCCTGCCTGGTTACTGTTCTTATAATAAATTATCATCTCTGGGTAAATGGGGGTTTTTGTGGTCAGGTACCATCAACTGGACAGCACTTTCCTTTGGACAGTACTGCCCTTTGGATGGTGTCATTCTCTGGAAGGTATCACATCCACTATAGCAGATGGCTACTGTATTTGTAGACTACACATGTTCATACACAGCTCATGTCCTTACACTGTCAGGTCTTGTGATAATCTCTTTTTATGAAATTTCATAAAACAACTAGTACCCATGTTGCTGATTGATTGCTAGTACCTTTCAGTGTAGAATCTTCCTGAACTTCAAGCAATCCCATTCTTGGGAAAAGGAAGCTCCCCATGCCTCCATACATTGGTGTTTCACAGATGTGTATTGCCCAAAGATAGCCAGGACAATACTGGGTGTTCACAGCCTTACCCCTGAATGATAACAAGTATCTCTCAATGACACACTGAGACTGCTCATGTCCTGCTTAGCCCATTCCAAACAGGCTGACGTTTGTGCATTTAGTGTGCTTGGACACTTCATGTTTATACACTACCCATTCTCATGCACTGCCTTGACAGCACAGTCAAGACAAGTACAGTCCCTGGCACTTACTCACTGGAACCACTCAGCTCCTGGCCTGTTGTTTCCAGGTGGTGAAAGGGTTCCCACTGTGGTCAGGAGCTCTTGGTCAAAATGCCTTTTAAGGCATATCTCTTATTTTAACTCCCTTCACCATTTGTGACCAGTAGATGCAGTGCAGAAGTCATATGCAGCCTAGTCCACACAATGTGTATTCCAGTGCCTGTTTTCATTGATGTCCAGTATGTGTCTTTTTTTGGTGTCTGATGTCCAGTAGCATGGCAGCCTTCAAGTGTGTACCATACACCTGAATAAACCTATGCCAACTGCTACCTATTCCTGTACCAAGTAAAATGCGTCACGGAGCCCATATCAGTGTCCTAGCCACCTTGCGCCCATTGTCCAGTCTAGTAAATGCCCTTCTGAAGACAGACAACATGCTTGTCTGATGTGACCAGAGCTCCACCCAAAGGCAACCTGTGTCCATTGTTGCCTGTACTGAACACTGGCTATTCCCAATACACGTTGCAGACTATACACGTACCACTGGAGCCCTTCTGATCATAACCAGCTCGTGGTGTGGTCCATTCTTGATACCTCCTTTGCATAGTCCCTGCTGTGACTTTGACTGCAGCTATCAATCATGTGATGTATTTTGTTAAGGCTTGTGTTCTATCAGATCTGTGCATACACTATACATTTAAGAGATGTATAGTATATTGACATAAAAGGAACAAACAGCATAAAACTGAATATGTGAAGGGTGACTGGTTTTTTCATTCTCTATCTCTCCATAAAGTCACCAGATGCTATGCATGTGGTGGTCTGGCCAGACGAAGGTGAACTATACCACACAGCTTCCTATTTCGGACTGACATGGTTGGCAGCTATAACTCTCAATTACCCTTTTAACAAGGGAGGGGTTACCGTGAGACACTTTATCGTGGGGCCTATTTGTGATAATATTGTTACCTCCTAAGTTGGTATCCCCATGAAAAATAAAAAAGAAAAACTATTTCCCTCTTGGCCAAGAAGCTGGCGTTTCCTAGAGGATGAACATTACCAGTTATGTTCTTCAAACAATACCTCCCATTTCAGGCCAGGGTCCTCATGTAAAAGAACAATTCCCAAATTTTTTAAGATAAGTTGCATTTTTCCCAGATATTCGAACCTGAGTCTTTTATCATAATACTCACCTCTAACCAACACCACATTTGTCCCTGTTGCCTACGAAAAAAAATTAATTTTCGCTGTTTGACTATCAGGTTACAAAACTACAAATAACAGGACCATCTTTCGCCGAAAGGTTTTTCTATACAGAAGACTTCAGGTTTGCTTATTTAGGAAAAATGCCAATTATCCTTTAAATATACGATTTCTCTTATATTATGAGTAATAACTTGAAATGTATTACTTCACTGGTTTTTCACATATATATATATATATATATATATATATATATATATATATATATATATATATATATATATATTTTTTTTTTTTTTCTTTTTTTTTTTTTTTTAACTTTGTGTAACTACTACCCGTTTGTGCTTAGTCATTGTAGTACCATCTCCCCCTATTGATGGATGGGTTCTGTAAGACATACCCAAGGCCAGTTTGTATGTTCCTGCTATTTTTCAGTGCCTCTCTGTTTGAGTTCTCTTACGGTTTCTTGTTACCACCAGTGATGTTGTTACTGTCATTATTAGTATTAAGTAACAACACAGCACCTTCACTGTTTACGTTGGATAACCCATCTCTGCCATTTTATGTGTATAGCAGTATTATGGTTTTTACTCTTATTGATTTAGAGTAGGCGTTCAGTCTTCTGTTTTTAATCTAAATGAGTTTTTTGTACTGCCGCTATTACACCTGCATAGTTTATTTGCATACGACCTCCAGCAGAAAAAAAAAGTTTTGTTATTCCATTATCACTATTAGTATTAGCAGTATTATATCAGGAAAGTCTAATGGTAGTTGTTCAATTTTTCTTTTAATGTAATTAAACTTTTGAAACTTCCTTCTGTATTTGGGCTAAAATAAAGCATGTATTATTATTTAAAAATGTTGTTCTCTTAACTAAAAGATTTTTCCCAGAGTTACAAATGTGAAGTAAATTTTAGTTTTCATTCTAAGTTATTATATTTAAGTATATTTTGTCCCTCTTTAATATGTAGGTATATATATATGCATTTATATACACACAACTGCACACACACACACACTATAGATATATATATATATATATATATATATATATATATATATATATATATATATATATATATATATATAGATACTGTAACTGATTCCCTAAGCATTAAAATCCAAGAAAAACCAGTCATAAAATCTTAACCAGTTAAATATTAAAGTAAGATGTGTTGCCATACACAACAAGCAATGAGATCCACGTTTACATTAGCACCCCTCCACACCGGAGCCAGTCTCTCTCACCTACAATGGTGTGGCTTCAGTATGCAGAAACGAAGGTATCTTGGTCCAAGCACTTGGCGCACGTAACGTCCTGGGGATTAGGTTGCTCCCCACCTTCTTTTATATTACCATCATTTTTGAATGTACAGGGTCATTTGCCTATTCATAAACGATAAAAAACTCTCTCAATTCCGCCCTCGTCTTTGGTTCAAGGACTATTGATCATATTCATTGAGTGTCTTTTCTTCCCCTACAAGAGGGACTTGATTCTATGGCTTTAATTAACGCAATATAGATGTGTTTGTTAGTGTGAGATTGGTGTTTCTCTCTCTCTCTCTCTCTCTCTCTCTCTCTCAATAAAAAGAACTTTAAAGTAATACAATTATTAAAACAAAAACAAGCAACCAATATCGAAGTCTCCTTACCTTGGGAATAAGCTCTCCTATACTGACCAATATTCGAACTTGTTGTCTGGTAACGGTAACCTTATCCACTCAAAAAGTTGATTTTGACTCTGGTCTATGCGTTCCCGTACTTGCGACTTAGGTTTTGATCCATTTGTCAGATGTTCTGAAGTCCATTATTAGCTTAATAATTCTCAAAGTATCTTGTTGACACCTTTTACGACTAATATCGATTCTTTGTACCCAAATATTGAAACAGATTTTCTTCTTGGAATAAGTATCAGTACAATAAGAGACTTGAAAAAGCCAGCAATTGTAAAGAAATCCTCCTGTGTTTGTATGTTTGTTCTCTTAAACAGACATTCTTGGAATATATTTGAACACAACATGAATATTTTTACAGACAAGGACACTTGGTGTAAAGCTTCTATTAAATTTCTAATCGATATTCAGAATGTATAATTCCATAAATCTCCTTTTCATTTTTTTCCCTCAAATACCTAACGCTTTCCCAGCGCAGAAATGCTTTCAGTAATGGAATGCACTATGTTATCATAAATCAGATAAAACAAGTAAAAAATGCGCCGAAGTTTCTTCGACGCAATCGAGTTTTCCGTACAGCCGCTACAGCGTATATTCAAGGCCACCGAAAATAGATCTATCTTTCGGTGTTCTCGGTATAATGCTGTATGAGCCACGGCCCCTGAGTCTTTAACCACGGCCCGGTGGTGGCCTAGCTTATATCGTTGCCAGGAGCACGATTATGACTTACTTTAACCTTAAATAACATAAAAACTACTGAGGCTAAAGGGCTGCAATTTGGTATGTTTGATGATTGGAGGGTGGATGATCAGCATACCAATTTACAGCCCTCTAGCCTCAGTAGTTTTTAAGATCTGAGGGCGTACAGAAAAATGCGGACGGACAGACAAAGCCGGCACAATAGTTTTTTACCGAAAACTAAAATCAGTAATGGAATGTACTGTTATGATTGAATCAGATTGTAAAACAGAAATCTGTATGAAGTTAAAAAGAAATTTTATGGCATTTGGGGTTTTGCAACTAATTAGCTTAGTTAAAAACATTCATTTAATAATATTTGTTATATTTTCTTTATCTTAATTGTCTCAGTACCTATTTTTATTTCATTACGATTTTCTTCATATCTCGCTTTCATAGTGTGAGCTAGATTAATAGAGAGATATATGTGACATATTTTTAGTCATTGTTTTCTTCCTTTCTTTTTCTGCAGGTCTTATTTCAACCACTACTCCACTAAGCTGAAGACGAAAGTTCCTCTTCTCCTCATACTGCTCAGTGCGATGACTCCCTTGCGTTGCCAGACTGGAAAATTCTTTTTTCCTGTATTTTTCCTTAAATAATATTGCATTCCTTTTCTCACTGGGAGATTGTGCCGCCTCCTTTTGTAATAGATAGCAGCCTTTTCATTCACTATTGAGTTTCTCTTTCTGTCAGATTACGAATTAGGAAGTAAAGAGAATATAGTTAATAGAAACCCAACGTATCTTGTGTTTTAATCATTATCATTATTTTGCATGACTTCACTTTCCTGCTCAACATAATAAAGTGGCCACTTCGTTGCTAAGCAAGTTCTCCCCGAATAGAATGCTCACATGTTGATAAAGAGACGGACAGCGCAAAGAAGTGATATACCAGCAAATAAATAAGAACGAATCGGGACTGATAAACTCGTCGACCCGACCTCGGCGGGCGAAATAGCACGTCCATGGAAATGATGATGAAGTCGGACCTAAGTTCGGCCGATGTTATGACGCAATAAAGCCAGCTCGCGGCGCCATAACGCTGATTTACCGAAGGGAATAACCTCGTTCCGTTATGGCTGCGTTAACTTGAATGGTGTGGACTTGGGTGACATCCGTCGTGAATTGTGGGGAATGGAAAACGACGAGAGTTAGAGGTGGCATAGAGAAGTCGTCAATTGCGTCACTATCGCGCGCAGGACCCACCAAGACAGGTCGGCCGGAGAAGGGACTCCAGAGGAATCTTCCGAGTCGACCGCGTAAAGTGAGCCACAGCTCATGATTTACAGGCTGTAAACAAAAGACAGTTAAAAATTTAGCACTATTGTAAATATATATAGGTTCCTTGAGGACAAATCTCTTCTCGTTTATTGAATGTCTGAGGTACTCTGAGTAATCTTCTTTATAATTTGCGTCCATATGTATTGTTTAAAACAATAGAAATATAGAATTCTTACTCCCGCTATCGATAGAAAAATTAACTTATAGGTCTAACATATGAGACTGTAATTTTTAACTAAATAACTGACTGATAAATAATGAGGATACTGGCAGACTACCATTAAAAGAAAGTCAGTACAAAATTGAACCTATTAATGCAAAGCCAAAGGATGGCCAAAATTAATGTTCTGTTGTATCGACGAGCCAGTCAGTAGTGGGTCCTGCCTGCGGTGAGCCCGTGTGACGACGTTGTCTGGCCCACGGTTGAGCTATATCAACCGTGGTCTGGCCCACCTGTCTTAGTGGGTCCTGATCGCGAGTGAAAACGAAATGTCTAGCGTCTGTTGTGGTTCCCGGAGGCTCGGGTATCTGTGGAGCAGGTCAGGAGATCTGTGCAGCCGCTTGCCAAAAGGTTTCTTGCCCCGTGTGAATAGTGACAGGACTTGGGTTCGATGTCCGGGCGAGGCTTAGAAACATGTAGTGAATTTTGTATATGGCAGTTAGCCTATGGTGGTGGGTGGCAACGTCATCCAAAAAACTTGCAGAGTGCAAAATTTCAAAAGGCAAAAGGAGCATGTAATATATATATATATATATATATATATATATATATATATATATATATATATATATAATATATATATATATATATATATATATATATATATATATATATATATATATATATATATATATAGATGGATGGATAAATAGTTCAATTCAATTCAGTTCATCTTTATTTCATATATGTAAGATACATTTGTAAAAACATTGCAGTGATATAAAATACACTCAAGTCGGAGTACATACAGTATATACTTACATAAAACATTCATGATTAATCACACTGGTATAATATATATCTCTCCAATGCATAAAAAAGAAACAAACAGGATATCACTCAAAACTCCCATAACATTTCAGTCATATTAACTTTCTAAAACTTATGCTCACCATAGCCTGTCAGATAGAATGCCAGAAGGAAACACGTAAAGCCTTGACGGGCAATATAAATGACGACATAGTGAAAAACATAACCATGATTAAAATAACTACGTGCATGATAAAATTCCGTCATCTTCTTTTCATTATTTTGAACAAAACAAGCCTTGCTAAAATAGCATCTTTATCATTGTATAATAAAGTATTAATATCATAATATTTTTAAAGTTTCGTAAACTTCCTTCTTAAAAAAAACGAAGATTCATGAAAAAAGGCATAAAACCTTTTGAATAAAATCACATGGGTTGCTTAGCAACCGCCAGGCTGACATACTCTTAGATAGATAGATAGACAGATAGACAGATACTCATTGTTCACACTACTACTGTTGCTAATGCTGTCAATGATAAAGTATGCAGTCATGTACAGCTACACTATATTGTATGTTATGCATGAAAGTAATTAATTGTCAGTCAGTAATTCCTAGAAGGAAATTTTTGAATTACTGTGCACAAAATTTGTTTAAGTTCTCATAGCTTTACTTTAACCTTTTCTATTATTATTCATTTTCACATTCTTGATTATGAATCGTTTATCCATGTAATCTTGTTTTCTTTGAATAGTTAATATATAGATTTTCTGTCAAATAGGTTTTTATAGAGAAAAATATGATGTTCATTACTAGCTTAAAATAGATTTCTGTATATACAAAGTATTTATTGAATGCTTTCTTGGTTTAATTTGGGTCTCACTTCAGCATCATTATATATATGTATATGTATATGTATATGTATATACATGTGTGTGTGTTTGCGTGTGTACATGTGGAGCTGCAAATGCAAATAAGGCACAATTAAAACCGGAAAAAAGTAAAAAACTTGTTTTAACAAAGAAAAAACTAGTAGACTTCACTTCTTGAAAGGTGAGGGAAGCTTGACAGCAGGGTTAGTAAAGATACAATCCGATGGTTGTTGGACTTGGGAAAATAGATAAAATGAGGGATGGGAAGGAGTTATATAACTGACGGACAGGAAGTGCAACTTCCTCCTTCAGCTCAACACGAGACTGTCCCAAAAAAACCCGTAGAATAAACTCACTCCTTGAGCTTTACATAACGGTGTCCAAAAGACTACAGGTAAGAGAAATGCAGAACTCTTCCCTCTACTCAGTAGAACAGTGACTAAAATGCTACGGGGAGAAGAGTTGGAAAAATGCCTCTTTTCCTAATTAAGCTCAAAACAACGATGGTCAGAATAATACTGATGAAAGATTTATTTACGGAAATATTTTCTTTCTTTAATGGTAGCCAAACTGTTCCTGGTAGCCAAGAGCTTTACGTAAGTGTTGAAAGGGATACAGGAAGAACTGATTCTTTGAATTTAATTAAACAGTGGTAAAACTGCAGAAATAAATCTAAGTAAATAAAAAAAGAAACTGTTGAGTTTAGTAACCAGAATGCTACTGGCTGAAGAGATACAGAAAAAATTATTCGCTCCTTGTCATGACACACTGGTAGCCACAATGCGACTGGTAAAATAGATAGAATATGAACTCTCCTTGGGATTAACGCAATGGAAGACAAAATACTGGCTAGAGACGCGATGCAGAAACAGCTTCTCTCTAAGCTCAAGGTAGCAGCGGCTGAGGTATTACTGGTAGAAGATACAGAAAGAACTCTTTCCGTCACCTCAATACCACTTTGGCTAAGTATTGCCAGTAGAAGATACATAGGAAAAAAAGCTTAACTTGAGCTCGCCACAATGCAATGGTTGCATAACTGCTACTGCTAGAAAAGAACGCCTTCCTTGGGCTCAGCACAAAGAACTCTTTGCATAAACTCAGCACAGAAGTGATTAAACTGTTACGTGTAGAAGGAAAACAAAAAAAGAACTTTTCCTTGACCCTAACTTACATTTAACCAAATTTTATCAGTAGAAGAGAAACTGAAAGGAATTCACTCTAGCAGTGTTGATAGGTGCAGAAAGATCTGTTGGGAACAGAATATTTATGGACCAGGTTGACTGGAAACTGAAGGGATAGCCCTAAGACGACTGTTAGCAAAGAAGAGGAGCACTGCCGGTGGTGAAAATAGGCACTGAGTAAAATCTCTAGAGAGGAAGGATTGTTGTTTCATAGCCTAAATCTAACACAGCTTTTCTATATGTCGGAATGCTATAGTTGCTGCAAGAAACGCTAAATAAAGTTACACCAAATTAAAGGTTATCATAAGCCAAGAATCTTGAGGAATCAACGCAGGAACATTCCTACTGTATAAATATTTCTTTTGATCTCATGCTTTATTATGACACCGATTCAGAAAAAGAAAGAAAAGCAGTTGCCTTCAAATTCTGTTGTATAAATCCTCCATACTATAAAAAACGAGAACCAACACGATGAATAGATTGAAATTTTCTTTTTCTCTAATTTACCCAACTTGAAAACATTTCAACAGATCAGCAAAGCCCTTCAGATTATCTTAAAAAAGGGTTTAGTAAGCCTAATTTGAGTTCTTTTTAGGCCTAATCTGTAAGGAAATATTAAAAACACAAGGCAAAGAGGTTATAAGAGATAATATCTAAATAAAAAGGAATTGCAAAAAATAACCTTTGGGATGGGTAGTATTTGTGCCTTCAATCAATTATTATTTGTAAGGTCGCTCTTGAAGAGAAAAAGGCATCGCCGTTCTGACGAACAAGCGGGCCTCAGTAATGTTGATTTGCCTTAGTCAAGGACCTCCTCCTCCTCCTCCTCCTCCTCCTCCTCCTCCTCCTCTCCCTACTGCTCCCCACCCCCTCCCTCCTCTTCCTCCTTCTCCTACTCCTTGGAACGAGCTAAGAGCTGCTTGGTACCTCTTTATAGATTCATAGACGTAAATAAACTATGTGAGCGCTTACGCATTTCCATGTTCCTATTCTTCAACATGTTTGAACAAAAACTTTTTCTTTGTTTCAGCCGGCTGTTCCTCGGATTTCGTATGTTCAAACAAAGTTATTTGCCTCGTTATTGTTGTATTTCATCTTACAGATCTTCTCGCTTTTGTTGTTGCTTTGTTGTTGAGGCGATGTCGCTTTTTGTGCGTATTTAATATTACCATCTCACGAAAACCTCAATGGAGTATTTCAGGTTATACACTGGTCTTATCATATAATTGTAGTGAGGAGTTGTACTTGTCATATTTATCGTTACTGTATTTCTCAATCAGTTAGTTAAAGTAAGTCATTTTAACCACATGAAACTGAATTGCAAAGTTTCATAAGTCATTTGTAAACGTTTCGATTGATATTGTTTCAAAAAGGGAAAATGGAGATCGGGTCTTTACCCGAAAGGAAGCTGTATGCAGGTGGATGAGCAATCCACAACTTGGATGTAAAGGAAAAGGAAGTTTTCAAGGCCATCAACCATATTCATTAATTGTTACTAAATGTCTGTGTATATATATTTTTTTAGCTGACGGATAATATCCGTAGGCAATATTGTGTAAGCTTCTATAGCGCTTCTGACTGGTTGATGTATAGCTTCCAGGAATCACGTTTACCGTCTGTGAAAGTATCAGCTATGGTTATTAAGCCTTAACTCGGAAAAAGAACCGAATGCCAGTATTGAAGTATGCACAGTATTTATATACATATATACGAGCTTGTTGGCGCGCTCTACGCACGGTGGAACCCGGCACTGCTGTCTCTCCTACCCTCCCGATTCCCTACCTACCCTACCCCAACCCAGGGTGGACAAACAGGTTTGCAGGAAAAGAGTCGGTGTTTCCCTTACCCTCCCGTTCCCCTACCTACCACGCCCCACCCGGGGCAGACAAACCAGTCATGTCTCCCCTACTGTCACCCAGGGAAGGACAAACATGAAAAATCCACTCGGATTTTATTATTACAGATCATTTTAATCTTCATTCCTTTCTCCATTCACAGCTTTTCTTTTTTAGTGGAAGGCTCTTTGGCATTTTTTGTCGGGATTAGACTGTCGTACGTTGCCATCGCAATGGTTATCCCTCTAAGCCCACAGAAATAACGAGGCGTTTCTAATACTTTTAATTTGAGCTTTTAATGGCTCGACTCTGAAGTACTGCCAGTTTTTTTTGGTGTGGGCGGTGGGTGTGGGGGGGAAGACACTGCCAAGAAAAGGCGCTCCAGGGAAAATGTTAAGAGGGGGAAAATGAAAGAAAATAAGCGGAAAATTAATGGGGGTTATCATTATCCTGCGACAGAAGGACAGGGACTGTGTATTTATTCATTTCTTTATTCAATACTGTGCTCCTCTATTTTTGTAACTATTTAGTTGGCGCTTTCCACCGCTTTTTGACGGTCGGCTTTTAACAACTCTGATTGGAGAGAGAGAGAGAGAGAGAGAGAGGGAGACATCCGGTTGCTACGAGAGAGAGCAAGCGATGAAAGTGACGGAAGGAGAAACAGACAGACAGACAGACAGAGAAGCACCGTGTATTTGACCAAACTAAGGAGCAAAGAGAGAGGAAGAGGGTGTGGGAGGATGATTTTATTTGATACAAGTCCCTATAAAGGGACAGACAGTCAGACAGATTTTAACTGGATAAAATTCTTTGATATGATAGAGAGAGAGAGAGAGAGAGAGAGAGAGAGAGAGAGAGAGAGAGAGAAGATTAACTCTGGAGGAAAAGAGAGAAAAGGGCGTTTTAGCCGTTAGATGTCAGAAGGGGACAGAGAATTTTCGGTGCTTTGTTTCATATGATCATTTATGTACCATTACATATCTAAGGCTTGAGGGTTTTTGCAAAAACAAGGAAAAATAATAACTTAAAAAATAAAGACAAAAACAAAAAGCCATTCTCGTTTCAGATACGGATAAATAATGTACACTATAGCAGAATATCAGAACTCTTCTGACTTACTGAATGATATTTACGAGGCGATAAATCTACGGAGAACCTGTTCAGGGGGCCGGAATGTGGAGCCCTTTTCATAGTCGATTTCATAGCGATTTAGGAATTTACCTTTGGCTAGTAAGAAATGGACGAAGCACAGAGAGAAGTCTCGCAAGAGTAGAGAAAACTATTCTGTGGAAGAGCCTGAGAGACTGGTTTTAGGCGTAGAGATACGGAACCTTTAAATAAGGAAGGGAGAACATTATGGTTACAGTTGTTGTAGGAGTGAAAGTCCTATCTAAAGACGAACCAGAGAGAGAGAATGGACCGATAGATAGAACAGAACTATAGGCAAATGCAGACAAAAGAAATGAATGGAAAACTAAAGGTAAACAATGCAACAGAAGAGAGAAGTGTCTGCACAAAAACGGTCGTTTGAAAATTTAAGAAAAGTTCAGCTCATCTTTGTACATCGGGCTTCAAAGCGTCATGCCAGTATTAGCTCTACATCATGGCAGCATTCTTTGCTCTTCTAAACCAGGACATCCATTTTCGGGCTGCAGTGGGCACACCAAGCTCAACGCAACATCGTCTTTGGTAACTTCCGTTTAGACTGAACACGAGTGAAGCGTGTTTGGACGTTGTGTAGTGCCAGAACTTCCTCTGACAGTTTGTTGTTGACAGTCTCCATAAGATCCCGGCTGTTGTGAACATACCAGTGGGTCCTTCGAAAGTAGCCTTGCGTCGACTTCGTCCGTAGAAATTAAGAAGTACCATTTCTCTTCAAAATAAATGCATTAGAAGTAGGGATCTAAAACGTCAGTATTTACATGGAATCTGTTAAACTGAAAGCACGTGATTTTCCCCCCTCATCTCTGCAGATGCAGAAGTCATCTGCGAACCAAAATAGAAGGAGATTCGTAGACAGAACAGAGTCAGCAAGAGAGAGAGACTGAGGGAAGAGAAACCAGGGCCTTTAAGACCAAAATAGAAGGAAGTCAGGTATCGGTAACCCGAGCGCTATTTACGGTGGAATAAATAGCAGATTCTGCAAAGGGCATTCACAGGAGCTATCGCTTACGGCGAATTTCAGATCTTCCACGTAATTTACTTTTGCCCTGATGAGGAATGAGAGGAAAGGAATGGGGGAAGGGACTATTTGTTGGCTGGGAGCAGGAACAATGAAGAAATAGAGGAACACGGATTCGGGTAAACATGGACTTTGAGAGAAACTGTTAAGTGAACAAAATAATTATGAATAGATGCATTAAAGGAATAATGTAATCATATCACCCTGATTTACCTTCATGTATTACATTTCTGCTTTCATAACATCAGATAATTACTTTTCTTGCAGGGTGTCACATATTCGCCTTTATTACATCACTTGTTTCCATTTATGAGATCACTGAGTAGCTTCCATGATATCACAGGCTCCCTTCTATGGCCTCACAGATATGTTTCCCAAATGTCTTCTGGTTTATTAGCAATAATGTCAAGATTTATATTGTTTTAGGGGAGTCAGGTTTTACTTCTGGGCAGTTCAACTCAAAAGTCAATGGATGCACCGACATAAATGTTTCTATAAAGAGTATCCCTGGAACAAGGATTGTTCTTAAATTTTGGAGGTTAACTTTAACAAACCTAGCTTCCAAATTGCATTCACTTCAGGTTCTGTCGTAAAGCTGCTATATTCGCTTATTCTGTGATCTGGTTACGAGAATTGCCTTGATTTTTATTTTTCCTTCCGAATTTCTCCAGAATTATGTATTAACTGTGCATTAATAACTTGGAGCCCCTAGTCGTTGTGATGATAAAATTTACCTTCAGTCAGTAAATCCTGAGACCTGCTAACGCTGTGGGTATGACTGGGCATTGCCCTTGAGAGCTGACTGATTCGTGTGGCATCACCAAATTCAGTTCCACTCAATCCCACTCAAGGAGCAACCTGTTTGATCAGCTGACCAGTCCTCAACAAGGTTCACTTCCATAATGTGAAATTTCTGCTTCTATCCAAATTTCGTAAAAATCTTCAGAGGAAAAGTTTATTAACAGTCGCGTGTTTGTTGCGACTGAGTGTGATTTGACATCTGTTACATCACCCACGAATCGATTGCAGTTAATTACTTATGGCTGTTCATGATATTTTGTGAAAAGGTTTGAGGTCGGAAAAAATTATTCCTTTAGTTTTATATATCTATATGTATATGTATATGTATATGTATATGTATATATATATATATATATATATATATATATATATATATATATATATATATATATATATATATATATATATATATGAAGGCAATGCCCTTTACTTAGCTAAGTAAAAGACAGTAAGTTGAAAGGCCTAGCAACACTTGGTCGTTTCTCTTTCCTTCGTGGCATTGCCTTTATATTTATATATTCATCTCGTTCCATATTTTCGTGATTCAGTTATATATATATATATATATATATATATATATATATATATATATATATATATATATATATATATATATATATATATATATATATATATATATATATATATTATATATATATATATATATAAAGTCATGGTACTATTTAAAATACTTGTAGATTCGTAACTTTACAAGATGGAATTAATCTGTAAAACGGATAAGAAAGCTTGATGTGTCTAGTTTTTCTGTTCTGAAGCTTTATTTATTATTTCTTTTATCAAATATTTTTCACAATTTCTGAAACTTAAAAGTGACTTCTTTTTCAGAACTATTGTTGACCCGTGGCTTCACTGGAAGAGAAAGTAAACTGGGTTCTTTGGTTGGCTGAGCTAAAATGTACTGTCACTGTCCAAAGAAGGTTTACAACCTATTACAATAAAGAAGCACAACACTAGAATTGCATAGCCAGGTGAATGAAGAAATTCAAGGAGACAGGTTCTGTTACTGATAAACCACGGTCTGGTAGACCGTGTGTTGATGAAGGAACTGTAGCATCTGTAGAACAATCCTTTGAAAGAAGTCCGAAAAGAGTCTAAGACGAGCATCTATGAAGATGAGGCTTTCAAAATCTACTGTGCAGAAGATTCGGCGGATCATGTCAAGATTAGCGAACCCAACATCTCCATGTCAAGATTAGCGAACCCAACATCTCCATGCCAAGATTACCGAACCCAACATCTCCATGTCAAGATTAGTGAACCCAACATCTCCATGCCAAGATTAGCGAACCCAACATCTCCATGTCAAGATTAGCGAACCCAACATCTCCATGGCAAGATTAGCGAACCCAACATCTCCATGTCAAGATTAGCGAACCGAACATCTCCATGCCAAGATTAGCGAACCCAACATCTCCATGCCAAGATCAGCGGACCCAACATCTCCATGTCAAGATTAGCGAACCCAACATCTCCATGTCAAGATTAGCGAACCCAACATCTCCATGTCAAGAACAGCGAACCCAACATCTCCATGTCAAGATTAGCGAACCCAACATCTCCATGTCAAGATTAGCGAACCCAACATCTCCATGGAAAAGATTATCGAACACAACATCTCCATGTCAAGATTAGCAACTGGGGGTCAAACATCTCCATGTCAAGATTAGCGAACCCAACATCTTCATGTCAAGAACAGGGGAACCCAATCATCCCCATCGTAAGAATGACCAAGTTTTTCCGACCACGAACTCCATTTTCCACATGGGGGCGAAGGATTAAACACGGCTAAGAACCAGGGTTCATCTAGCAACTGTTTCGCCATGTTTAGAATCTGAACCCATTATAGCGTCAAATGAATTTCTTTCGCCCAGAAATTTATTACTAACTCTTCATCCTGGTCGGGGGATCAAATGTCTGGTCCACCGGAGTGTTCATGTCTAGAACAGCGAAACCGATTATTCCCATGTAAAGAATAAGGGCAATCATCTTCTCGTAAAGAGTAGCGAATCCTGCTGCGAGTGGGTTCGCTAATCTTGACATGATCCGATTCTGCGGGAAAAAAAAACTTAAAATGAAAGCGTACAGAATCCAGATGCATGAAATCAGCAATTACTACATATGCCAATGCAAGCTCACCGCAACCAATGGGCAATATTTCAACACTAAGTAAACGACCACGACTATAAACCAATACTGGAAGAATTATTAGAAAGAACGGAGATCATGCACAGAGAAGCCGTTTCCACAGATTGCAAATAGCAGAAGCAGTGAGTATAAATCAGCAACTTTTTTTTTTTTTTTCTTCATTTTTTAACGTGCTTTTTTTCCCATTTATATGGGGTAAGCACGATGCCTTCTTTGAAGGACTTTGATTTGGCGGGGGTAGGGTAGGCCATAGCCTCGATCGGCTGCCCTGCCTGACATCGCTTAGACCCCGGTAGCGAATGTGAACATGTTAACAAATCCCCAGCTCCCGTTCTCCCAGCAGCGAGAGAACTGGGCGGGTAGGTCGACAGTTCGAGACGTGTGAGGCGTCTGTTATGTTTTTAGAATATGTTGGAGTGGCTTTGTTTATGTGTGTATTAGTCTGTAACACCCATTTGCTTTCAGCAAACCTATCCGTTGATTACATACATAATCCTGAGGTGTCTACATGGATAGCAAAGTGTCCACCTTTTCTGACTGGTCGGCTGCGGGGATTGAACCCTCGCCATAGACTTCTATGAAGTCTGAGGTTGCTGCTTCTACCAACCGAGCCATCGAGGCTCCTGAGTATAAATCAACAACGGTCTGCGTTAAATATACAGAGGAACACGGACTCCGTCCTCCTTTCTTCAAGGAAACTAAAGGACATCCGTGAGAATCCGATGGGAGTCGAGCGATAGAACACCCCTGCACACAACTACTGACAACGAAGCAAATCAACACTGTCTGCCAGAAATGAGAATGACGCCCTTGCCCACGCCCTATGCTGCAAGCCACGGCATAGGACACGTCTTATGGAGTGCCTGGAATGCACATACTGCTGCCCAGACCACCGGCGGTAGAATGAGATCCGCTTACCAATAAAAATTCAGTACCCTAATGATCTCATGTTTAAAATTCAAACGTCCGCATGCAGTAATTTAAACCCTGTATGTCAATTATAATCCAGTCCTGAAGACGCCGCAGAGGGTGCGGAAATCATCCGTCGACTAGAAAAAGAGAAAGTAAATGGAAAGAATCCTAAATCATTTTTCCTTATTCCCGAAAAACTTGCCCGAAAAGAAAAAGAGAAAGTATGGACTGATTCAAAGTCTTGATAAAAAGACGGTATAGGTGAACAATGCCATTAACTTCAATAGAAATTATACTATATATATATATATATATATATATATATATATATATATATATATATATATATATATATATATATATATATATATGTATATATGTATATTTCTTTATTTATTTATTTATGCATATATATGTGTGTGTGTGTGTGCATAATCATAATCACTGACACGTGATTTATATCTCTCCCCTTACCACAAGGAGAATGAAAGACTGAGTGTATATCCTGGCCGGTTTTAGCTGTATTTCTAAGCCATTATCGAAGGACTGATACATAGTGGTAGAATTCACAATATGCCGAGAGAGCAGTATTTTTGTTTGACCAGTTCCCCTCACATATATATTTTGAAGCTGAGACCGTTCAGGATTTACTACTAGTCTTTAATTTTTTTATTGTGGTCATGATATATATATATATATATATATATATATATATATATATATATATATATATATATATATGTGTGTGTGTGTGTGTGTGTGTGTTTGTGTGTATGAGTGTGTATACATACATATATACATTTTATACATATATATATATATATATATATATATATATATATATATATATATATATATATATATATATATATATATATATATATATATATGTAATTTATATATATAGATATATAATCAGTTGTTCATAAGAAAGTCACTTCCTGGGTATGGGGGACCAGGCCAAATTACCTGGTAAACTGTGGTTCTCCAAAGACAAAGAACAAAGCTTCGTGACTTACCTTACTTACGTAGGTATGCTATCTGAGTGTGATGTATTGGAACCCACATCTTATAATATTTATTGTGAAAAGGCCCTTCTGTATATAAATGCATTTGATTATATTTACTGTACTACTCGATGATCTCTTTGTTTCTTGTACAGTATGTGGAAGCCTTTCTCCACCTCCACTTACCCTTTATTATGTAAGAATGAGTCAAGAAAAATTTCAGTTTTATCTTTTATTGTTTTTATGTTCTAGGTTGTTTGGGGACAGTAAGCCTTTGGTAAGCAATCACCTGTAGGAGTTTGTTTCAGTGTAACCTGCGAAAGTCTGATTTCTCCGTTTTCCCAGAGCTAAAACAGTCTTCATCCCCCAAGATTCAAGTTCGCTGTCCTTCGAAGTTGGCCGCACCGCTTTTCTTCTCTCTATTCTTGTTCTTGCTCTCACTGGGCCAGGGGAAAAATGCACGTGAGGGTACCAGCCTCATCGGCCTCTGCAGGGGAAACAGATGAACAACAATCTGCCATGGCACCAGAATGAAGAGAGAGCTGAGTTTGTTTGTTGCGTTTCCGTCGGCTAATTTCCCCCGGATGTTTGGAAGTCTTCGCGTTGCATAATAAAACTTTTTCCACTCAATTTATCTTTTCGCTCACGTTAATACAATAACGGGAAAAGCTAGGGACGTGTCATCAGGCAGGAGCCGGAGGCAGGGAAACTTGGGTAAGGCGCGCCAGTAACAGATCAAGTCAAGTGCAAAAAATGGAAATGATTTCCGTCATAAACTCCAGTAATGACAGGCGAAATTGTCCGTCGTTATCATTGAAGACATGCGAAAGGTTTTACCAAGTGATTATCCTCCTTTTTACTCCTCGCCATTGTTTGTTAGCGTTACAGACCTCATCATCTGTCATTACAAGTTGAGTGAAAGTGCAAATTATATTATTTAGACTTTCTATGTGTATGGTAGATGGGTTTAATGTACATGAATTGCCATTTAACGACGTAAAATTGAGACGGAACCTAGTTTTTGTGCTGATATCGAAGACCCTTATGTTTAATGATCTATTAGAATCATATATATAATATATATATATATATATATATATATATATATATATATATATATATATATATATATATATATATATATATATATAATCATAATCAACACAATCACGTATGGAACAGAAATAAAATTCTGATTATCCCTTCTGAGTGAATAAGATAGAAATAATCAACACACAGTCACGTGTGGAATAGAAATAAATTTCTGACTCACATCAGGATCGAACCCAGGTCTTTCAATTGAACCTTTCAATTGAAAGACCTGGGTTCGATCCTGAAGTGATTCAGAAAAATATATGTATGTGTGTGTGTCTTCTATTGCGATTCGCATATTTTGTTTTCATTTTTAAGCTTCCTTAGAAATAAACTTATGCGTACCTATGAGAATGTAAAAAGTATTCTTGGTTTTTAAGACTTAATCATGTTCTGAACTACTGTATATCCATAACAATGTAGATTTGTATAAAAATCAAGTCTGTATAAATCATGCACAAAAATTATATAAGCTTGGTGCATTTTATAAACCACCCACAGTCTATAACGATAATGTTGTTATCAACCTCTCGAAACGACCGCTTTCCACAAGAGAAAAGTGGTTGCTAAGTTTTGGTTTGGACCATCGTTCAATTCATTCCTTTTCCAAGTATAATATGCAGCTCTGTTTTGAGGCTCTTTACAACATATTATCAAGCATGCCTATCAAGAAAAAACTGACTTATGATGATTTATTGGTTGACCTAAGCGCTTTATTTAACAATACCATAAGATTTCATATGGCAAAAGACAATGAAATTCCAAATGTATTCAATGAAAATGACGTAAAATTACTAAAAAAATTCAAGAGAGATAAATCCATCATTGTGAGTAATCCAGACAAGGGGCGAGGAGTTGTTGTATTGGACAAAAGTGATTACGTATCAAACATGGAAGAAATTCTTAATGACCTGCCAACTTTAGAAAATCAAATCACGTGGATCCGCTCAAGAACAACATGTTATTAGAAGACAAGCTAAACAGGTACTTAAAGAAGCTTAACAATGAAAACAAAATATGCGAATTGCAATACAAAGGCTTATGCTACAGGGTCAAACCCGGGCATAATGTACGGTTTGCCAAAAGCACACAAACCTGGTATACCTCTAAGACCTGTCCTTTCTTCATATAAAACTCATAATTATAGACTAGCTATATATATATATATATATATATATATATATATATATATATATATATATATATATATATATATATATATATATTAACTTTATCACATATTGTTCTATATTAGTAGAATATATATATATATATTAACTTTATCACAGGTTTTTACACAATTGTTCTGCTTGCATTAGTAGAATTACTAAAAGTTCCACATTATCATTACTTGATAACTGGACTATCTGTCCATGAAAGGTTTTTTTCAGAATAAAAAGTTATTAGAAGCCATCCATGGGTCCTTTAGTCCACATTATCAAGTACTTGATAATGTGGACTATTTGTCCATGATATATATATATATATATTTTTCTATATATAAACTCCATTATATATAAATATATATATATATATATATATATATAGGTCCTTTATATATATATATATATATATATATATATATATATATATATATATATATATATATATATATATATATATATATATATATATATATATATATATATATATATATATATTCATGATGTTCCCTTTTAATATGTATATCATCCCATTGTTTTGGTATATTTCCTCTTCTATTTATCATGTGTTCTGGGTAATGATAATTGTTGAAAAATGTCAGATCTCAAAAGAGTTAATGATTTAGATAACTTAACAACCTAATTTAGAATTTGTAATATCTTTCTGTCAGCAGTTAAGATAAGCGAGAGCTTTGTTTTGATTCACATGGTGACAGGTCAGGAATAGCAATCGAGTCGTAAGACTTTGTCTCATATGAGAAGAAAACGAATAGTTTCGCAGTGTTACATATGTTAAATGACCCTAATCCCAGGTCAAATAGGGTCGTCTTTTATTGCTGTACCTGTGTTAAGAACAGGATCAAACATGTTACTCTCCTAAGACGTCTCTGGTAGCTGTGGCTCCCTGGGTCAGCAAACTCCTTCTCCTTTGTTGACTCCTCTAACTAAATATATCTTTACACAAAGGTCTACTGGAATTAAACACTGGTATACAAAGGCAGACTTTATTTGTAAATTTAATGAAAATGATTCAGCAAAGGCCACGATCATGAAATGGAGTGAATTCCACCCCCTACAAATAGAAATCATCACTAGAAGAATTTCTGATTCACAAACATTCAGGTTAATGATTCTAAACCAGCTAATACTAGTGACTAACACCCTGGTCACCAAACAAAGCAATAAGGTCATAATTATTCTAGACCACAAAAAATGTCATATAGTATGTGAAGAATAACACCACTTCCAAGATATTCATCCTCACAAGACAAACCCAGAATTCCCGTTGAGAGAAACATATCATATATTAAAACCTGAAATGGCATTACAAGACATTAATATTCAAAACAGAAAAATATACAATGGACAACAGACCGGAAAAATACATATGGGAGACACAGCAGAATTTCACTGCAACACTACTAGGTCTTTCCACAAAACGTCTGGAAAAGATAAAACTGTTCATGAGTTATGGTACTCACTTTCTATGGCGACAAATAATAGATTTTCCAGTGGCGTCCTTCAACACTGCACCACTGACCAAATCAGACCAGTCTCAAAATGAAGTCTCCCTTCTATTATACCATTATTATACAATTATTATACCATTAAGGAGTGCAACACACATACGCACTCACACTGTCTCACTGTCTCAATGCACTTAAATCCTGATCATCATCAGGCAAGCACAAGTGCATGCGTCAGACATCTCGCTATATCTGACTGTGCAAACCTCCAGTGTCAACACAAATGCACCTGCAGTGGAAATGTCACTGACAGGCCAGCACATAGTTCGTCCAAAGTCATCCAAGACTTAATACATACAGTATATAGTTCTGGTTGCATCCCATATGATTTTCTGGTAAAGACATGTACTTTTGAGAAATGCGAACAAGTGTTGCGTCATGTTTAAGGTTGCATTGCTCTGATCATGTACTGTCCAGATTTCATTCAAAACGTTTTTGCTCTAGATGTGACGTCATCTTCATTTTTCTAGGACTTTCTCTTGTATCTCGTTCCTAAAATGCCTTAATAATGATGTTATCTGATTGTTTCATTTCTTGCTGCAATCCTAAAGTTTGTTTATTCTGATTTCAGAGACCGTTTGTGTTGGTTCTCTCTCTCTCTCTCTCTCTCTCTCTCTCTCTCTCTCTCTCTCTCTCTCTCTCTCTCTCTCTCTCTCTTTCTTCAAAAGAGAGAAATTATTAACATAAAAAAGTTTTGTGTGGTTATTGATATTAAACAGTTTTTCAGGTCTGAATGTAGGAAAAGTGTATATATTTGGTAACGGCACCATACAAAAAAAGTATGTTTTGTGAATCTCAAGCAGCTGCGATTTTGCAAAAGTTTTCACAAGCTTGTGTAAGGTAAAGCGAATTTTACTTATTATTGCTGTGGTATAATAAGGTATATTGAGAGAATTTTTGCCTTAGTGAAATTATTATTGGTAAATCTTTTATGTATTTTTGTGTTACTGTGTTTAAACTCTCTTGATTTTTCACATTTTATTTATTTGTGATTTAACATTTATTTACTTAGCAATTTAGATATTTCTTAATCATTTAATATTGTATACTTGATTTAATTTTCATTTTTAATATTTTCTTTTCAAATCTTGAGTGATTCTTGATAGTTTAAATTTTGCTTGATTAGTTTAATTTCATGATAAATTAAAGTTTTTGTGATTTAGTTTTGTTTAATAATTTAACTCAATAATTAATTAAATTTTTGTGTTGTTTTCAAGCAATAGTGAATTTTTCAGATTGTGAATTCTAGTTATAAATTTTGAATTTAAAAATAAATTTTTGAATTTAGTGTTTTCAAAAACAGTGCTTCATTTATTGACCACCAGTGAACAGGATTAATTGTGTGCATAAGGCAAAGCGATAAACATGTTTTGTTCCTTTAGTTTTGCTGATGTGAATTAAGACCAGGGAAACAGTTAAAGTTGTTTGATGGAATGATGCCCTTTTACTCTAGTATATTCCCTGTTTATTTGTTGATGCCTCACACTTGTTTTGATAAATTTAGTTTGATTTTTCATGGAATTAATGAGCTTTTTAAGGGATCTCTGTTACCTTTAGAGTACTCAGTCATAATTTTTATTGTTATGAGAGTTCAGGTATCTGGCTGAAGTGAGGAAAAATTTTTGAATTCAGTGATTAGTTGTGTAATAACCAGGTACTTGGTACACAATGTGACAATATATATATATATATATATATATATATATATATATATATATATATATATATATATATATATATATATATATATATATATATACATATATATACATATATATGTGTGTGTAAATATATATGTAAATATATTGTCACAAAGTGATCAAGTACCTGGTTATTACACAATTAATAAGACCAAAAAGTTACCTCACTTCAGCCAGACACTTAAAACCTCATGATCAAAAATATTAAGACTGAATACTCTAAAGGTACAGTGATCCCATAAAACTGCTTATCACTTGAAAAAAATCAATCTAACTTTATCAGGTTATGGATGAGGTAACAACTAATAAGCTATAAACAGACTAGTGGAAAATGGGCATCACTTCAACAAACAATATAACAGTTTCCTTGGTTCTATTTCACTTTGGTAAAGGAGAACTAGACAGTTATATCACTTACCTTGTACACATTCATTAATTTCTCTAATCACTGGTGGTCAAAATTAAACACTGTGCTTTTAAAACTTTAAACATGCAAATTTATTTCTAAGTTCAAAAGTTATAGCAGAGTTCACAATCTCAAAAAGATTTACTATTACTTGACAACAGTGTAAGATTTAAGTATTTCTTAATCAAGATTAATTCACAAAAACTTTAATTTATCAAGAAAGCAATTTGGTTAAGTAAAATTCAAACCATTAATTTTCACTCAAGTTTTAAACATAAACCTGAACATCTGCAATTAGCCCAAGTGTTCACTAAAATATTAATAAATGGGAGTCAATACAGGTATTCACTGAAATTTCAATAATAAGTATGCACTGAAAATAACACAGACGTATAAGAATGAAATATGCAAAAAATGGAAATATACCAACAGCAATTTTACTAAGACAAAATATGATTAAAGATTATATCAATCTTTCAAAAGATTAACTTCACTTTAAAAAAAAAAAAGGCTAAACTCACGTCTTTCTAAGACTTTCTCAAAGACAACACTGCCAAGTCACAATTATATGCACTTAGTAAGATACAGTTAGCAGAAAGACACATTAGAACTCACTATAAGAGATATTATCCACCTCTTATCAAAATAATAATTCTCTTTTACCTAGAACATCACTTTAACTCTTAACATAATATAAAACCAGTAAACATAACATTACCTTTTACAGGTGGTACACCACTATACACTTTTCACAATGTTTGTAAAATACCAGTATCTTAAGTAACTCAAAAAATTACTAACATTAGTGGGAGAATGACCCAAAATTTACACTCTATTATGAGCAGAGAGAGAGAGAGAGAGAGAGAGAACCTATACCAGTAACCCATTTTGCTTAACTAATTGTTTTTCATTCAGTACTCCTCTTTTATATTCAAGCCCTCCCAGAATAATCAAAGAATACACATAGGGAATACACAGGACATCTTATGCCTCTTCTACAGAATACACAAAGAATACACACAGAGAATTCTAAGGCTCAGAAGAAAATATGCCAGAGCTCTTATCTGTATAATTGACATTTCCTGTCCTGGGTTAAGCAGTTGGGTAAATATGAAAAAGTATTTTGAGACCAAACTGGCTCGGCTGTCAGCGTGTCAACTTCATCTCTGTCACTTCCTCATTCTTTCTACTCAGATTATGGAAAATATAATAGGCATAGCAAAGCTAATAACTATGGAACAGACACACATGATAAACATATAATAAAGCATTCTGGCTGAGGCCTGTCACCTCATCGAGATAAGCAAAGTGGCCCTTGCCTTTCTTCCTTCACCCCAACCACCTGTGTCAATACAGGATGTGGCAGCCTGATAATGGTTCAAAAATATCTCTCTCTCTATAGCACTTGAACTTCCACGAACACAGTGTATTACAAACACAAATGATTATACATTACAAAGTCACCTCAAAACATATGATATAATAGAAATTATATCATCATATTTCACAACAAATGACGAATCTGTAAGCAAAACATCAAAAATTTTCACAGAGACAAATATCATATTTGTAGAATGGTTTTATATATTATAACACATTATATATATATATATATATATATATATATATATATATATATATATATATATATATATATATATATATATATATATATATATATATACAGTATGTATATGTATATATATGTATATTATAATGATATATCTTATTATATGTATGTATCCTATAAAAGTAATATGTTTTCTGTATTTTTTTATATATTTTCTTTTATATTTCTCATGTGTTGTGAAATATAACAAGGTGATTTTATAGTATGAATGTTTTTGTGCAATGCTTATATATTTTCTCTTATGTTTGTCATATACTGGCTGTAATAACTGTAATAGTGTTTATGGGAGATGCTAAATGTCAGTTTTACAAGGGTTGACTGGTTGTGTGATAAGCTAAGATACCTCTTCCTGTAGGCCTGTGTGTTTATTCAGGTGGACAGAAAATGCTGTATGCGAGAGAGACCCTAAAGCCACTTATGTTGTCAGCTAAAGGGAGATGAGATGATAAGTTTGATAACAATGGCCAGTTTAAAAATTTATTGTTTACACAAGTGTTAAGAGAGGAAACTGTCAATCATTCAGATAAGAGGATGGCCTGTGCAGTTCTCTGAGCCACAGAATAATTTCCCTATCTTTTTTCCCTCTTCAGGGAAGAAACTGTGTTTTTCCTTTCTTTCCCAGGAAAGAAACTCATTTTATTCCCATATCTTCCAGGTGACCACTTTTTGCCTAACTGGCAACCCAGGTCTAACCTCATAGAAGAATTTTGGTAATACTAGTTAGTTCAGATAGAGATTTGGTAAAGACAGGGTGCTCTCTCTCTCTCTCTCTCTCTCTCTCTCTCTCTCTCTCTCTCTCTCTCTCTCTCTCTCTCATCCACTCTTCATGTAGAAGAGTGTAAGATTGTGGTCATTCTCCCAAACATATAAGTTTTTAGAAACTGTTAATAATATTTAATGCTTCCTTTGTAGAATCTGATATAAGAGAGAGTTTACAGTAACAGGTCTTAGGTAAAAGTGTTATTGCTACTGCAAAAAGGAAAAAGGAGTTGTGTAATGGTGTGCAGAAATTTGTATAAGGTAAAGTGGTATTTACTTATTTTTTACCATGGTAAAAAGGTGGATATAGTCTTTTAAAAAGGTGGATGTAATTTTTTAAAAAGTTAGATATAATCTTTAAACAGATTTTATCTTGGTGAAGTTAATGCTGATAAACTTTTGTACATTATATATATTCTTGTTTTTACATTTCTTTTGTGTGTTTTGTGTTTACAGTTTCATAGTGTTACACAAAAATTTTATGTTGGTGATTTAACATTGATTTAATTAGCACTTTATATGTGTTGATACTTTAACATTGCATACTTGTTTTGATGTTCATTTGTTAAGATTTCTGTTTCAAATTTGGAGTAAATCTTAATAGTTTGAATTTTGCTTAGTTAACATAATTTCTTGATAAATTAAAGTTTTGTGAATTAATTTTGCTTAAGAATTAACTAAATCTTTTGTTTTCAAGTAATAGTAAATTTTTTCAGATTGTTAATTCTAATTATAACTTTTGAAGTTAGAAATAAATTTTTGTATTTAAAGTTTTAAAAGCACAGTGTTTCATTTTTTGACCACCAGTGAATAGGGTTATTTGTGTATGCACAAGTTAAGTGGTAGAGATGTTTTGTTCTCTTCTCCTTTATGAAGGTGAATGAAGACCAGGGAAACAATTATAGTTGTTTGATGGAGTGATGTCCTCTCCCCTCTAGTATATTTATTGCCTCACTCATAACTTGATAAACTTAGATTGATTTTTCAAGTGACAAGCAAGTTTTAAGGGATCACTGTTACCTTTAGAGTGTTCAGTCAAAATATTATTGTTATGGGGTTTCAGGCATCTGGCTGAAGTGAGGTAAATTTGTGGATTTAATAGTTGTGTAATAACCAGGTACTTGATCACTTTGTGACAGTAAACATACATATATATATATGTATATATATATATATATATATATATATATATATATATATATATATATATATATATATATATATATATATATATATATATATATATATATATATATATATATATATATATATATATATATATATATATATATATATATATATATATATATATATATATATATATATATATATATATATATATAATCAGAGATCCATAAGACAAGAAGTCTTCAAAGTTCTTTATTAAGAAACGTTTCGTGCAATCCTTTGCACATCATCAGTCTGCAATAAATTATAAAGAGCAGTTAAAACTAAAGTTAAAATAACCGACAGTAAAAATTTTTATAACAAAGTTAACATAAAAGCTGAAAATTTTATTATGAAAATATTAAAATTCATCAAGTTTGTTGAGAAAATTCAACTACCTTACAGTACAACGCAAGAGGAAGAATGGGCTGAAGAAACGTCAATGCCCAGACAACACCTTAAGCGAGAGAGAGAGAAACCGCAGAAGTGTTACTGTTCAAATTAGGTGACAGGTGCTTTATATATAATGATGACTCTTGGGTA